>NW_026136714.1:4166100-4766100 GCF_905237075.1 Dicentrarchus labrax | reverse complement strand
CCCACAGGGTGGCTCTGGGTAGCAGGCAAGTGCACAAAGTGTTGACTCTTGTATAAATAGTGCATTAATATTATGCGTAAAAGAGGATGTCCATTCTTCTGCAGCCTCTGTTCCAGTGTGTCCTTTTGCATCAAGGGAGGATTGACACATTAGTGGATCTTGCCAAACTCTGTGAGTAGTGCAATGAGAAGAAAGATGACGTAAAAGACGAGGAGAAAGATCCCGTAGGCCCGACCCAAGTGGAACCGGCCCAGTGGAACAATGACGAAGGATAGGACCAAAGACAAACCAAGAGATCCTGCTAGAACCCACGTCAACAAACCCTCTAGTTCAAACTGAGGAAGAGAAAGAGACAAAAGATGCATCATCATTATCTTCATGTTCCAAAACAGTCTGATGTATCTGCGACTTCTATATTTCTCTGTATGTTTGACCACAATTATAAACTCTTGATGTGTGTTTGAGGAGGAGATTACCTGCACAAACGAGTGTGTTTTAAGCATCTGTAGCAGACACCCTAAACCCACTCCAAACAGCATGTCTGAAGGAAATACAGTCAAGGATGCAGTCATTACCAGCCACTGTTACACATGCCTCACACATACTCATATAAAAATAAGGATACTAAAGATGATGCCTCCAAAGCAGGCAGATATGGCCATCCGGGGGTAACCCTGCCGGGCAATGGTGATGTCTGAAAAACAGTCTGAAAAAGAAACATGCATACACATCATGTTAAATATATTAAGTACAAGCATCCTATATGTTTTGCAAAAAAGAAATTGGTTATATATCAATAAAAAAATGTATATATCACCTCCTATGCTGTTGCCCCAGGCCAACAGAGTCAACCCCAGCACAGTGTTGCTGAGACTCAGCACCACACCGAGCATGTGCAGAAGACTGACCACTTCAGAGGCTGCAGCGCTGATCAACACTGCACTCACCACGAAGCCTAAAAGAGCAAATACCTGGAGAGGGAAAGAGACAAACTTAGAATCACATGCAACAGATTTCATCATCAGAGCGTGAATACGACACTACACATTTCCAATCTGGTAATAAAAATGTTTTAAGAGCAATCACTAGTATATATATTTATAGCCACACTAGCAGCGTTGCTCTAGGGATGGCAGTGTTGTTTGGTCCAGAAATATTTCAACAACTATTGCCAGGAAATTTGATACAGATATGATATTTGTGGTCCCCAGAGGATGACGCATACTGGCTTTGTCAATCCTCGGACTTTTCATTTAGCACTGCCACCAGGTCACATTTTTTATTTGTCCAATTCTTGAGTTTATGACCAAATACCTCATAAACTAAAGACATTCTCATCAACCTCAGCTGTACTTTGTGTTTAGTGCCAATTAGCAAATGTTAGCATGCTTATGTCGGCATTTAACTCAAAGCGCTTGCTGTGCCTCAGTGGAGCCGCACAGAGCTGCTACCATGTAGATGAGCTGTAGACTGACAACTATAAACGATTGCATCCTGTCATATGTGTACAAAACCTGAAAGTGGCACTCCCTGACCCCCATCCACCCTACCCCCTTTATATTTTTGACAATGTCTGCTCCTTCTCCACAGATACTTACTGGCTGATATTTGGGGGGGCAGTCATTAGTGGTGGTGCAGAAGACAATAGCAGACAGGAAAAGTCCCAACAGCAGAATCAGCACCCAGAGGGGAAACTGCCCTTGGATCATATAATCTACATCTAGACATAAATTTGGGGGAAAAAAACTGATTACTACTGACTATGGCTGCTACAGTATGTCATGCTGCCTTTATCATGAAAGCTGATGCACTTACATTTTCCAGACTGGAAGACGAGCACACACACCAGGGGAGCAGTGATCAGATGAAGGCAGTTTAGTGGACGTCTCCAGTTCTTGTCTTCTTTATCAGGGTCGACCACAGGGATACAGAGCAGCAGCAGCACCTCTAGAGGTGTCTGATGGGTAAGATAATTAACATTACAAGAACTGTTTTAAATAGATTTTCAGTACTTTGACTTGGTGTACCAACCACATTAATATAGACATTGAGCTTTTTACACTGCTACTTGTATCTGTCACACACACCTTCAGTACTTTGAGGACTCTCCAGCTCCATGATTTCCTCCTCCACTTCCTGCTGTCGATCGGGTTCAGTGAGGTCAGCAGGATCTTGCCTGTGGACTCAGAGTAAGGCAGAAGTGGCCTGTACTCTGAGACTGAAACACACACACACACACACACACACACACACACACACACACACACACACACACGTTATGGCCCTCATCATGCAGAAAACTCCTGGTGCATATTAACTTATATTGTGGTTTATAAAAGGTCCTGCGTTCTTACCATACTCGTGTTGGATGGTCCCACCAGTCAGGCAGGGCACGTCCTCGTCAGATGAGTCAGACGAGTGAAACTCTGCAGCAAAAACAAAAGCTAGAATCACTGCCAATTGTGGTTTTATTGCCTGTATGTATATATGTATTTATGGTTCTAACCTGGGATATGTGCAACATTACGGACACTTGAGTTCATCGAATGTTTCTGCCGGTTGTAGATGTACGCGCTGATGATAACAGTCAATACATACACCACATAGAGGGCCAGGTACCCTAGAAAAAGGAGATGAAGATGAGAATGTCACAGCGTTTTTTAAAAATACTGAGAGCTTGAAACTTGATACATGGTTACATACACAGTACACTGTACAATGCAGTCTGCAGTTTGTGTGGAAATATCTAAATATGGATGTGGGATAATGATGATTGCAAGTGGCCTCATGTGCCCCCAGAAGAGTCGGTGATTCACAGAATCTGGTTGGGTGACTCTTTGAACTGCATTCTGGGATTGTTTTTGGTAAAAAAAAAAAAAAAAAAAAGGTGAGATTGCAGCCTGAGGCGGTGGATGTTGGCACCAGATCAGAAAAGCACTCTGAGACACACCACCACCCTGCAAGGCTGCAAAATCCTCTACATTTTTAAGAAAATAAAAGACATTGTTCAGATTTTTTTTAATTGATAGAAAATCATGGGTGTTAGATTTATATAAATGTATGAAGATTTTAGATTTAATGTCAAAAACTTCCTGTACCTATAATAAATAAACTAACATCACTTTTTTCTTGGCTCATGGCCTAACTTTCAATAAAGCCTCAGTGAAATATGTTGATGGGTAACTAACACACAACCAAATGGCTCTGAAGCAGGAGCAAAACATTTCTGAGGCTAGGGACAAAAAGAAAAACATCCTTTTCTGTAAAGTTTACCAGTAGCATAGAATAAGTGTGTTACATGTGGTATATTATAATTTTAAATATGTATTCATCAATACACCTCATTGACGGTTCAATATAAATGCCTAAGAGGACCAATATGCAACTAAGAATCTGATCAAGAAGGCAAAAAATACACTTGTACCAACCATATGTGTGTGTGTGTGTGTGTGTGTGTGTGTGTGTGTGTGTGTGTGTGTGTGTTTACCAAGTATTTCACTCAGTGTCGTGGTTCCTCTGTACAACATGAAGAAAGTCCAAAACACCGCCACCATGTAGAAGATGACATCACGCAGAAATGGACGCGAGGCCACAGCAAAAGGCTTGACCAGCGCCACGCTGCCTGCGACTATCGTGGTGACAAATATACCAGCTCCTGTTGGAGGGAGAGAAAGCGAGCAAGATCAGGCACATCCGATTTTCATGATAAAAAACTTGAGTTCATTTATCTTTGTGTGTGCAAGAAACTGTGCCTACCAAACAAGGCTCCGACAGCCAGCCCAGCTGTGTGTGGGTGGGAGAAGGCTGCAATGGCACTGAAGATATCTGGAGCACCATTACCAAGAGCCAGAAATGTCACGCCCTTAGCACAAACACCAGTCAAGGAAAATATTCTTCACGAAGACATAATTTACCAAGTATGACAAGTGAAACTGCAAAAATCAGAGAGAAGGGGAACTGTGCTGGTGAATCAGCAGTCTCACTGATTTGTACTGACTGCGCATAACACCATGAACTTCTGAGGGATGTACAGATAAAAAAGGATACAGCCACATTGTGAGTGAGGTGCAGACTGGTGGAGATTGCTGACAGGTTGGGACAGAAACTGAGGAGAAACAGTGGGGAAAAGAGGCGAGTCAATGGAAATGCAAAGCATACAGCAGCTTCTTCAGTGTGTGAAATGAGGGTGGGTGCGGTAGAAAAACAGAACAAACTGTGCTTCCTTTCAAGAAATCTCACAATGACAAAAAGCTCTCTAAAGTCATGTGACTATTAAGCTGACTGCACTGAGAGCATGAATGTGTGTGGGTAGCCTGCACATACTAGTGCCTGTAAATGTTGTGTTACACTCTCCATAGCTGAAAATCAGTCAGTAAGAATGACTAACTTATGCCAGCTGTTACGGACTGGCCTTGGCAGATGAAGGGGAGCTTGTGGGACACACATTGACACTGGAAACATGAGAGACACCTTTTTTTTTTGTTTTTTTTTTTTTTTTTTTATTTGGTCTTCCTCCTCTTTTTGAAAAGTGTCCTGAGATAACTTCTGTTATGAATTGGCGCTATACAAATAAAATTGAATTGAATTGAAAAATTGAACTTACAATTTAGACGCTGTGAGTCCAAGAATGACAAACAAAAATAGCAGCCATATAACCTGTGGAAAGAAGAAGAAAGTAAAAGGTGTGGTAGACAGTTGTTTTCTTTACACACACAGAAGTACATAGAAGTGCTGCTGGAGTCTGTCGTACTCAAACAAAACCTTGACAAACATGTTTGCTTGTTCAACTACACTGATCCCGTTGTTCCTAATCTCTAACGTAGACCATTTGGTTTCTACACACACACACACACACACACACACACACACACACACACACACACACACATTAAAAAGGTATTTCCAGTGTGACCTCTTGATTCGTTATGCTGCAAAAAGGGGAAATTCAAGAAGTTTTAAACAGTCTTACAAAAGCCCATTATTTAGCAAAGAGTGAAATGATAGTTGGTAAATCAGAAGTTTGATCATTCCCTGTTCTCCTGCAGTGAATTCAACTTCCTCAAAAGATCTGCCAGTGCTGAGATGAAGATTTTTAATGCTGCTTCTTCATGAAAACTATCCACACACACACACAAACCGGTCTTACACAGAGAGTGATGGTGAGAGGTACGAGGTTGGGAGGAAGCAGACAGAAGGCCACTCGAAGGTAGCTGATGAAGCCATCTTCCATGCTACAGTCCGGTGTGTTCTTCACAAAAGCACAGCGGTCTGCAGCACTGAGGTTCATCACGAGGTCGCACTGAACACACAAAAAGAAAGACATCAGTCCTATTTCCTCGTCTAAATGCCTCAACATACGACACAACTCGCAGACTTAAGTTATTAAAAATAAGTGTGACAACAGGATGTGACATGTTACTAAATTGTTCAGTGGGTCCCTGTTAGTCTCTGTTTTTACCTTCTATAATTGTGCATTTATACATTTGTATTAAGTACCAACCATGTAAAATACACATTACAGACAAGTGATAACTTTGTAATATTTTGCCCAAAAGCAAAGAAACCAACCAGTACTCCTATGCTGGAAATTTGATAAAACATAACAGTACTGAGGGATATTCAGCGTGTAGTGAGGACTAAAGATAAAATCCTCTATTATGGTATATTTATTTGATGATAATACATTTTCCTGGAAGAGTTCAGAAGAAAAACAATATCCAATACTGCTATAAAGTAGTCCTGCTCATTGATTAGAAATAATGGAGAAATTCCTCCCACACTGACATTAAATAAAATACTGTCCCAGTTGGCTCCATCGGTGGCCACTTTATTAGGCACACCTGTACAATATAATGCAATCCAGTACAGCAGCTCAGCCATAAATTCCACCTTTACAAGGATAATAATGTCCAGCTTTGGTTCACACTGTCAGAAAGGTATTAACCTAACTATATGTTTATTATTGGAGTTGTACTTGAGGGGGGGTATCTCTAATGTTCTCACCCCCATTTACAAACAAAAGGGGGACACTAGAAACACATTTCAATATAATGCAGTCCAGTACAACACCACCACTACTAACACCTCGATAATAAACACACAGTGGAATTAACACCTCTTAAAGTGCTCTTGAAGCTAGAATATGTGCCAGAGCTGTTGTACTAGAGTGTGAAGGCGGCAAGGAAGTGTATATCATCAACGCCAAATATGAACTGATATGATAAAGGTTTTAAAATTAGACTTAGACACAAGTTCAATGGCCAAGTCAAAGCTTTATTATTCTAGCTTATATTGTGCTACTGTAATAGTGGACTTGGTGCCTATGGGGTCTGGGGCCCCAGGATAAAGATCAGCTTTGCATAGTTGATAATCCAGTCGGGATAAAGTCTGTTAAATTGTGATGCTAATTAATTTCTCATTATTTTTCAAATAAAGTCAGTCACACACAAGATATAACAGAAGTTTAAACACAGTATCTACAGACTCATATCTGTCAGCTGTATGTGGACGACCCTGACATGTACAGGTTTGGTCTGCCCTTATGAACATGCACATATTACACATTATGAACACAGCAGTAAAACTTTATTCATACATGTAATCCTACTAATCATGTGACAGCTTTAAAAAAAAAACCTGCTGACAACCTGCCAGCTACAAATCACACTGCACACAAATATTAACCAGGAAACAGCACACACACACACACACACAAAAAATTGCACAATTTAACTGACAGTCAACATTTGCTGGATAAAATCTCACCAACCTCATCGTTGCTGCTTTTAAACATCATGACTCGTGTGGTGTTTGCAGACCAGCCGGTTAATCCGACATCAGGCTGCTTCCTGAGGACATGTAAGCCCGAGGTGAGCCCCTGGTGACACGACAACAACAGCAACAGTGACAGGCAAACAGCAAAAGACATGATTCACTTTATCCAGGAGCTGCGTCCATTCTGGTGGTGCGTTGACGGGTCTGTGGTGGGTTGTCTCAGTCCTGCGATCCGGACCTTTCAGCTTGAATTAAAATCGGGGGAAAAAAAAAAAATCCCTCATAATAAAAGTGGATGTTGTTGAAGTTGTAGCTTCACTTTAACATCTGTGGTTTGTTTCTTTACAGCTCTTTCACTGACTGCCCTGATTTAATGTCCGTGTACATCGTGTACACCTTCGCTTGAAACCCCACCTACTGTTTTTCAGTGCCGCCTTCAGGAACTCCTCGAAAACTCAGAATATCAAACGTAAAAAGTCCCCCAAAACTATAAAAATACAAAAAATAATTCACTAAATACATTTTTTTTTTCTGAGACAAAAAGAAATCAGTATAGAAGTGGAGAAAATAAAAATCAGTTGTATTTCTTATACATTCTTTGTTCATTTATTTCCAAACAAAACACTGTACATCACTTGATAGCCTTGTTAGCATGCTTTGCCATTATTTGATTTCAAATATACAGTTTGGCTCAGTAAAACACCATGATACAATAAACATACAAGATAATTTGTCTCAGTACAATTAAAAACAATTAGGTGTTGTAAAAATAGTGCAAATAAGCTCACACATCAGCTGTTTTTCCAACAGTACTAGAAGGCACCATGTAAATAAAACTTCTTGCTTATGACCTGTGCTCTAGTTAGTTTGTGGTCTGTTGATATTGGCCCACTCTTGCTTTCAACTTGACTGTGAATGAGAAAAGGCTGGGGTCATGTTTTATTCACCTACTTCAATCTCTTTTTAGCACCCAGGCCTAAAAAATAAATCATTTGTATACCGCAGAAGTGTGCTACAGTAAGGAGATCTGGTACAGAATTTAAATGAGGCACAGCAATGACCTGAATATCAAGTCACAGTTTCATCCGGTGAACATTCAGTCTTAGACCGGCCGGTCGTACACCAGCGCAGCATCCAGCGGCGGAGTGCTGGGATCATAGCAGCCTCTCGCCTGTTTAGTCGCCACAGGACACAAGTCGTGTTCACACCACCTGATGAAGGAATATAAAGGAAATACATGAATGCAAAATCTGCATTGTATCTTTCTAAAAAACTTTTTCTGAAGACTTGAAGACTGGCTGAGGTTTTTTTTTTTTTTACCTGAGAGCTGCATAGGTGTCGGATGGAGAGGCTCCTTTCCAACATGCATGGTCTATAAGAAGGGCACCTGTCAACATACAGAGAGTTGAAGGGGAAAGTCCACTGCTTTTACTCTACAGCACATGTGGAAAAAAGTTGCACAAATACTTTTGCGGCTCCAGAGCGAGCTATGCAATTTCTGATTAATTGTCAGTGTCGGTTAGGGCTGAAGACTAGTAAGAAAAGAAAATACTTTTAAGGGTGTGGAGAAGCGTGTGTACTAGACTGGAGCCCGCCAAAGCATCACGGGGGGTCACAAGACCTTCTTGATTTTAAAGTGTGTAAGAAAACTACATACACAGTAGGTCTATATCTCAGCATTTCGTTCATTTCTGTGAAACAAAATTCACGAAAACTAAATTAAATTGTTTTTTTCTGTAAGATACATCTTATATAGTATGTGTGATTGTTAAAAATAAAAAGTACAGAGAGAATTGTATAAAATATATCAGGAAAACTCATCTCTGATCAGTATTCACAGGAAATAATCTGCTCAAAATTCATCCAAATTGCTCGTTTTACAGAAACTTCCTGCAGTCTTTGTGTTCACTATTTGGGTTCATCGTACAGTTTATCAGTTGTTCTGTACTGTTATTGTTATGAACTTAATATCAGATGAAATAGCCATAAGATGTGTCACTTCATGTGTGACACATCATTGTTTACTCAATGATAGAAAAGGGGTCCTCTACATAACACACAAATCTCTGACTAACGAACTGTCCGTAGTCTAGAGGTGTGAATTGTCACTGATCTCCCGATTTGATTCGATTACGATTATCATGTCAGCGATTCGATTCCTCGATGCATCACGATGCTTCAAATACATTTTTCTATTAAAGCCATATAGGATATTTGACTTGATAGAATGCATTAAGATACTGTATAGTTCAATATAATACAGTTTTCTATATTACTTCATATGGTTGTTTTCATCCAAAAATACAAGTAGTAAGATATAAACAATCTTTTTTATTTAACAGTCTGAACACAGCAGACGGCACACACACACACACACACACACACGTGTCCCGATCGTGTCATTAGACAGAGGGACAGTATTCAGTGTCTCAGCACTTTCCTCACCTATGATTGTGACCATGTCCAATGCTGCCGGAGTATTGGCTCCTCTGCTATTGTGTGATGTTTTTTTGCACCTTGCAATGTGGCGGTGTTTGTACGAGGCTAACGGTGCGTTTTTATTTACTGATGCCGCGCTCACTAAATGACCGGCCTGTTGGTGATACGCATTGAGCTTTCGATAAAAAAAAAAGTCCAGTGGCTTATTGACATAACTGGGGTGTAAGGTCTCCAAGTGCCGTCTTAATTTGTTTGGTTTCATGCTGTCCGCTGCCAGAGTTTTTAAACATAAAACACACACAGGTCTTTCCTCATTTCCGACCGTATTCACGGTAAACCCAGGGCTGTGTAGGCTTCGTCGTATTTCCTGCTCTTATTAGGTTTATGCGGGTTACCGTCACTTGCTGTTCTTGCCTCTGAAGTCTCCTCCATTTTTCTTTTTACTCCTGTCAGAAACTTCTCCATCTCTCCTCCCCCGTCAGTCCCCCCTGCCTGTCACGCCCCACAATTTGAGAAGTACTGGTCTAGATGAAACGGGTTAGGCTACTGAGAATGTTATTTTTCATTTGAATGTTTATGCCGCGGCCGGAAAATTAACGAGCGACATCATTGCGTTATAATCGATTATGGTCGGCCACTGCATCGATGCAGCATCGTCCATGTCTGCATCGTGATGCATCGATTATTTGATTAAGTTCAACACCTCTACCGTAGTCAGCTTGTATTGTGGGTAATGTAGGCAACCAGGTTTTGACAAGGAAGAACACGTGCAATGAAAAAAGACAATATCTCTGGATTCTGTTGCATTGGGGTACTCTTTTAATGGAGAGGAGTGTTTGTGTGTTTGTGGTACCTACCCGTGTAGATGCGAGCCAGGCTGTATGCCAGGTCTCTGGCTGCTAGCTCCAGGTAGCCGGGTGCTCTGGTAGCTGCTACCTGAACAAAGTCCTCCAGTTCAGAGAGAGCACTGTTTACTGCTTTAACTGCTGGGGCCAGTGAGGAAACACTTGATGCACCTGCGAGCAGGGACTACAAGGAGAAGAAGTGCACATCACATTCCTGTTAAACTGTGTCATAGTTTAGTTACTGAACTTGTTTGACAGGATTATTCCCTGACCCTGTACCTTGGCGTGGGTGACGTAAGCATGGAGAACCATTCCTGAGCTACGAGCAACACAGCGCAGCACATCCAGAGACAGGACATTTGTGGTACCTTCCCAAATACTCAACACCTGAGAGAGAGAGAGAGGTGAGCTTCAAAATAGCAAAAACCTTAAATAACTATTGATTTTTATGTATTGACCTCACCTGTGCATCACGAAGTAGTCCAGGCAATCCGGTGTCCTCGATGTAGCCCTGTCCACCGAAGCTCTCCAAACCCTCCGACACCACAGCCACCGCCTGAGACAAAACAAACAAGTACAGTAAACATCAAGTTTATAGACAGTTTATCCCATTCGTATGAGAACTTCACCTGCTTCCCAGTGTACAGTTTGACCACAGGAGTGAGCAGACGCAGCAGGTGCGTATCAAGCTGGGTCGCCATGCCGCTTTCCTCTCGGCCCAACAGGCGACACACATCCATCACCAGAAGGAACGCTCCTCGAGTCTCCACCTGTCCCATGTCAGCAGAAGCAAGCATGAGTGAAGCATGATGGGAAACACTGTGTAGAGTTTGTGTAGTTTCTTCACCCTCTGGTAGCTTACCTCCATCCTAGCGAGAGTCTGTATGTGCAGTGGGTGGTCTTTAAGAGGCTTTCCAAAGGCAGAGCGGCGAGTGGCATAGTCACGAGCTAACTGGACCACCCTGTGATCACACACATTATTAATCAGCTTATTTTATAGCTTGTTTTAAGAAATGAGTGCAGGATGCAGTGAAATAGTACGAGTTGTATCCTGCCTTCTCATTGCGGCTGCTGCAGAGACGCTGTTGTGGATCCGCGTTATAGTCAGCATGTTGGCTATGGAGGCCACACCTCTCCCTTCCTCTGAGAGCTGTAAGTGTAAAGAAGGAATACAGATGTCAAGGATTTTTATATATTCAAACTAAATGAGCTGGCACAGTCTCAACTGAAGGATTAAATCACAAGTAAAAGGCATTTCAACATTGTCTTGTTTCTGTAATGTTTAGTGTTATATTTCCAAATAAAACAGGGTTTGATTTCCTGTCACAGCGATTATACCGCAGCCACTGGGTGGCAGTCGTTAGTATGTAGTATGTCCAAGACCATCACGATTAAAAGTTGTGCTACCTGTGACTGTGTGTCAAACGGCATGGCGCCAAATCTATCGTCATGAAACAGGAAGTTATCATAACTTCAGTGTGTTATAAATCAGACAAAGTGTCTGCAGTTTATCATTACTGTAATAAATGACGATGTGTAACTGACCCTGTGTGCCTGCAGGCCGTCCAGCAGTAACTCAGCAGTCGGCATCTGTCTTGTGCCCAGCTTGTCCTTCAGTCTCTGAACCTCTATTCCCTTCAGCCGGCCTTCCTCATCTCTACTCACCTCCGCGTAGAACAAAGACAAACCCCTGCTACCCTGTGGGACAGAGACAAGCACACGTACGGAACAATGAAATCACTTTGTAAGTGACTGAGGAAGAGTGATGACTGATGATAGAGGAGTGTCAGCAGTACCGGTGTGGTTGCTCCTGTTCTGTCCTGAATTCGGGCCAATGTGAGGGTCATGTCTGCGTCTGTAGCAGAGGTGAACCACTTGAAGCCATGTAGTTTGTATGAACCATCGGTCTGGGGAACAGCCACCGTCTCTGTGCCACTGCCTGAGGAAATGCAAGACATGGAGAGGCAACACATGATGGATTAGTATTGAGTCTTACTCAAGTAACAACAATTAAATATCACAGGGCCATATGTGGATAAAATAACATTTTCTTGAGTTCTTCTTTATGATACTGGTTCATGTAAGAGAACCGTCAGAGTCACTACTGACCCACGTCAGATCCTCCCTGTCTTTCTGTCATCCACTGTCCAGACGTCCAGAAACGGTCAGGCTGACGGGTTGTCAGACGACTGTAGGCTTCATCTGTTGGCCACGAAACACCTATAGACTTCACATACACGGCCAGAAAAAGGGTTACAGGGAGAAATCAGCTTGTACTTGTGTTGCAATAATCGGACTCTAAAACCCACGTTTACACAGAGCTGTTCAATAACCATACTGTTCCCCTAGCTGCTATAACACACCATATTTCTTCAGTGTGTAAGTGATGTAGGATGAAGCAGTGACAAAATCACAGAGGACAGTCTTTGCTTACAATGAGCAATTTTGGATAAAACTACACATTTTTGCCTTCATATTGCAATAATCTGGTTACTACAACTACTACAACTCAGCTATTGTTAAATTAACACAATGTATTGAGCAAAATAACAACGGTGTTTGTTTCAGACATAAAAGTCTACAACGTTAGTCAGATTATTTGATTTTCTGACAAACCTGGATGACTTTAGCAGCGCCGTCAGTCATGGCCAGAGGACAGGTGTAGAGACCAGAGGAGGGAGAGAAGATGTACAACTTGCTCATTTGGTACACACGACTGGAACACACACACACACACACACACACACACACACACACACACACATTTAGAACAAGTTATCCTATCAGAAACTGCAAAAAAAAAGTTAAACCGAAAAAGGAAGTATAACCATCTCCTAACCTCCACTCCCCAAATGACCTCTCATAGCCAATAGCGACCAGTCCTTCTTGTGCTGACAGGTCTTTCATGTGTTTCCAGGCTGGGGAGGTCACAATGTGGTCCACTCTGCGACCCCAGGGGTCAAAGTGCACCAGCCGTGGTGGCGTAACCTCACACTCCCTGCCCCAGTCATCCACCTCATTGGCCACACGTTCTCCAAATGCACACAGGTCTGAGAAAGCTGCCTGTGAACAAGTATATGCACAAATATCCACACAGATTATGAACAAGCTTCAGCTTATTAACTAGATACATCCTGTCCAGCTGTTTGCTCGAGCTGTTTTTAGTTGGAGATAACAGTAAGATGGAGCCTGGAAAACAACTTGTGTTGTTATTGGTTGTTTTGATTTAGAAAATGAGCGACTTGATGTTGCAGCAGCAAAAACAGGGAAAAAATGTGCATATGACTTAAGTTCAAACTAATTAACAAGACAAAAGTATTTGTCCAATAGCGTTTCTTTTTACATGCTTTCCTGATTTTAGTATAATATAATTGTAATATGCATCTTAGTTCTTTGCCTACAAAACAACTTATTTGACTGCCATTGTCAGGCATTCCACATGTAGCTCTGTGTCAGGTCATTTCTTTATAGTAGATTTTTAAGAGCAGCTGGAGGCCTCCTCCTCACCTCCTGGGGCAGGTGTCTCCTCAGGTATCCTCTGAGCAAGGCATCCTCTAGAAATGGGTTCTTCAGCACTGGCCTTTCCTGGAAGAAAGATCCTATCTTGGCCCTGGAGAACGGCAGGTAGCCTGCTGCCTCCCAGAGATGTTCTTCATCAGATCTTCTCATGCCCGGCTCTGCTACGCTGGCTGATCTGATGTGGGCGAGCTGTCGAGGAACACCACGCCATACCCTGCAGCAGCTCCCAGCTACACGGCGGTTCAGTAGGGTTAAGCATGCTGACATGGCTTAAAACCTGCAGTCTGGGGTTAAAGAGGAGAATCAGCACAGTGCTGCGAGATGAAGCATTCAACTGTGTGAATGCAGCGTGGGTGGAAAATTACTTGATTTTATTCATTCAGCAATTTAGAAGATTATCTAGAATCCAAAGTATAAAATTGTAATGTATAATATTTTGTATCTACATGTTTTATGTTTAGCCTCATGGAGACACCTTATACTCTTAAACAGGAGTTAAGTTAGTGGCCTCACATATTTCAGGTTTCAGTTTTTGGCCACAGTTTGTTTTGCTCTTAAATTATAAATGTCACAAAAGCGTACAGTAACACATTACAGTGAATTCAAGCAGATGAGAATTACAAATAATTCAATCCATAGTAATAGATGATGTTCTAGGATTCATATTTACATTTACAAAAGGTAAAGACAATACATGTGCTACTACAAAACACTGAAAGCCACAAACCAACATCATGTAGAATTGTTTTTTACACTACATTTGTAAAAAAGTGGTTACTTACTCTTGTGAAGTTATATTTTTAAAACATTTTTGACACAATTTTGTAAACATAAGCAGTAAAATGTATATGTAGGTAGCCATACGCACATTGTTGTCTAAATAGATTTATTATAGCTAGCTCTGTGTCTAAATTAAGAAGTGCTTTAAGTGAAATCTACCATATTATTTCTAGTTAACTAAGAATTTAAAAATCTCCAACTTAAAACTCAGCTAACAATCACCAAGTGGGTCAAAGTTCATCCAATTCCGCTGTCCTGTCCGTGCAGATATTAGCTTTCCTGTTAATTGTATTTGATAATAGTATCATGGTTAATACAGCATATACTTACATTAATAACTGTTACTTTATCCCTTCATCTAACTGCGTAGTTTAGCACTTTTATTTCGAGCTCTGCAACCACAACAGCTAACTGCTAACAGCTACGACGCTTTACTAAATCAGTTTTATATGCAATCACTTTTACTCAGTTTATATTAATAACTGCTTTGATAACATTGAATCTGGTTGATAACTGCTTTGATAACATTGTATATTCTGAATGTCAGGTTTAAACTGCATGGTTGTAAGAGAAGAAACAGCAATCTTACCTGACCTTAACTCACCAGTTTGTTTACATTCACCACTGTGGCAAACTCTCGCCTTCAAAATAAAAGTCCGGTTACTCAAAATACAAACATTAACTTCAATCAAATGGTATGCAAATACTTTTGATTTAAAATTATCTGATTTTGAGATCTCCCTTTGTCACAGCTTTGAAAATGTATATTTAAAAAAAAGTTTTCAGTTTTTATTTAAAAAAAAAAAACCCAAGTGCTGTTGAATTTAAACAATTTAAAAACATAAATGCTAAGAGTACCAGAAATTAGATTCCCTTTGCCTTAATTTTACTGGAATGGTGACAGTCAACACACCTATGGTTCATTTAGGTGAACTTACCCTTTAAGAGTTAGTTTTTACTGAAACTAATAGATTGCTTTTACTTTTACTGAACACTCTACCGAAATGCAATTTCCCGTTAACCAATATTTTGTCATTTAGCATACAAAAATAGCAGACATACATTGATCAAAAGGTGTTGCTTAACCTGTTTTATTGTTCTAAGTAAAGATTTGTCAAAAATACAGAATCCTTTGTTCTGATCAGAACAAAAAGACCGAAAGCATGCACCGTTTAATAAAACATTTCCATGACATGTTAAAAATCTGTTCAAAAGGAAGGACACCGGCACGGAATAATTATGAACACACAACTTTTGCATTTAAATGTTTTTTTTTCTTCTTTCAAAAATAAACACAGAACAGTCATAGCTTAAATTCAGGAGGGATATATGGGAATAATCATACTGATAAAACCCAGTAAGTAGTTTTTTTTTTATTGTGGGTGTGACGCACCACCCAACGGTAAAATATTAACCTGGTTTTCTCTCAGACCAGGATGGAGGAAGGTAATGGGCAACACTGATGTGTTTTTAGTGTACAAAAATAAACGTTAATGTTTAAGTACAGGCTGCAGTGCAGAGAACCGCCCATTCAAGCCCAAGTTTTAATTACTGGGTGTGTCCGATTCTCACCTGATGATGGACCAAAATGAGGAACAAATGTAGACTGCAGTTTGTCACAGCATTAGTTGACTACATAAAGGGAGCATACATTGTATTAAACCTACACAAATTATTTCAAAGATCAATCAGGATAGGATGGCTTAAACGTAGATTAACATATATAAGCAGGTATATAAAAAGGACTAAAGAGAAAACCACAGGCCAGAAGGCTACCCAACAATGTAGAAACACCAGAGAATCTGCCCAACTCAAAGAACTCACTGGTGCAGACTAAACGCTGGAACAACCAAAATCAAAGATCAAACTTATGACAATCGGATTTAACGAGTGGAGGGTTCAACAATGAAAATATCCCAGAATATTCACAGCCAACTCTGCACACAAGCATGAGTCCTTGGAGAGCCGTCAGCAAGTAATGGCTGGAATGAAAACTGCCAGTCTGTTTACGTACAAGTCCTCTTCTCTCCCTTACATTTCTCTCTTCTTTAATCACCCTTGGTAAGGAGGTCCTCTATGTAGGCGTCAAGCTCGTCATCAGTGTTTATGTCAATGTCCTAAAAGTGCAGAAAAGTTGTTTTACTTTATGCGTAATGTTTTGCAAACAAAGCAGGTAAGAGTATATTTGAGATGAACGGTCAGTACAGATGAAGCAGCAAGTCTCACCTCTTGCACTTTTTGCAGGAGTGCTACAATGTTTGTTCGTAGTTTCTGTAGTTTCTCGTCTGCCTCCTTCAGTTTGACCTCAGCGTTGTTGCTTTTCTCTTCTACAGCTTTGGCCCTGGCATCAGCTCTGCTCTGGTACGAGTTACACAATGACTGGAGACCCGATTCATACTGCTGGAAATACTCTTTCTAAATGGAGGAGGGAGGGGAGAAACACTAGTTAATACACCAGTGCTCAAGATTCTGGGCAAGAAAACACAATAGTAAGAACAATTAAACACATTACCAGATCGGTTAAGTAATATTTCAATGTGTAGTATTGCTGGATACATTGCATCCATTTTCTATGCAATGCTATGCTGTCTGTAATTTATAAAAGTAAATTACCTAGCATATTTGGCCAAACTGATGTCATGTGATAATATTAGTCCCATGCGAACTGGCATCTCAGTGATTTGGGATTTTTTATTTTCACAAGGTATTTTAATGTAACAGAGCAGAACTTGACATGGAGCAGCTGCTGCAGCTACACACCGATGCTTTATAAGATCTGGAAAGTTATTTTTAAAGGGAGTGGAGCTGTTTCTGCAGCTGGCTCCAGTGTTTCAGGCTTTTCAAATAAGGAAACTCTCAGGAGGTGCAAACACAGAGTTCACAAACCAACCAACCAACTTTCATGCATGCCGTCCACAGCTGGCTGCGTGTCAGATTCTTTCCTTTGACTTTATTAAATACCTGCAGCATCACACAGCAGCAGAAACTGTAAATGTGTCGATACATGTTCAGTAAATTTTAGTAAAATAAAGACTTTGTCATCTATTTATTCATCTTTTATCAATCTCACCAAAGGAAAGGCCACCAACTCCTCAGCCGTCATACTGTTAACATCGTCCTTTGGAATCCGAAAAGCAGGAGGGAAGAAGTAACGCAGCATTGTCCTGGAAACACAAACAGCACAGTGAACACACCACGGTGCTATCAGACTTAAATAACGAATGATTCTGAAACTATGTGCTCTGGCTGTGTGTGGCAACAACATTCATTCATTGTAATCAGCTCACCTCAACATGGTGACCAGACTATCGGTGACCTCTCGACTGGTTCCTGGTTGAGTAGTGTCTGGCTCCATGGGTGCCGGCCCCTTCTCGGTCTCCTGTTGGGTGTCAGGTGTCTGACTGATTGGAGATGGCGGCCGCATCAACCGGACTTCATCACTACCCTTAAACACCCTTCACGGAGACAGAGAGACATACAAACACACAAATATATGATATCAATTATCTGGCATGACAACCAAATGTGCCCTGAATGCAGAAACAGAGACAGCATCTTACCATCGGTCTTTAGGGGTGGATCGAGGTACATAATCAAACTTCACTTTCCAGCGAACGCTCTGTTTATTTGACTCCACAGCAATGACTTTTCCTGTGTACCACTCCTTGTTGACACGTACTTCAACCAGCAGACCCTTATCTGTAAAAACAAAAATTAAAAAAAATACATAGATAGAAATGTATTTAAATGTTATAGCTTTCTTTTTACTGTTCTATGACCGTTACATGGCACTTTAGAGCGGCCAATCATCTTCACCTTTCTGAGCGTTCTTAGTGTCGTTCTCTGGTTCTTGCTGTGCAGCTTTCTCAGAGACCTGCAAAAACAAAACAATCATGACCACCTCTGCAGTCAGAAAAACGTTCACTGAAAAGATAGTTAAAGTAAGGTTAAAAGAAATTATTTTTGTCCTGTTAATGAAAGAAGTGAGTCCCAGTGTGACCTCAGACATTGGGTGAGAATTGCATGCGTGATTCCAGAGAGCCGTTAGAGAAGAATTCGACTTTGGTTTCAAGAGAGGATTGTTAGACGAGAGAGTGATTATCTGACACAACACCGAGATCAACTAAAAGATTAAGTTGTCAAGATTGTTAGAAGTTGTGAGAGCAGATTCAGCCCAGCTTTATTTGAGGGTAGTAGACAGAGGGACCAAGTAAAGCTACCTTTGCTTTAGCTCCATGCAGTTGCATGGAAATGGATTTAGGGACAGAAGGTGGTGCTGGTGTCTGCCGTGTAGGAGTAGAAACGCCTTTCTTCTCAGGCTGTGAGAGTGTTTTAACCTGCAAAGTCAACAGCAACAGGGTGTTTCTACTTAGCCACCCGTGAATGTCTGCACTTCCTTTTTCTTTTCATGATATGAAAAAAACTGATTTCAGAGTCACCATCTTGCCAGCTGTCCAAAAACAGCAGGAAGCTAGTTAAGCAGTGCTTGCTGCAGTTTATTGATAAAAATGATTTGCCCAAGAGTATCTCATCAGAAAATATCTTTTAATGCCATTAGTGCCCAGATGGCAAGATGCTTTGTCACAGTAGTAGTCTTCTGTAAAGCTGAATATAACTGAATATTAGCAATGACACTGACACTGATACAATGAATCTGATATGGGCCACATTTAAAAAATAATGTGAACAGCCAAACCAAACAAAACCCAGATCTGAGCAATAAATCCGAATTGAATGCCAAGGCTTGCAGTGTGAAAGTAGCCCTTAGTTACAGCCTATATATGGACACATAGAGGAGCATATGCCTTTTATTATTGTACTTTAGTTGCTGTTATTTTATGTTCAGATACTAATAAAAAGCAAGCCAAAATATGAGTAACCTTCCTCATTAAGTTCCTTTCATTCATTTCCTAGAAGTTAATCCTTGTGGGAGACAAGTGGTAACAAAAGAGGAGGCAACAAGCAGCAGAATAAGACAACAGCACACACCATCACAGCACGGTCCTCACAGCCGGTTGCACAATGCACCACACAGCCAGACTGACACACAAAGGCTGATTCATTTACTTGAACAGTTTATGCAGAATTGCTAATGTTGCCATTTTATTCTATATATGTGAACATTTTGAAGTATTGATATATTAGAAGTACAATTAAAGATTTGAGGTGAACATTTCTGACCTGACGCCAAAGAAAAGTCTACGAAGTGTGTGTTTACCTCGTCCAACTTGCCGCGTTTGGGAGGCGTGGCCTTCTCTACCACTTTTCCACGGTTACCAACTGCTGCGGCCATCTTGGATTTCTTTGTCTGTGGTTCTTCCTCTTCACTTCCCTCACTGTTGTCATCCTCCTTCTCCTCCTCTTCTTCTTCTTCTTCTTCTTCCTCCTCCTCCTCCTCCTCCTCCTCCTCACTGTCCTCCTGCTCTATGATTCTCTTGCGTTGTCCAGCAGCTGCTGGTTTGGCTGATGATGCTTTGGCGGGTGTCTATGTAATGTGGACAAATATCACTTTATCACAGTTTTTTGGGTTTAACTTGTGCATGCAGCCATATTAAACACCTTCACCAACAAAACCTTTTATTAGTACTTGTTGTAATAGTGAAATACTCCCTAAAACCTGTAACGTACCCGTGAGCTGCGACTGGATGGGGGCGTTTTGGCAGTAGCTTTGGGTGCAGGCCTTGCTGCAGGTGGAGGAGGCTTTGCTGCAGCTCTGGACCTGGATGGTTCGACTTTGGGTGGTGGAGAGGCAGGTGTTCGTGTGAGGCGCTGAGAAGCTGCACGAGATGGAGGGGTACTCTGGGCATTTTTTAGATGAGCTGGGAGTGGTGGGGAACGGGGGCGTGCTGTGGACCTTTCAGAAGACCTAGTTGCCTGAACCAACAAAATGTGAAAAGGAGACATCAAACAAACATTTCAGTGAGAGAATGAATTAAAAACACTGCCTACAGTGTTAGTGAGCTACTATGTGCTTCATTTGTGGAGAAGTTATTATGAACAAACCAGAAAAAATACAGGCACGAGTTTGTCTAAAATGAACAGCTTACGTAGTAGTGAGAATATGAAAATGATAAACACTATGCACTTCTTGTGACTAGCTTACTTCAAAATAAAAGTTAACTCATGTTAAATCATGCATGTTCATGACTTATTCATTAAAAAAAAGGAGCATAAAAGGGAACTACAGCCTTAACCTCATTATACAACCCTGCATTGTAAATGACAACTACATTCCCTTGTATCCTTGTATATTCAAAGATGATAAGAGTAAAAATAAAAGTAATAAATTGAAGCTACAAAGTAACAAAAGCACAAGAAGTCTGTACCTGAGAGGAGCTCTCTGTTGGTTTCATGCTGACCTCGAGTGGGAGCTTCTTAACATCTGCTGCAGATTTGATGGTGCTGGTTTTCTGATAGGAAATACAATTTATTATATCCTGATGTCCACAGAATAGAGAGACAGAGAGAGAGAGACAGAGACAGAGAGAGAGAGACAGAGAGAGAGATACCTGCAAGGACTCTAGTTTCTCCTGCTGCAGTCTGATTTTCTCTGTGAGCTCTTTCTGTTTGTCTTCAGCTGTTTGCTTGTCTTTCTTCAGAACACCACATGGCAAATTCTGTTTCTGCTCAGGAGCGTCACACCTGAAAGCACAAAACACACACTACAAATAGCATGGTTTGCTGTGCTTTGCTGTTCCATCGCACACAAAAACATTGAGGAGTTTTAGAGAAAGTTTAGAGAAGTGTCCCACTGGATGTTGCACAGTAACAACAACTGTGTATTTATTGAGGAAGTGGATCAGATGATTGATGGCAGAATGTTTTGTTTTCTTTTGTGATGATTTTTTTTAAGCTGTGGCAGCAAATGTTACCCACAGAAACACTGCATATAATACAAAACAACCTTCTGAGTGTACCTGTCCTGGTTGCTATCGGGGTTCATAAGACACACCCAACTGTCTGGGTAGCGTTTGTCCACAGCATCCATCTGGAATGGCAGCGTTCTCCACTTTAAACATTTGTCTGAAGATAAAGAGCAGAATCAGAGTCAGTGTAAGTTTGTGAGATATAGTATGTGTGTGAATTTGTGTTTTGTATGTGTGGATCTGTAACTTGCCACATTGAATTGTAAGTGGTATCTCCATGGCACGACGTCTCTTGTATCTCGG
The DNA here is from genome assembly GCF_905237075.1 of Dicentrarchus labrax. NCBI lineage: Eukaryota > Metazoa > Chordata > Actinopteri > Moronidae > Dicentrarchus > Dicentrarchus labrax. The sequence continues at coordinate 4,744,574 of NW_026136714.1, read as the reverse complement.
CTCTGATGACGGAGGTGCAGACCAGCTGGCGGACAGATATCCAAACTCATCCCAGAACTTCACTATACCTTTCTGAGCTGCATAACACACACAGACACACAGCCTTCCATAGAGCAACTACGTATCTATTCAAATAAAAATGTAAATTGAAGTGGGTATTTTTTAAGTGAACACTTTTCATTTTCCACATGTTCCTTACTGCTGCTGTGCAGGTGTGTGCACAATGCAGAGTGATTGGGAGGGCAGTGTAATGCAGCAAGGAGGAGGCTATGACAGCAGACACCTAGTATGACCTAGTGCGTTTGAACTAGGCTGCACCTGGACTGGGAGGTCCAAAACAGACATCAAGATGTGATGGTAACAAGCTTAGCTGAAGCAAATGCTACATTTGTATAATGTTGAGACACCTGCACTGTGCCACATCACAAGGAACTGATCACTAACTGTGACGTAAAGATGTGAGTCACAAAACACCAAAAAATCCTTGTTATGTGCAGTCCTACTTGACAGCTCGTTGTAAGGCTGATTTCTGTATTTGAACTGTGCAGGTCAGGTGCCGGCAGCAAATGGAAATCTGACAATTCAGAGAAACTCACCAATGTTACTGTCCTTCCAGTACTGAGCTAAATGTTCCCCCATGGATTTCAGTAAATGTCGATACTCTTTAGCATCTGCAAAGTCCTGTTTGTTGTGAGTAGGCTCTAGAACTAAATATGGGACATCCACTACTCCGACCACTCCTCCACAGGCCCTAAAATACACAAATCACACAACTTTAAAACATTCTTCTTAATCACTCAAACACTGTGACTTTTCAGTATCGATGTGCATATATTACTCACATGCCTCCCTCCAGCTGAGGACCTGTCTTCTCGTACATCTTGATGAGACGAGAGCAGTTGTACACAAACATCCCATCCAGGTCCCTCTGTTCAATGTTCACTCCAAATATAAAATTCAGCTCCTTGGGCTCCTTTAATGCTCTGAGGAACAAGGAAGTGTTGAAGAGTTAAGGGAAACAGAAAAAGCTGAGCAAAAACAAAGTGCTGTGTTTGACGACCTTTTCAAGTGAACAGAATATATAGTTGACTAACTAAATGGAAGTTATCACTACATTGATGACACATACATATGTATGATTCCAGTGAATATACATTACATGTGTACTTGATTACTATGTGACAGATTCGTAGACAGTATAGCTATAAAAATGTAGTGCTTTCGTTTTATCCTGGCATTTTTTAGATGTGACAACTCACTCACTCAGTCACTCACAGGATCACGATTAGCTAGGTGCACTCCAATACTTTGTTTGCAGTCACGTGACTCTGCTGACATTCGAAATTAAGAATGAGGCAGTAAGTGAAAAGCAGAATGGATGAGATGGACAGATTAAAGCTCATACTGTGCTTGTTATTGTTTACTCATTGTGTGTCAACATGTCTGTGAAATCAGGAAATCTTGTTATTAAATTATGGATAAAAACTTATTTTATGGTCACAATGACCTTTGAGTCAAAAGTGTCACCAATTCATTGTCCGACCAACTGTGAAATATGGCCACAATCTCCCTGTCTGTTCCCGAGCTATGGTGTTGAATAATGGCCAAAAGTGTTTTTCACTACATCATTATAATGTAATAGCAAAAGTTGACCTTCTGTGTGAATGTTTGTCATAATTACTGTATCAATTTGACCAAAAACATCTATCAAGGTCCTTTTTTTTTTTTTAGATCACAAGACCTTTGAGTCAAAGTTGTCACCAATTCATTGTCTGATCAATTGTGAAATATTGCCCTCAATTCTTGAATTATAGCCAAAAGTATGTATGAGATCCTAATGACCTTGACCTTTGACCACCAAATTAATTAGTTCATTCTTTAGTCCAAATGGATGTTTGTGCCAAATTTAAAAAAAAAATCCTCATATCGTATCGAATGAAAACCTAAAAACTATTCTAATACTAAAAAGGTAAATTTCTTAAATTGCCAGGCTATAGAGAGAGAGAGAGAGAGAAAAAAAACTTGTGTTTATAAATCTGTAAATAGCAGAAATAGGATTTTACAATCTTTTCTATCATACTTCTGTTTGGCTTCGAGAATCCTTTTCTTCATGTCGGCATCCCGTCGAAGCATCATGGCTGAATCTTGAACCTTTCTCAGGATTGCCTAGAAGAAGAGAAGGTAGAGGGAGTTGAGACATTATAACAGCCTTAGATCAAATTGTGCGGCAGTTTCAGTTAATTTACACGACAAATTAACCAAAATATCCTCTTTGGCATACCCGTGAATCTTTTGACAGGTCCTCTCCTAAACTGGCCTCCAGTGCCACGCGCTTACTGTCTGCCTCTCTGGCTTTCTCTTCCGCTGAAATAAAGAACACAATTGTTAACTAATGTGAGTGAGAGAGTCACAACACGAAAGCAAAATGTAAATGAAATCCCTTCATTTCCAACACAGACTCACCAATCTTAGCAAGGTGGTCTGCTTTCTTCACTTCTTGCTCAGCTCGAGTTTTGAAACGAGTTGATGAGTATTTATAAACCCTATTAACAAAAGGAATCATAATTAAAGTCTTGTCACTGGGATACAGTATTACAGAGAAAGTGTAAGTGTGTTGTCATATTACCTCGGTTTATATAGACAGCAGGACAGTCTCTTGGTTCTGACTTTATGTCCCTGGATAAAAATCCTCATGCGTGGGTCGATGTACAAAACAGCAGCGTAGGCCCTGAATGACCTTCTCTCTGGCTTCCTGTGACAGGAACAACATTTCTGCTCAATGGTATGAAGATAAAAGTTCAAATTATGATTCCTTTCACTGTGGTTTAGTGATCCCATCGGCTAAAAGGACTTGAATCCCACTCACACTCCTTCAACAGCCATCCCAGCCATCAGTATGTCCTGGTGATCTGTCTCTGCATCCAGCTCTGGTTCTCTGTTGTCCATCAGCTTCAGATTATAGATGATCACAAGAGTACCTTTTAATACAACACAAAAGTAAACAATAACAATCAGTTTCAACCATGTAACTCCCAAACACTAAAGCTTTATAGAGATTGTTTTTAGAAAAAATATATGTTGGACATTTGGCTATGAACTATGAACTAACTAAATAATTAGTAATAAAATAAATCTCTTTCAGCATTCCCACTCTTTTTAAGAAATTATTTCCAGGATATTTTCTTGACAATACTGGGGTTTTGGGCAAATTGACTCTGACTTCATTGGGCTACAGGCATCAGTAACAATTCAAATCAAGTAGAATTTATCTTATTTTTAAGTGTTCAATGCACGTACAATTAACATCACTATGCATGTATTTATCAACCAAAGCAACAAGAGATTTGTTAATTAATAGGATGTATGCATGGACATATGAGAAGAGACAAATAGAATCAATGCCAAAAAGATCTCTGCAAGTAAGTTCCACTTTACATCTGCTAAACCAGAGTGCCATACAGTTTATTCTACCAACAGTAGAGTTCCACACCAAATACGCACCTAGGTTTACATAGGCGATCCGAGTGAGGGCTTAAATACAACATTTTCCAGGACAACATATTATTTCCAGTATATTTGGTTATTTAAAATCAATTTCCTGGTGTTTCTGTGACTCAAAAACTAGTCTCTAAATTTCCAGGTTTCCCAGGACGCGGAGGAACCCTGTCTTCACATGGAGACACACATCCATATGCTTACCACTGCTGCTTTCTATTTTGTTGAACTGCTCCATCAACTGGTGTTCATTTTTAAAAGGTGAGTATTTGAAGATCAGCTCTGTCTCTATGGCGTACTTCTCTGGGTCAGAGGTCAGTGGCTCCTTGGTCTTCAGATCCCAGGAGGGGAGAGGCACTATCACCTGAAGAGAGAGGATCCTAATGTAAACAAGTCAAAGAAAACCTAGGCATCCATAAACAGCTGTAAGTAATGATAAGTAATGGCAGAGTACACTTGACTGAGTAACTGCATAAGGAAGAAATCTAGTTTTACAACACCTTCTTGGCTGTGTGGTAACAAGAAAATACATGGACACATAACATAGAACAATAGCACACACGTTTCTTTTCTATTATAATGAAGTCTCACAAATATAATAAGGAAGAAAACTTGCTGCTTATACAAAGTGTATGAAAAAACAACGAGATCCAACAGTTGACCCTGACCTCATCCAGTCCCTCTTCTTCGTGGAAAGTCCTTGACAGGAAAAGGCAAGTCAGCGTGTTGCCCTTTTTTGTGAACAAGATGAAGTCTTTCCCAATACGCATAGATCCGCTGTGAAAACAAAGACAGTGATATGTGAAATTATTCAAACACTAGCGTAAATGTACAATGTCATAAATCACAAGAACTGGGTGAAGATCTTACGATTTCAGTCCATTTCCATACTGGCCGATCTGAGTGGACTCAGGGGACCGTTTGTTTGACTTTCCAAACTGAATTACATGGGTTGCCTCATCTAATGAAAGATAGATACTAATCAGCATCACGTTTCACACACAAAATAAATAACACAACCTCACAATGGACCCACAGAAAGCCCCTTTAATCATGAAATAAAAACTGTCTTGAAGTGATTTCTCTGGTAATAAAGTACTTACTAGAGTCCATTCCAATACCATCATCCAGAAAACAGAGCATAAAGCCGCCCCGCAGCTCTGGCCTTTTTTCTGTAACGCAGAAAGATGAAAGACCCGTGTTAGAAGAAATGAATCAATGTGTATGCTTCAGTGTTATTGAGAGCTATTCAGAGGTGTACCTGTGTAGATGTCTATTCGTGTGGCATTGGCATCTCTGTGGAAGAAATAAACCCAATGTGAGACTTTCCACTTACTACAAATAAAGACATTAGACTAAAACAATATGTTTCCTAGGCTGCATAAATTGTCAACAATTACAGGTTTTGCTTAAACATTATGGTTACCTCGAATTGTCCACAAGCTCGGCCAAGGCTCCAAATAAGAACTCGTGGGTTGTCCTGAAAACAGATCAAACATTTGATTAATTTCAATAAACTTGATTAATAAAAAGGGATTTAACTAGAGTTAACTGGGCAAGGTGGTCAGAGGAAGAGGGTGTATAAGAGATACTTGTTGTCAGGAGCTGATCTCCATATTAATATTCTGTGTGGAGTTATTCAGTCATACAACATGTATTTCTGCCAATTGGTGTGTTTGGGTCCTTATTCATATAATACCTAGAGCCTCTCCTCTATTACCACTTACTGACAACATCTTGTGACAAAACAACAACAAAAACTGGTTATACTTGTATTAAAAACTCTTCTCCTGGAGCATTAAACTACTTTCAAGCTCACCAGTCAATTTTATTTATAAATGTAAGGTAAGGCAAATGCTTAATAGAAGCACTAATTGTTTTAGTCCTGCTCCTGTGGTTAAACCCTCCTGGACCTGTGTATAATCCCTTAGCAGTGGATTTGGAAATGAGCCCAGGCTCATTCCATATCATCTGTCTCTCTAAAATGTGTTTACTGGTGCACCACCGCTTCATATTCAAACATAGACCGCCTTGTTCAGTCAGGCTACATCACAAGAAAATGTTTAGGCCTACTTGTAGCAATATGACGGATAAGGAATAGGATAAGGGCTTCATCCTCACTTCTGCAGCGCATCTGCAACTGCTTGTTAAATACATAACAGTGTTGTGAACAACACCACACCAGGGTTGACTTGTGTAACGTGTGACCATGTTCTTTTTTTAGAGTTATTCAATAAATTCAGAGTCAGACAAGTTTCAAATTGGCACAAATAAATCAGTGACACACATGCCTGTTAATCAAAAGCCATAATGCAAAATTTTGTTCACAATGGCTTGCAGAATTACTACACAAACAGTTTTTGATCAAGCAACCATTTAATTTATTTAAGCATTCAACTCGCTGGAATTTCTCAAACTAACAGTGATCTGGTGTCAAACTGTCAAACTTTTCTCATGTCTAAAACGTCTGTGGGATCACTTGAGGCTGAGGTGTGTAAGAGTGTTACTTTTTTTTATTTTCAGAATGGCGGATACAAGCTATAGTGGGTATGTGTTTTTCAGTTTGGCTTCATGCTAGCGCGGCTGCCTCAGTGTTACTATAAATAAATGTGGTTTAGTGCAGAGCTGCAGTTTCATTGACAGTCGCTGTAAAAAGAACCTTGATGAGGAATTGGTTTTTTTGTCATCTATGAAATCGAACATTAAATAGCAGAACTAGAAAATTACAAAGTTAGCTCAGACGACATGAGCTCTGAATGGGACAACGGTCAAGATGCCGTCCAAGTAGTGGTCCCAAGAGAAGACTGATGAGGGAGCCTCACACAGTTACCTCCACTGCTTTGACCTTATTGCTATAAACGTATGCTGTGTACTCTTAAGTAGTGTTCCCAGCCAGATTTCCACCTTAGGAACCCAGGACATCTCACAAGTAACACTGGTGGATGATCAGAAAGTCTATAGTTGGTTTGACCAGAAACAGACCAGCTTCAGCGGAGGAACTCCAACAAAAACATCCATCCACGCTCGACCGCAAAACATTGGAGCGCTTGTAATGTCCACAAGCAGGTGATCATGATTTGTGATTACTGAATAATTTAGCAGGTGTAAGTGTATGAGAAATTAGAGTAGGTTATGTGTAAGACTCTACAATATAAGTATGGAATATAGCAGGCAACGCTGTAATACTAATTAACGAATTTCATTTAAAATGTGTTTTTTATTGTTAATATGTTCTGAAAAGGTTACAAGGAGACTCTAAGATTTGAATATGGCTTAATCTGTGTTATACAACCATGCATTTAAGGGTTAAATCTGCAGGAGCAATTGTTATAAGTAAAAAAAACTACATATTTTCCATTCCACAAATAAAAGACACTGTGTGTGATAAGTGTTAGCGAACAGATGTTACAAGTATTGCATAACATAACATTAAATGGTCCGTGCAGACTTTAGACACTATTTTTGATGGAGGGCAAATTATTAAATGTAAACTGACACATAAATAAAATGAGAGCATATTCTTGTGTTCTTTAAGTATAAGATCTAATCAGGTTTAACAGGATCAAACCTGATCATCTAGCCAAATAAGCTTTTAGGTTGGGTTATTTATAGTGTTATGGTGTATCTGTACAAACATTAATGATGGGTATTTGATCTTTCCAGCCATCTGTGGACCTTGCAAAGACTACTTACACAGATGAGCTGGTCTACTATGTCTAGTTTGCAGCATTTAATGTAAGTTTTTCTTATAATCATGTGTAGTATCAAGTTCATAAACACTTGAATTACCAGAAAACCGGTACTTACGAATTTGTGTGCAGGTATTCAAAGGTAAGCTGAGCCCTGCTCAGGTTGCTGTAGTTGGAGTAGGCCATGACCAGACACAAATATTTCCTGTTCCTTCCTGGTCTGCTGTTTGTCTTCGTCCAGACGAACCGAGATCTAATAAAGAGCTTTCATTCTACAAGAGGAGGAGGAGGAGGAAACCATCACAGGTCTTGTATATTAACCTACGAAGTGCCTTAACACATAGTCCACATTAACTGACCAGGGACCTGAGCTGACAACAACTGATGTGCACACTTTACAACAAGTCAGAAGGGACAAGTTAACACCCACGACTCATTGAAAAGCCTCCACCTCCCCATATGAAGGGTACCACGTGGGAGGCCTGTTTAGGGACAACATTTTAATTGTTAAAAGTGCAAAGTGCGCCTCTAGGCGAGCTATTAGCAGTGAATACATTAACATACCAACACGTATGCGACTGTTACTAACGTTCAATGCTGCGTTAGCAATGTGCAGCTAGCGGACATTAGCTTCTCTCCCACAGAGTGTTTACGATGTTAGCGTTAACGGCAGCTAGCTGGAGTTAGCATCACACTGTGGAAACATGTAACGTCAGTCATATCAAGTACATTTTCACCGACTTTTGCAGACCGTTTTCATGTGACGACGACCTTGTTGTGTCTTAACGCTATTGTAATAATCCCTCCGAGCAGGTGCAATTACTTTGTAACGTTTTTTTTGTTTGGTGCCCTGACATGAAACAATCCGCCAGGCCGCGAAAGGATCCAACCGCTCCGACGTTGGTTACTTGGGGTTGCCTCTCCTCTGCGGAGAGCCCGCCTCTATTTCTCAGCGCTCAGCCAATAGGAGAGCAGCATGTAAAGATTCTCACCGGTGATTGGAGGAGACGTTCCGACGTAAACGAGGTGTACCTTGCCACACAGGTTGTTCAGTTTGTCTCAGTGCCCCCAGATTTAGTGGCTCCCAGTGACATTGTGTTTGTGTATTCAATGCAATGAACCCAAATAGTCCAATCCAACCCAGCTTTATTTGTTAAGCACTTTAAAACAACCAAAGTTGACCAAAGTGCTGTACAGGAGAATAAATAAGACATCATAAATAAAAGACATAACAGCCCACATGAGGCGCAAAATAACATATAATACAACAATAAAAAAGAAAAGACATAAATAAAAATAATAACCATGCAATAACAAGCAATCAAAAAGTAAAAAATAACAAATACAAAAAATAAATCAAGTAAATAAAGTCGACATCTTACTAGGGGTCAAAGGCCACAGAGAAGAGATGGGTTTTAAGACTGGTTTTAAAAACAGACAGAGAAGAGGCCTGTTTAATGTGCAGAGGCAGATCATTCCATAATTTAGGAGCAGACACAGCAAAGGCACGGTCCCCTCTGAGCTTCCGCTTAGTTTTAGGCACACTCAGGAGCAGCTGATCATCTGACCTGAGGGGGCGGATGGGTATATAGGGGTGTAGAAGCTCAGATAGGTAGGGCGGGGCAAGACCATTCAGGGATTTAAAAGCAAATAAAATAATTTTAAAATGGATCCTAAATTGAATAGGCAGCCAGTGAACAATATAACAGATTATTTCCTGTGAATATTGATCAGAGATGAGTTATCCTGATATTTTAGGAACTTTTTATTAAATGTTCTGTCTTTATTTATTTTAACAATCATACGTAGTTTTGACTGTGCATACTGCCTCTCCTTTATTCCTGTTGTGCCATGTGCCATTGTAACGTCATTTGATTTTGATGCAAATCCAGATGACAAATAAAGTCTGTCTAAGTCTAAGTTACTGGGCTTCTTTTTTGACAGATTCAGTGTTTTAAACTGTTACAGCTTGTGTTGTGTTCTAGTCTTCAAAGTTTAGATTTTTTTTTAGATCTAAACTTTTTAAAACTATTTAAATTTTTTGTCACAATAATCAATGAAATGCAAAGATATAGGCCTACTGTATATACTATATGTTTTAAGTTATAAGCTTACACCACTTAAAATCAAGAAGGCCTCGTGACCCTGAGCTTAGGTGACCCCTAGTGGGGATCCCAACCCTCAAGTTCATAACCATTGCCCTAAAATGACAGGTATAATCAGTGTTGTATTGCAGGTATACAGATCATGAAACATTAATATAGCTTGGCAGCTGTCCGGTGTGGCTCTTATGAACTGTTTTGGTCTCTTAAAAAACATTAATACCATAAATCATAATTCTGATCTCCAAATTTGATCTCCCTTTTCCACTGCTGGTCCTGGGCGGCACTACAAACTGATTAAAGGTTGCAAGTTTGCTGTAATTTGAGTGCAACTGCAAACATTTATTATTACCTGTACTGTATGTATGAGTGCACCAAGTCAAGACTGGTTACATTAGTAGCTTCCCTTCACTAAGCAGAACCACACATGAAACAGGAGTAGGCTACTTGTAAAAAAAGACACCTGAAACCAAAGACTCACAACATGAATCCAGTTTCCATCCAGTTTTTATATTAATCATTATTAAAGTTTCATTCTTGTTAAAACTTGGAAAACAGGATGCCTTTTTGACCACTGTAATGTGAAAATCATTGGATTGCAGATTGGAGGACATGTCAGTAAATTAATAACACTAGTAATTTCACATTTACTCTACTTAGTGTCCTGTTAACTCTTTGTTATTAAAACAATTTACAAATGGCTTGTATTAAAGCGACGTTGCAGATGTTGCACCCCTTTTCTTTTTTCTAACTTAAACACTATCTGTTGCTTACAAATTCAATTAGGAGTAAGATACATTTCAGTGTTTCTTAAAGGTTCTAGCACTGTGAAAGTCATATAACACACTGCAGTTGTATACAAGAATACTTCAATTGTAGATCTGAAGTCTCGATTCAATGAGCTTTCAATGTCAGCATATTTAAATTAAAGTGCTAAACAGGCAAACTAGCCGAGCCTACCCAAATACCTTTGGTCCAGTAGAAATTAGAAACAAAGAATACTTTCACAGTTTAAAAAAAATAATAATTACGTTTTGACTGGAATAACACTTAGTCTCAATAGAGTGAGCTCTCACTCAGCTGAATGCAACATGTAAATGTCCATTTTCTACAAGTTATTGACAGTAATTCTGGGAAACGTTGGAACTGAAGAAGACAAGGTAGTTCAACAGAAAGCAAATAAGTCCTGGAATGCACTGAACATAACAGACTGGATAGTGAATGTATGACTAATAAACAGAGTAGCTGGACAGTTGTCCTCATTACACCATGGTCCCATTAAAAAAATATACTCCTTCTTTATCACTGTATCTGTATTAATATATCTCTGTATCTGAGTTTATGATTTGGATATTGTATAATACATATACTGTTTTAGTATTGCACTTACAAGTTTGGAAACATGTTAATCGATTAAAAATGGTCAAAATTAATGCAGAAGAAACTGACTTTTACTCCCCAGTATGAGTCAAGCTTGAAATTGCTAGATCCTACATAAATAATAGTCTCTAAACCCAAGCTGAGATAACCCTGGTGACATCACCTGGGTTTATTTTTCAGGCTTCAGAGAGCTCCCTCCAGAGTCCCAGAGTCCTTACACAGTGTTTTCACAGGCTGAGCAGTACTCCCCATGACATGTAAACTGGTTTCCTTTGTAAAACTGGTTGGATGCCTTAAAACAAGTGACAAATATTTCTGTTCTCTGTCAAGAGAGCAACTGATTTCTTCTGGATGTAGAGGAGGAACAATGTTCAGGTGTCAATTAAGGGCTCCTGCAAATAAAGCAAAGCAGCAAGGTTAGGTTAAAACAGTATCTTCACATTTCACAACATATATGCAGAAGATATTAAAAATGTTAATGAAAGTGAACCCAAACAGCAACCCTACATCCGCTGTATAACTGCATGTTACTGTAGTATTTCTACAATTAGTGTACTTATACCTAAAACTTTTCATCTGCATAATCCTCTAGTTTACAAATATCAAACTTACAAAATGTAGAAGATACAAAAACATAATAATTACTTACATTTTGTAGATCCAGTCCATTCCAGTGGTGTCGACGTATGAGCGAATGTGTCAGACTAGCAGCTAAACAGAGTATCAGACAAACGGCTAGCAGACACACACTGACTTCTAACAGATGCCGCTCTGCCACACTCTGCTCCTCCTAAAGAATGAGAGTAGAGAATGACTGACAAGGCAAGATTTTATCTGACTTTATCACGTCCGAGAAAGTCATGTTGTGCATGCGGGACACGTGTTGTACCTGTGTTAACATGATTGTGAGTGTTGGGTCATTCTCGGAGTGTAGACTGTAGCAGGTTTGTAATGCTGTAGGCGGCTGGTTGCTCGCTTCCACGTGGATGGGTGAGATGTTTTTCTCAGATGCAGGGCACTCTGGTGGAAGTCTTCATTAAAGTATACAACACATGCAGAAAAACACACAATATTACTTATTTGTGAGTTTACAGACATTATTTTTATATAACAAAATAGGTGGTGATTTACATTAAGGAAGCTTAGAAACACAAACTTGAGTGTGAATGAACTTACAGCCTCATAGGCAGGAGTTGTGTTGGAGCACTTATGGTGAGGCAGGTGTAGGTATCATTTCCAGACAAAAACTCTAGAGTCACATTAACAGTCTCATTGCCTGCAGAGTAAAACAATCAATTATTAGTGAGTATTTATGGTTATATACACTTTATGTAACAACAAAGCCAATCCGGGGCAATACAAACCTCCAAGATGTAGCTGCCTGGCTTTGAGGACAGCGTGTAGTCCAAGATCCTTTAGAGAGCCACTGTTTGAGTTGGAAGTCACAACTACAGGAACCTTAAGATGCAAACGGCTGACAGAAGGAGTCTCTGTAGAGTTAAGAGTGTCTGTATCCATCAGAGGGGAGGGGACTGGCGAGACAAACTCAGATGAACTTGCATTGGCTTTGGCACACAGCTGGAACTGTGACAATGAGGACAGGAGATGGTTCCAGTCCTAAGAGAAGAATAAAGTGTATGATTAGCACATCAATATCTGCTCAGGACACACAAAAATACAAGCACACAGCTTACACAACATTACGTTTGCCTTTGTGCATCAGATCTCGATCTTGTTAACAGATTGTGAAAGGATTTAATGGTAGAATATCAGCTCAGCTGAGGCCTGGCTAATCTAAACACACACAAAAAAAATCTAGGGATACACAAAAGTTATCAGGATACATAAAATATGATTCAATAACGGGAAATGTATATTAATATAAATTATCCCAATAATTAAATTACAGCCAATAAATTATTGGTCCATAATAATAAAAAAAAATCTATTTTATGAGAAACTACTGATTGATTGAAATTGTTATGATAAAATTTGAAAAGTCATAACTGTTTTTGTTGTGTTAATAGTAAAGTCAGTTAAATTTGGTTTGGTTTAAGGTAGAGGTGTAAGAAAATACAGAAAAATATTATATTGCGATATTTCATTTTGGGATATTTTTGTGGTTATGCCCCAACAACCAGATAGCAGTGTTGTAAATGTAAAGGGCTACAATACAAATGCAGATCTCACTGTTCTGGTTCTTAAAATTGCAATATATCGCGATATATCACAATATATTGATTTCGTAACCACGCGTATTGTGATTGTATTGTATCGCTAGATTCTTGCCAATACACATCCCTAGTCAGAGCTATGAAACATCATCCATCTTTGGTCACCACATTTTGGCTTTTATTACCATCAGGAGTGTAAAAACTACAGGTTATAAAAACTTTAAAATAACTTTAAAATACAAAAATGTGAAATGATCCATCAGCTTATTGTTATCGGCCATAAGAAGCAGGTAGTCGGTTATCGTATCCGCCTGAAGACAACAGCTGTCTAAGCATTACTGAAGTTTCCACATTTGTGATCAAACCTGTTTCAAACCTGACACATTTTTCCGAGACAGCTTCCAATCTCCATTCAGTGAATTTGGATTAGTGAGTCCTTACCTTTACTGTGTCAGGGTTAGGCAGAGTGTGAGTGTAGCTGTAAGAGCTGAGGCCGATGAATGAGACAGCCAGAATCAGCAGACACAGGAAAAATGTCACCGCTGGAGGATTCTGGGATACATAATCTCTTAGGTTGGTCACTGGCTGCCACAAACCCATCATCAGACTCCACATACAGCGAGGATGTGACAGGCTGCAAAGAAAAAGAGAGTCACCTCAGTTAATGGGGCGGCAGTAGCTCAGTGTGTAGGGACTTGGCTTGGGAACTGGAGGGGTGCCGGTTCAAGTCCGGTAACGTTGCAGCCCCATCACTCCACCATCTCTCCCGCCTTTGCATATCCAAAAGTGCATGAAGTGTGCATTTCAGCCTGTGTGTGTGTGTGTGTGTGTGTGTGTGTGTGTGTGTGTATAAAGAAAGAGTGAAAAGAACAATTTCCCCAAGGGAATCAATAAAGTATATCTTCTTCTTTTACTGTTTACTTATTATCCACAGTACCTTTTGGTAGTGCTAGTTTAATTAAGATCATTTAGTAATTCAGAAGCACAATCAAAGGACTTCTTTGGGTGAATGTAGCTACTGTTTTCAGCATAATGACATTCAACAGTAGATTAAAGAAACTAATGATTTTGGCTTTATTTGGCACATGTCTTCTGACCTTGTAGATAAACATAACAAGGCACAAATTGTGAACTTTAACTGCTGACAATGGCGGAAAACTCCCTTAAACTAATGGCCCCTGTTTGTGAAAAAGAACTACTGTTTGCAGACACATTAAGTCTCTTAGTGCGGACTACAGAGCAGCAGGAGACGTGTAACTTGTCCACCATGTATCAGCTGCAAACTCACAACGACGTTACTGTCAATGTAATGTTATTAACTAACTAACTGTTCATACCTTGTATCTGAGCAGAGAAAATCCAGACACACGTGAGTTTCTCGACGGCGACTGAACTGCAGTTCGTGACATTTAAGATGTTTAAAGTTCACTTAAAGCAGCACAAAGATAACAACACGACAGTTACGACAGCGCCGTCAGTTTACGGCAGTTCATCGCTGTGATGACGACTATGACGTGGGTCAGGTGACTTAGACCATTTTTATTATTGTGTATTATGTTGTATTATTTTTGTAATAATATTTTTTCTTTATAGTTTTATAGATATTTTTTCCAATATTAACATTCAGCCGATAATTTTTGGAAATAATGTTTCTTGTGTTAATATAACACATATAACATCATCTTCACAGGTTATTTTTTTAACAGAACCACATTATATAATTTATATGGAGCCTGAATATAACCTAATATAGCACACTGTGTTTCCAGTGAATTATAGGCCCACTTGTTTAAATTATTACCAATGTAAAGTGTGGTTGAAGATACTAAAATTAACAAGACAATGACTCAACCTGAATCTAATGATAATTAATTAGGCATGTTGCTATCTGCATTTCATTATTAATTATACATATTAAACATTATACTCACCAGGGCCCTTTTGGTTAGATATCTATGAACAACTTCAGTTTCTAATTTCTACTGGACCAAAGGTATTTGGGTATGCTCAGCTAGTTTGCCTGTTCAGCACTTTAATTTAAATATGCTGACATTGAAAGCTCCTTGAATCCAGACGTCAGATCTACAGTTGAAGTATTCCTGCATACAACTGCTTTTTATTTTTATGTAAGCTTACATGTCCATCACTTTCATTAACGTAATTTACCACTTAGTCACTTTAACTTTCTACCGTAAAGTTTTTGTGCGTTGCTATATAATGTATTGTTTAGTGTATAGTTTTTGTTGCCATATGCTAGTTCTAAAGATGAATTTCCATTTTATGCAAATGTCATGAACAATAGGTTCATATGAATCTGAATACGGACCAAATACTAAAACCAGGCAGTAATACAAAATTATATTTAAAAAAAGGCAACAATCAGGGCGCTTTTTATTTAGAAAATATTCAACATTCAACACAACTCATGATCAACACATTTGTCTTAACCGTAACAGAACATTTGCATCTGTATCTGTATCAATAATTGTACTTGGTGATTTCTATAAAGAAAGGTGAAGTCCAACAACTCCAATAACTCAATAAACCATCAGAATTAGTGGAATTGACATTTTCACACATTTAGTATAAGAACGATAAACAAAACATGAAAATTAAAATAAAACATAATCTAATGTAGAAGCTCCCAATTTACAACAGCAGAGTTGTTGTTCTTGGTTATCCTGTCTCACATTCAAAGCTCTCTTTAATTTTCTGTGCTTTAATTATGCAAATAATGCAACACTGCAGGCCTCCAGAATATTATTGCCACTCTCCTGAGAATCAATAACACGACTATTGTGTTCATTAAGACATGTCACACTGAATTAAAGTACCATTTCCCTTTGTCAAAACTTCACACAGCACAGTTGGCAGTATTTCCATTTATAATGCCACTTGTATACAGTATGATAGCAATTAAGGAGTCCAGGTGACTTTTACAGGCTTGAATGTCCAAGTGTCAGGGTGACCCATGTGCAGCAGGTCTTTGTAGGGGGAAGTGCTCCACTGGAAGGGTGGCACCTGGTCCCATGTTGGCCCGTTCACGGCTATCATACCGTAGTCACGAAACATCCCGTACGAGGTCAACTGCACAGGAACACACACACAATGCATCACAGTTAGCCAGAGGTGGCAAAAGGACACACATTCTTTACTCAAGTAGACGTACAGATAAAGATAAAAATTTTTAAAAATCCAGTAAAACTAGTTAAACTGATTCAACTTTAACTCAAGTGAAAGTGACAAAGCACAGGCTCTGAAATGGACTCAAAGTATAAAAGTAAACTGAAGAGTAACGGAAAATTCAAACTCTTTTGTCCGTTTCATCTTGTCATGCATGATATGCACGTCTTAATGTTGGGAAGGCTTGTAATGATGCAAAATAAAAAATGATAATAATCGATTATTACCCTCAAATGCATTAAAACTAAAGTAACAAGCCTGTTTTGAAAATGTAAGGAGCAGAAAATGCAGATATTTGTGTAAAAATGTAGGAAGTAAAAGTAAAAAGTTATAATATAAAAATAATAGATACCTGAAAAAAGTATGGTAACAAAGTATTTGTACTTAGTTACTTCACACCTGTAGATTTATCATTTATGTTCCACAGCCACACAGAACACTGAAAAATAAAAACCTTCATGTCTGTTCCTCCATGTGGTCTCTGCTTTAAGGCGCCAAACGGATATGTTCCATTAGCTGGGTTCAGGTCTGAACGGGCAGAGATGGCGTTCTCTCCATTTGCAGGTGGATCGCAGCCTTCGCACTTTGACAACGGGTCTTCTTTAAAGTTATTATACCTGAGGAGAGACACCGCAGCTCATGAATACAATTACAATTAATGTAGCCTATGAAAATATAACAAATAACATTAAAGTTTGTTTGTATTATGCCGATCAATCTAGCACACGACAGAAACCACCAAACCTGTGCAGGACCTCACCTCATTAGGCGGACCATTGAGTCCACATCTTTAACAGCTGTCTGGTTTCTCCTGAATATTTGAGCTCGAGGATTCTGGTCCAGAGAGAACCACGGGCCAAACTTCTCAACCAGCTCATTGCAGCCACTGGCATTGAATATCTCCACGTAGTACCTACATGTGAGCACATATGAACAAAATAAAGTTTTACATATAACATGTCAGACCACATGTAACTTAAAACTGATTCCAAACCCGGTACTTACGGTATGTTGTAACTTGCCCAGTAGCCTTTCTCCAGCAGTTCCTGAGTTTTATCAGTGTAAACAACGAGTCCCCTGCAGCATTCAAAGACAGGAAAAGGTTAGATTAAATCAGGGGTCAGCTACTCTAAATGTCAAAAGACTGAAGATGTGGATCCAGTGCCGCAGATTGCCTACCCCTGGTTTAAATTACGTGTTTTGATTTACGAGTGGGTGCAAACACTTACGGAATCTGCTCCAGAACAACAAAGAGCTCCTCTTTAATGTCAGTCTTTCCCGGAGTGAAGTGGTTATAGTTCACAATCATCCACTGGTTATTGTACCTACAAAGCACACAAACACACACACACACAGTCCAAACTGAGCATTCAACTTTTATTCTACTGACATTCACTGATTTTTAATGTATTTATTTACTGTATATCAATGTGATGCTGAAGTAACTGATTCAGCATTGCACAACAAACTCTCTGATGACCCCATTACAGCTGTATGCTTTCTCATGTGACTCTTGACTCGACTTTTCTTCTCCCTTTACTCCAAACAATCCACATGACAGTCAAAGCTCACACAAAATCTTATCTAATTTTAAAATCAATGAGACTTTTGCACATAAAACAAAAAGCAGAAGACAACAGGAGCACTCAGGAGAGTACGTTGGGACAAAGTGGTGATAATGTTGGTTTATGAGAGCCAGGTTTCTTCCTGGAGTGTAACACTCACGTTCCACTGTTGTACTTGCTGAATATCTCAGCCCACTGTTTGCCAGTAGCAGCCAGTCGATTAGCCACAATGTTCCTCAGCCATTCCATGACAGTTCCTGTGGGCTGAACGAACTTCCACAGAGCAGGGTTACTGTTGCCAATGGTGGTTTCCAAGGTAACCTGGAGACACAAGATAGTAAGCAAGAAGAAAGTGCTTCATCTAGCATTACTCAATTAAAATACTATAGAGTACTACCAGTCCCTCCAGGATTTCCCAGGCTTTTTTTGGGATGGTTGCAGCCTAAAATGCTTCATTTTCTTTGACAAAATTGCAATGTCATGCAGGATTCACAGGGATTGATTGTGTTTGCGTTATTAGTTTCAAACACAACTTCCTGGAGGGACTGCTAAACGCCCAATTCCATCATGCCCAATACAAAGAGTTCTCACCAGGCCGCTACTCAGGATATAAAAGTCATCTCCAGAGAAGATCGCTCCAGGATACGATGAGAACGCCTGAGTTCCTCCAGGAAGAAGATCACTGCCTGAAAAAGAACAGCACATAATAATCTGTATTCTAATCTAATGTAATCTGTAAATTATGTTTTTGAAAAAGGGGCTTTTGGTTTATGGCCGCATGGTTTAAAAGAATAGTTGGACATTTTGGGAAATATGTGTTTATCAAGACTGGAAACGGAGGTAAATGGCTAGCTAGCTACCTCTGAAGCTCATTATTACATTATAATGAACACATTATATCATTATAAGGATATTTCTCAAAATGTGGAACTATTCCTTTAATGTAAATAATGAGGCACTTAACAAGAAGAACAGTGATTAACAGGACACACAGTTGCATCAGTAAACTACCTAAAGGAGAAGCTCTAAAGGCAAAGATGTATTTCTTCATGATGCGCAGCATGGCCTGGTAGACGTTCCAGGTGTCATGTGAGACCAGCAGTTCCTTGTTGTTTGGCAGCAGCTTAATGAGAGCAGAACAGGAGCCGGACCCAAGAGGACGAGTTTGGCTGGATTTGTTCAGAGCCGATTCCAAGTCCTCCAGATCCCCGCCCAGCTGGAAAAGTCTGGTTGAACAGAGTAGCAGTGGAGAATTTAAAACAACAGTAAGAAACACATTTATTGATCTCAGGAACAGTAAAGAAACATCAATAAGAAATGCAGATAACCACTTACAGGAAACCAAATGGGTTGAAGGAGAACGGCCCTACTGGAAATGACAGCTCGTCGTTGTAGCTGTCCTCCAGACCTTTCAGCTGCAGCAGTGCCAGACGCACCTGACAACCAGAAACAAGCCTTTTAACATTTTTCTTTCCATGCAAGGGATTTCATTCACCCTACAAATGGTCATTAAGTACCTGGTACCAGTAGGGTGAACTTGGCTGCTTCTCTATTTGCTCCTGAATCCACTGCATGTTGGTTGTGATGAAAGCCTTAAGGTGCTCGCAGTAAACAGACTGAGACGTGAAGGGCCCGCAGTAACCCATTAGAGTGTTCATCCAGTGCTTATAGATGAGCTGAAACATACACAAATGTTGAATGAAATGTAAAGTAAGCCAATAGAAACATTTAGACTGTCGGGTTAAGTCGAGCTCAGTCAGGCCTGCAGAATGAAGCTGACCTGAGATGTGAGTGCAGCCTCCACTGCACCGGCAGCATAAGCCTGGATACTGTCATTGTACTGACTGCTGGTAGTGACCTCCAAGAAAGACCAGCTGAAGGAGAGAGAGAGAGAGAGAGCGCAAATGAGGAATACATGAAAAAACATATCTGTGTACAGCTTTACAATATTTTTATATAGGTGGTGAGAAGGACAGAAAGAAAGTTGGTTAACTTATAATTTGAAGGAGTTTCCAGGAGACCTTCATGGTTTACACAGAATTATCTATTGTAGGTCGATGAAGGAGGAAAGGAGTCAGATGTACGAGTGAATGGATCTTAAATGCCACCCAAATCTGAAGGTGACTTCCTGACTGGAGATATAATTCATACCTAAAACCACAAGATCCACTAAAGGTAACAAGGTCTCTAGTGTGTGCCAATTTGATTAGATATTGGTTTTAAACAAGAAACTATATGGTTAACCTAATCACATTGGATATAGGTCTAAATAGGGCATATACAACACATTATGTCTGTTATACACCTTTGTTTCTTAGCAGTAAGTAGCAGCTGCTCTAATAGTCTAATCAACCAAGTAGACAAGCTTAACTTATTGCTTTGGAAGAGTCACAGGCGAATGCAAATGACCATTTTACCTTTAATGTAAAGAAGGTAAATTCCTTCATAGGTGGCCCTCAAATACATAAGGAGTAGGGTTGCAATTCTCATGGTATCATAACTATCTAAATATCACAGTTTCACGGTACACAGTATTATTATTATTATTATTATTATTATTGTTATTATGCGTTACAATGAACCTTAAAGGAAAACAAAGGTTATTTTTGTTTTCCTGTAATTGTCTCAACTGAAGGTCACTGCAGATCTTTACATCCCAGCTTAGGAATCAACTTCTGTTTATGTGTTTTTCAGCTTCCTCTTTATAAAAACAGATACATTTAATTACTTACTAGTCTATTATATAATTATTACATTTTGTTTTATTTTATTTTCCTATACCCGTGTACCTTTTTTCCCTTCTTTAAATGATGAATTTTGTATTGCTGTCATGTGTTTTCTCTGTTTCCATGTATCTTTGTGCATTTTCATTTATTTCCATTGGGTTTTACCACATTGTTAATTTGAGGTCCATTATATGATGATGACTATATTGACCTTTCCTGTCATGTGTTTTACTTCTGCAATCAGTTTCTATGCTGTTTGTGTGCAGTGCAAAACACAGATTAGATGATAAATTAGTTAAAGTAACAGTAGAAAAATTAAAACTCACCCTGATGTTTTAATGTCATCAGTGAAGTTCGCCCAAGCCACAAAACCTTCTCGGTATCCGTCGACGACCGACAGCTGTCCGGTTTGTTTGTCAATAACAGCGGTTCGTATTTCAGCTCCGACGGACGCAAACAATAAACACAAACCGGATAAAACTGCTAAAACATTTAAAACCTTTGAGAAACCTCCAACCGCAGACGTCTTGTTTAGCCTGGACGCCATCGTTTATACCAGAACCAGTCACATGATGAAGCGGGTCACCTGACAGGGGGATGGCACTTTCAAAATAAAAGCACAAATCCGGTCACCGTGTTCAGTCGCTTTCAATAAACACACACAATAAAACACAGCCTTTAAAGCGTGAAATAAAATTTTATATAAAAATTGACATCAGTCACATTAATCTTTCTTTGAGATATAATTCTATACAAAACACTTGTAATGTAAGAAATTCAGAGATTTTCAAAGTTCAACCAGCTGATGAATTCCTTCTAGTTGAATGACACACAGGCCCTTATTTAGATCACAGTCTCATTTATACAGAAAAACACAGGAGCTCTGTTCAGAGTTGTGTCGAGGCTTTTAGGGAACTCAGTCTTCCACAACCCCAGTTTCCATCGTCTCCATAATTCCCTCTAAAACCTCGGACTTTCGCTTCTTCTTGGCGGTTTCTGACATGGAGAAAAAAAAATGTATATGGAATTAAGAAATTATTAAACAGCACATTTGCTTTCATTTCTGCATTTTGTTACAGAAGTTTGTGGATTTACCGTGAAAATGCTCGGCTGTTTTCCGTCTCAATGTCTCTACCGTGTCCTCAGCATCAGCCCACTCCAGCACGAGGCGTCTCCCGTAGAGATGGGTGCTGTGGCACAGAGCAGCGAATGCTTTCTGTAAAGAGAACAGGAGATTAGCATTTATGACCATAATAGTAACATTTTCTAAATCTAATGTCTGAAAGCTCATATAACACACAAACCTTTGCATCCTGTTTGGTGAGGAAGTCAATAAATCCAAAACCTCTGTGAGTCCCTGAACCGGCTGCTTTCTTTGGAAGACGGACTGTCTTCAGCTCTCCAAATGTACTGAAAGGACAGAGGAAGGAAATCATATTATTAAATGATTTTGCTCCAAATTTTCTCCACAGAGTGAATAAAAACAGTTGTGTGTGATGGCTACCAGAAGAGTTCCCGAATTTCCCTGACAGTGGCTTGGAAGGGGACGTTGCGCACAAGGATCTTGGATCCAGTCTGTTTCTTCTCAAGTTGCTTCTTCTTTGCGTGACACCTCAGTAGTCCTACACAAAGGGAAAATGGCTGAATGAGTAGGGACAACACAAGGGAGGCTAAATTCTGCACCACAGTCAACATTTTAACATAAATAATGAAAATCTTGTGTCAATAAGTGATAAGTTCACATTTTAAATGATACTGCTACCAATATATTTTATTTCAGTGTTAAATAAACTTGTAATTTCACAATATCATTCTATAGATGACACACATTCTTTGTAAACTTAATTAATGAACCACTATTTTTATTCTTCCCCACAATTCACTTAAACCTTCTGACACACATCTTACCTTGTGGCTCTCTCAGAAATCTTCAGCTCCAACTGGTGATCGTCCACAGAACAGTGCTGGTGGAGGGTTGAGACAAAGAACACACATTAGCAAAGAGCCAGACTGTAGAAAAAGGCTGGGGCAGTTTCACAGAGGAAACAGGGATGGTACCTGTAGTTGCCTCAGGGCTTTCTGTGCTGCCTCTGCTGTCTGATACTGGACGAAACCGTAGCCCATGGACAACATCTTGCCTGGAGATCAAATCAACATTGTAAGGTGACTCTTAGAGATTTAAAAAAAAATCTATACATTTGACCAACAGCTCTTGCAAAGCTTGAGAAAACACACACAAAATACAAATGTTCCCTTCTAAAAACCCATGTGTTCAAATAAATCATGTAATTTTGGTACATCTATAAATTTACATTTTATTCCAAAGGTATACACTGCAAGTGAATGTTACATTTATTGATGTGGAAAGTCCTTATTTTTAATGTTCAGTACCTGTTTTATCTTTCTTCTTGGAGATGGAGCAGGATGTGACCTTCCCACATTTGGAGAATGTCTACAACAAATGAAGAAAACAATATTAAACCTCAAAACCTAAACCTAAAAATCTCATTCATCATGTTGTAATTAAAGCCTTATTCCGTGTTAGAAAACTAACTTAGGGTTGTATTTATGAATTGACCTACCTCCTGAAGTTTCTCCTCCGTTGTGCTGAAATTAAGATTCTTAATGAAAAGTGTGGAACCAGGAGCAGATTCCTCCTCTTCCTCCTCCTCCTCATCTTCCTCTTCTTCCTTCTTCTTCTCCTCTTTCACTGCTTCCTCTTTTTCTAATACTTGGTTAGGCAGAGCCAAAAGATATTCCGATTATTCAAATGATCACTTTCATGTCGAAACAATACTAAAAAGATTATGTTTATGCCTTTGTGAGATTTTACCTGGTACTGGTTTGGCTGCCACAAACACCCCCACAGGTGCCCACTCCAAATACAGCGGGACGTGTTGAAACTAGAGTGTTTGGAGACAAGAAGTCTTTAAAGTGACTCTCCTCAAACATATGCTGCATTTTCCTGGTAAAGAGCTATACACACCTTGCTGTAGGCCAGCCGAGTGAAGGCTCGCTTTGCCTCGGTTGGCTCGAGGAACTCGATGATGGCGGTGAGTCCTGAGGGAGGGAGAAGCACTCGGCCCAAAGAGCCGTGAGGGGAGAAGAGCTCCTCCAACTCTGACACCGTCACTCCAGCTGGAAGGTTTTTCACCAGGATCACAGTTGTACTCCTCTCTGCTGCCGCCTGTGCACCAAGGGAAAACAACCTTAGCCAAGTTAACTGGATTACAAGCACGGTAAACTGCGTATACAACTAGCAATGAGTGGATATGAGTTCGTATTAACCATACCTGGCTAAAGGAATCCAGACTGACAGCGTTGTCTAATAGAAACTGTCGAGTCTCCTGAACGATCTGAGTCTCTCCCAGAGCCATCCTCACAGCAACGCTTCCTTTAGACTCCTGCAGAGGACGGCAAGGATCAGAGAAGTATGAAGAAACTTTAAATGTGCACTGCTCAGTGTGCTCGATGATTCACATGTTTTAACGGGAACGGTGTATTTCTGTTTACCTTGTGATCAATGCAGCGAAAGATAAAATATGGCCTCCATGATGACTTCTTCAGAACAGACTAACTGTACTTAAAATGTATCTTTTAATCATCTCACGGATACCTGAAGCATTTGGGCTGTTTCCAGTATGAACACACTGATTTAAAAAGAACATTATGGGGAGCACTAATGTAGAACAGGGGCGCACAGGTGTTACTCACATGGTCCAGGACTTGGCTTTTTGTGGTGTTGTATTTTTCAGCAATGGCATCTGCCACTGCACTTGTGCCCACAAATAGGGTGTTCCAGTTGTGGGAGCTACAGGGAAACATACAATTAATAAGAGGGATGACGGATGGGTGATGTAATTGAACACACAAATATTCATTTATTTATTCATCCTTATGAGTAAATACAAGAATAAACACAGAAGCAGAGGGTTAGTGTGATTATATATACCTGGAACTTGAAGCTTTACTTTTAGCATCTTTTTGCCGTTTGTAAGATGAAGAGCCGGGACCACCAGCATCTGAAGAATCCGTCTTCTCCTTCTTCACAGTGGACGGAAGCAGGTGGAGCATCCTGCCCTAAAAGCACGAGAGAACGAATGTTTCTAATCAGCCTCAACTTCATTTAAATATAAAGTCCTACTACTGAATCCAGGAGCCATTATAGGTCCGGTTTTTGTGGTGTGGAGAGATATTGAGATCAAATACCTGAAATACATGTCCGTCCAGCTGAGCCAGAGCCGTCACAGCATTCTCTGGGATCATGTATGTTATGAAAGCGAATCCTTTAGGCTTCTTGGTTAGGTTGTCAATAGGGAAGAGCACCTCGGATAACGGACCTGTGAAGATATTTCATCAATAAATATTATTATAAACTTGTAGAGTTGATAAGAGGGAACTTATTTTTTGCAGGAGCTGACTTTTTTTTTAATTCACCATGTTTAGAAAATAGCTCTTTGATCTCTTCCTCTGTGCAGGTGTAAGGAAGGTTTCTGAGGAAGAGTCGACCTGACTCCGCCACATCTTCCTCCTCCTCATCTTCCTTGAGCTTCCTGGTGAAGTTTCTGTCAATTTCTTTGTCCTTTCTGTCTTTCTTGCCCTTACCCCCAGAGCCATCCACACGGAAGACCTCAATGTAACGCCCACCTGCAAACACCGGCAGAAAGTATGTAATCGACAGTCAGGATGGTGGAGAGACAATGCAGCAATACAAGATATTTTTACCACTACACCTTGTCATACCCCTAAAATACACATTATACATAAAAATATATCTAATATTTCTCACCTATGTAGTCTTTATTCTTCTTCAAGGCCTTTTCCACCTGTTCCTCAGAGTGTAAATCCACATATACATAACCTGAAACACACATAAAACACCTGTCCTGATACATGGGTCTGTATACAGTCAACACAGACACATACATAACATACAGGCAACTATCTACCCACCATATATATGGTATACAGTATAATATAAGTACACAAAAGTTACTTTCAATATCATACCTGTTCTATTTCCACTTTCGTTCTTCCCGATCCTGATTGCTGCAGGCTTCAGCGGGGTCATGAACTCTCGAATTTGTTGCTATTGATGCCACATAAACAAAAAAACATGCTGGTGTCAGTGTTTTTAAGGTAGAATATCCTCACTGCACCTCTGGAATCAGGAAGCTCTTGTTCACTCACCTCTTTCACACTGAACGGGGCTCCTCTCAGCTTCACCGTGAACTCTGTCACTGGCTCCATCTGCAACAAACAGATGTGAGTGTAAATAACAAATACAGCGCACAATAATAATATATAATAACAATAACGTTTAAAATGTAGATTTTGTTTGAACAGTCACCTCTTGCTTGGCGGGTTTCTTCGCTTTGCTCTGCTTCTTATCCTCAGAGGAAACTGAGGGTTTGATCTTTGAGGTGTCACCACTTTCATAGGCGCTGTCTGTGTGCTGTACAGGACCACGATCCTCCTCTTCATCATCATCATCATCATCCATCATCATCACCAGCTTCACCGGCATCCTTCTCTTCGCTCTCCTCCATGGTGTCATCCGTGTGCGCCACCTTCGAGCGCAGATAGTCCATATCGGATAAGCTGGACTTCAGTGCTTCTTTAGTGGCACCTGAAAGTAACAACACGCCATCGTTGCACATCTGCCTTTACTTTCTTTTTTCTAATTACAATTTATTTTATTTGAGTATGTTTGTCTTTGTGGGATGGTACAAGAACCGATTCAGTACCAAGTCAATGCCAGTTGAGAACATGGCAGATTCAATTCTTCTGTACGTGATGGGGTCAGCATATACATAAATAAATAAAGTTATATTTTATGTTACACTCATGTTAGGGCTCTAAAGGATGTGGCCCATAAACATAGGCCCTTAAAAAGACCTTGAGGTCAACTGCTCCTCCTTCAATGGCACTGCAAAGTCCTAGAAAGTTGCCCTAAAATGTCAGTAAAAGTGTAAATACTAGTAGTAAACTGGAGAAAGTTTCATGATAACGGGTATTTTAAAGAAGTTAAAATAAACACTTTGGATAACTGACAGATAACTGTAGTTTCATCTACCTACAGCAAGAAGGGACCACCATTACCAACCTTCATCTTCATCTTCATCCTGTTCTTCTTTCTCCTCCTCCTCCTCCTCCTCTGACTGGTCTGAATCAAAGTTGAGGTAATCATCTGAGGCAACCTTCTTCTTGCTCTGAGTCTTTGTCCGTCCACTGTCAGGATCGGGTGTTTGCTGCACGGTGTCATTCGCCCACGTTGGTACTTGGCTTCTGTTCTGATGTACTGACAGAAACTCTTTGAATCCCTGGTCCTCCTCCAGCTGAAACACACACAACGAGTGGACACACAATGATTATTAGACTGTGTTGCACTGATAAACAACAACGACATAATGCTGTACGTCCTCAAAACACTAAATCATTACAGGTATATTAATGCAGTGGACAATATTGAATAAAATAAACTGTTGGCTTCACAAATCTGTGAAGTGAAAATGGTGTTAAACTCTAAATTATGTCCATATTTGACACATTGTAGTGAGTGTGATTTAGAGCTGGGTATCATTTAATTTCTTTTTATGTTACAGGTGTCAATATAATTCCAGATTTTGACACCGATCACATGATCAACATCACTTTTTTGATACCTTCACTGGAGAAATACTGCAAAAACATGTTTTTCTAAACCTTTTATTTCATTAGATAAAGTTCTTAAATGTTAAATGTTTAACACTTTGATTAAATGAGGAGCTAACTGATGAACAAATAACCAAACCAGATTATGAATCTGATATGTCCCTGTTGTCTGTGCTCTGTAGGCACATTTAGGTTGATCCACATTCAGATTTTACACACATTTACTCACATTTCCCAGTGCGCTGTTGGTTTCCTTTTTCTGTTTCTTTTTCTGAAAACAGAAACAAAAATACATCATACAGTCTTTTTTCAAGAAGTGACAGTGCGGTTTAACTTAACTATACTATATGTATAAAGTATACTGAATAAACTGTGGTTATCCAGATAGTTCTCTCTGGAGTTAATAAACTCTTTCATGGTTCTTATCCCCAGTTTAAATACTCATCTACAAGTAAAAGTCCTGCATTCAGAACCTTATTTAAGTAAAATGATGTATGTATTAATAACAAAATTCACTTATTATAGTATCAAAAGTAAAAATACTCATCACTCTTTGTTTTACTGTGGTAAAATGTGTGAGAGGACATCATTATAATGAACTATTGTAGTGCTGCAGAGATTCCCTGGCGTACAAATCTTGTTCTCCAGATGTAAGAAAACATGTTTGTTTGGTAAAAACCTCAAGAAATGTAACATTCATCATGATTTTAATAGTTTGTGTCAGTGAAAATGAAAATTGTGATGCAAAAATGCTCATTCCCACCAGTTATGAATCATATTACAATCACAATAACCACAATTAACCATATTGTGCAGCCTTAGATTTCGGTTAATATTACTGCTGCATTAAAGTGTCCGACACAAGTAAATAAAGCTGTCAGACAAATGTAGAGGAGTAAAAGGTACAACATTTGCCTGTGAGGTGTAGTGGAGTATAAAGATGAATAAAATAATTTATAATAATTAATAAATGATGGCAGGTATTGTGTGTGTGTGTGTGTGCACCTTTTTGCTGTCAGTGTCTGCAGGAGTGGAGGGTTTATCCGGGCCTGAGCTCTGGGTATGTTTGCTCCAGGCTTTGGCCTTAGTGGGGTCTCCAAAGGCCTTACACATCTCCACCTACAACAAACAGACAACCATGGGTTCACACATGACAAAACAACAACAACAATGTCAACAACAGGCATTGTTTAGTGGGAAGGGAGCCTCGACAGGAGTCCTACCGTCACTCTGGAGGTGTCCACGAAGCTCTTGTTGAAATGTTTCAGAGCTTTGTTCGCGTCGTCTTCGGCTTTAAAGCCCACGAAGCCGAACTTGCGGAACTTTCCGTCCTTGGTAAACTTCAGAGAGCAGTCCGTCACCGTGCCAAAGGCAGCAAACATCGACCTGAACCTCTCCTCCTTCATCTGCACACAACACACACACACACACACACACACACACACACACACACACACACACACACACACACACACACACACAACACACACACACACACACACAGACACACACACACAACACAACACAACACACACACAGACACAGACAGACACACACACACACACACAACACACAGACACACACACACACAACACAACACAACACAACACACAGACACAGACAGACACACACACACACACACACACACACACACACACACACACACACACACACACACACACACACACACACACACACACACACACACACACACACACACAGACACACACACACAGACACACACACACAGACACACACACACACACAGACACACACACACACACACACACACACACACAAACAGACAGACACACACACACACAGACAGACAGACACACACACACACACACACACACACACACACACACACACACACACACACACACACACACACACACACAGACACACACACACACACACACACACACACACACACACACACACACACACACACACGGTTATACATTACCAGGCGGACTGACACAGACTGTGCGCTGACATCCGGGCGGGTTACTCACCCCGTTGGGAAGGTTTTTAACGATGAGTCTCGACATAGTTGTTGTAGTTGTAGCTCCACTAATGTAGCATAAGGTTGGGGTTTTTTAAATATATGTCAACAAACAAGCGTGGACTCTCCTCTAAGTCGCCATTTTGAGTGGGAGGAGACTTTTTTCTTCTTCTTCTTCCCTGGATTTGGACTTTCTTGCAAACCGTCGTGTGTCAGCGCACATTAGCGCCACCTGCCGGACGGGTGTGTAGAGCAATAAATAAATAATTAACTATTAACTAAATTACTAAATTAACTAAAATGCATCTTCTAATATTGTTTATTTTAGGTTGTTTATTTATTAAGTGTTGATTGTGATCAGTGGTGGAATTTAAGTACACATTTAGCTTCTTTACCTGAATATTTTAATTTCCACATTATTTTACTCCACCAATTGGTAAATATAGTAATTTTTGCATATTGTTACTTGTTACTTTACAGATTATAGATCACCCTCCAGACATGTATTAAGACCAGCAGTCTGTTTAAAACAATGGTGTCTGATGTGGTATTTTTCTTTGTATGAAAGTGTGATTTCCACATTAAAATTAAAAAAAAAAAAGACTAATTTACTTCTTCTACTTCACTAAAAATGACAGAAGCTATGAATATTTAAATTATATTCAGGACACAAGACATCACTTACTTCACTGTGAAGCACATTCTCAGTGTATGTGGATCCAACTGTAGGAACAAGAAGAAAAACATATTTTGAGACTTTAATATTATGCATAATAATGACTCATCAAAAACAATCCAGTAATATAATACATAATAGTATAATACTAACAGACACCAGGTGTACACTTTCCTACTTTTAATTTTAATCAAGGGATACTTAATAACTGTACTTTTATGTTGCAGTAATAGTAGTAAGAATCTAAATGCTTCCTCCACCACACGCCCTGTTGTTAGTTTATGTTGATGTCTTGTACAGGTTCAATAGAGGCGCACAGCGTATTTGTTCCTTGTGGGTTAATCTGGTCCTCTATGGTCTGTACTCCTGACTGAGTCAACAGCTTGTTTCCTAAAACTCTGTAACATATTGGTAAGCACATGGCCTTTTTCCTGCCAAGTGGAGCATGGCTTTTAAATCATACATTAGTTGCATGGACACAAACTAATCTATAATTATTCATACATCCACCGAAGAACATAAATCACAAAACCACTAAACCAGATAGGCAGTTTCAGGTTAATGCAACCAGTACAGATTATTCCTTCTCACTTCATTTTGCTCGTCACAAAGCACATATTTCCTTAAAATATGGATGTTCTTCTAACTGGAAAAGAAAGGAATTTCTGATCCCACTTCCCTCACGGCTACCAGGCTTAGTTTCAAAGTTAAGCCGATTATTTGAGTTGGGAATTTGAGCCAAATACTCCAGACCAGTACTCAGTGGGATGTGCTTGAGTACATTCAAATGCAATTTTACTTTCACTTAATATCTGATGAAATAGTGTTCTATTTTTGGAACACGCAACAATGACAGAGCAAAAAAAAAAACCTAACTTTTGATTTAGAGGGGTTGGTTGTACTGTGCCCATGTGTCCATACTAATACTAATAACCATGTAACTCTCCAAAAGCACTACTTTAGTTCCTTCACATGAGCATTCTTTCATACTTATAATATTTTGGCTGTTTAAATGAGTCTAAATACTTCTAATACTCTTTCCACCCTTGTAAATACAAGCGTGACACACATTTCAATAAACTCATTGTTCTCCAAAGCTGAAATATCAGGCAGGCTAAATGGCAAAAAAAGAGTTCACTTTGGTTAGGAAAAATTTTTCATAAATGGATCTTTAATGAAAAGCAGTACAAACCAACAATTATTCATACAAAATATTACAAAGATCAATTAAATTTATGTTTGTAGTTACACTGAAGAGATGTATACCTTTGAAGTTCAAGCAAAGCACCATAATTTACAGTATAATTTATTATTATGCCTCATGTTTTATAGTAATCTGTTGTGTTGTGTGTGTGTGTGTGTGTGTGTGTATGCGTGTGTGTGTGTGTGTGTGTGTGTGTGTGTGTGTGTGTGTGTGTGTGTGTGTGTGTGGACTATAACTCTTCCTGGCAAGTACTCAAAGTTGTGACATAAATATTTTGAGACATAAAAAAGCTTTTTTGCTCAACCCCTGAGAATTATATTTCATATTGATGTTGATAACAGTGTTGTGCCTACTCCATCAGCACTGCGATCCTTTCTGCTCTTCGAGGTCTGGAACTCATTCTGGATTTCAAGGAAGGTTTTGTTCTTGGTTTCAGGAATGACAAGGTAAATATATACAGCCATTAAGGAGCAAATGACCAAGAACACCAGGAAACAGTACTGCTGCAGCCCGATCTGTGCAAAGAAAACATAATATAACAAACAAACCAAGCTTTTCCCCCAAAACATTTTGTTCCTAATTTGAAAATGCAATGATAAAACTTTTAAAAATGAAGATACATTGTCATGTTAAATCATTCTGGACACCTACCACAATGAAAGGGAAGACCAAGCCGATGAAGAAGAAGCTCAGCCAGTTCACCGACCCTGCGATCATGTACGCTGCAGGGCGTGATGTTTGTGTGAACAGCTCAGTGGTCAGGATGTTAGTCACGCCACCTTCACAGAAGAAGAAACAACAAAAGAAATCACTGTTAATTATGCAACAGCAGCCACATAGGGAAAGACTTCAGAGTTACTAATATAGTCAGTTACCTGGTCCTAAGCCAAAACTCAGAATAAAGGCAAAGACACATGCCATGCTCAAGTATGGAATTACTGGGCTGGCATCCTGAGAGAAACATAGTCACACAGAAGTGTATGAAATAGCATGAAACAATGGTTTAAATATATTTTTAGTGTTCTACGATGCCTGGGGGTAATTACCTGAAAAGTGAGCGTTAGCGTAAATAACACGCAGCAGATACTCATCAGCGTGTATCCTCCCGTGATGAGTACTTTCCTTCCCAGACATTCGATGAGCATACCCTGTGAGACACACAACATGTCACAAGACCAAAAACCTTCTCCAGGCAAACACTTTTTTTTAGATTTTACTCTGACCTTTCATGGAATATTAGCAGTTTTGTTCGGTCAAATCCACCGTATTTTAACTCGTGTTTTTCCATCATTTGCCCCCATTTTAGTTACTTAAGTATAATAATATAGGACAATTTTCCACTTTGGTGGATGATTAAGTAATTGATGCCTTTGTTTTGATGATTTACTTAAGTCAAACACTTGAAGTTTTTATTCGAAAGGTCTTGACTGTTGTTGTGCACCTCCCCTTCTTTATCCTTTTCTGGTGGCATGGAGGCAACCAAGTAATACACATGCAAAACAAAACAAAAATCTTTAAAATACTTACACATGTTAAAGCCGTGATGCATTCACAGGCACCAGTGCCAACGGTCACATATGGTCTTGTATCAGCGGGAATGCCAGCTTGTTTGAATAAGTAGTCTGCGTAGAAGTAAATCTATAAGAAATATAGACAAGAAAACCAAATTACAAAAAGAAAAGTGTATTTCTTTTACTCCTAAAGCTGCCAATGGAGGCTCTGATGAATAAATTCAACCCTGTGAGAGATAGCAGGACATAGAATATTGGAAGACAACAGATATATCATCATATACATACAGCATTGATGCCGTTCAGCTGTTGTGCAGCGTTGAGCAGGATGATGGTGAGAAGCTGCCAGCGGATACTACGATCACTTAAAAGCTCCCAGGGCTTCTTGGCCTGGAAATCTACTAAATTATTCCTCTCCTTCTCGATATCCTCCCATTCACAATCATAGTCAGCGCAGTGCAGTTGCTTCAGGGCTGCAGGAAAAACACATGACACACAAGGTGATTGTAGTTCTCTCCACGTGCACCATTCTCTCTCATCTGATCAGGCTACAGGGTCTGTTTCTGAGAATCTCATCAAACGGTTGCCTGCGTCAAATCAGTTTCTCTTCACATCGTCGTGGTGTTACTAGATAGCGATCACATGCTTGAAGTCACAGCTGTGAAGTCTTTGCTGCTGGTGATTCCAGACAAAGGGCATCTCCTCTACCTTAAAACTACACTGTCATGTGCACTAAATCAATCTTTGCAGGCCGAGGATAAAATCAAACCGATTTTGAAATGGAAGAGACCTTTACCTTTCTTACATCCCTCGTCATCTCCTCTGTCGATGAGCAGGAAGCGTGGGCTCTCTGGGAACCAGGGCAGGATGAGGAGCTGCAGGATGGCTGGGATACATGTGGTGGAGAGCAGGATGGGCCAGTACTCTTCTTTGCCCAGGAGCTCTCTGTGAAATCCAAATCAGATCAATTCAATCCTGTGAACAAAGATTCTGAGGAAATGTTGATTTTTTAGAGTGACGTTGAAAAAGAAAAGCCCAGCAATTACTTGAGGCCAATCACTTGTCCAGTCAAGATCCCAATAGTGATGAAAATAGAAGTTCCCATTCCCATCGCACCACGAAGGGAAGTTGGAGCTATTTCTCCCAAATAAAGAGGTTGAACACAAATGCCGATGCCTGAGAAAATAAAACATGATTAGAGCCACAAGTTTGATGTTGAAACCCAATATTTAACAGATATGTTTGCACGTGAAGGCATACAGTATTTAAATGCATTTCTGAATTATTTACCTGCATTTATTCCTGTGAAAAAACGTCCAATGATGAGTAACTCAAATAATCCTGTTGGGTAACTCAGACCTATCAGCAGAGCAGCCGTTAATGCAAATATATTATTGGTCAGCAGCGTCCCTTTCCTAGAAAAGCAACATCACATTAAAGCTTTATAACTGAAAATATATAAAAAAGGATCAGTAGGAATGTTCTTTTTTTAAAATTATCCATACCTCCCCAGCTTCACAGACAGCGTCCCACCGATTGTTACTCCTATAAATCCTCCTACGGTGAATATCGACACAATAGTGGACCAAAGCAGGGTGAGAACATCTTCTGATATGTTTGTTTGGTAACGCTCCCTCCAGGTTTCGTTGATGAAACTCTGCACATACTGGAGATAAAAGAAGGAGAACACAACAACCACATTCAGCAGATGAAGCAAAAATATTAAAAAGATATATGAGTGCATGCATATTTACCAGACATCACAGTGTAGAGGATATGTACTTTATGTGAGCGATGGAAATATGTGATTCATTCAGTTTCCAAAACTGTAATTTATTAGACACTGTACTTAACTTGAATCTTTTTATACTTCTACAACTTTTTACTAAACTAAATTTATCCAAAAGCTTTAGTTACTAGTTACTTTTCAGATCAGGATTTTTTGAAGAACTTTAAAAATATCCTAAATAAATTACAGTTTCTCAAATGTAACTTTTCCTCGTCTGAAAATACGGTAAACTAAATAATTATGAGGGTGTGACAGCATTTCTCACTATTTTCAGAAATCAGTCGATTAATGGCAAAAATAATCAACAGATTGAAAATAATCAGTATCTGCAGTTGAATATAAATCAAATATTTTAAAATGAGCTCTATGTCAACCAACTACAACAGTAATACCCTGCTTTTATATTAATGCAGGGTAATAATGATATAATATTAGTACTTTATAGACATTTTCCTGATTATACTTTTCCTTTTTTTAAGTTTGTGTGTGTTTATTATTTGTATTTTACTCTGAATACTTCCTCTACCACTGATTAAACTTGTAACATTAGTACAAAAATGTTACCATGCATTAATACTGTACAGTATTGTATTATACCACTATAATAGTATAACATTAAGTTATAGAGCATCTCTTCTGTCCGTCTTACCATTCATTAATATAAATATAAGTGGTATTAATGACTCCTGTGACAGACAGTAGGGTTATTACCGTTGTGGGTGCATTGATGACTGATATATTATATCCATACTGAAAGGTTCCTCCTATACAAGCAGCACACACAGCCAGGAGAAGGGATTTGTTCGGAAACTGCAATAAAACAGATAGTTAACAAACATCACTGCTATATAACCATCAATAGAAAGCTCCATCCTCGCCCACAGCTCCAGTTTTTGGTTTAAAAACTCTCATTTCATTATAATCCACATACCTTAATCCGCTTTTTATCTTTGATTTCTTTAATAAGCAGAGGTTGGTATTCATGCACAAATTCTTCAGTCATGTTGTCGCCGATGTTTTTGCGTCCAGTGTTTGTTTGTTTGTCGACTGTCCTTCATGTACTAAAGAGTTTGCTCCCAGCAGCCAAACTTAAAATCTACGGGAGGATGAGTTTATCCCGAGGAGGGTACAATTGATCTGTTGTCATAAAGTGACGGAGTGAGGAGAATCGCCCATATTAATCCATGTTTATCAGGATTTCACGGCATTTTAACTCAAAATGCGAGATCCTGCACGGGTTTATATCTCCGGAAGGCACAGGGGGAAGTACATCCAGCCGACATCAGAGTGCTTGCTATTGCTGCTGTTGTTATATTGAATGCATTGTGCTGATAACGTATAATAAACTGGAAACAATTTGACTGTAATTCA
The DNA here is from genome assembly GCF_905237075.1 of Dicentrarchus labrax. NCBI lineage: Eukaryota > Metazoa > Chordata > Actinopteri > Moronidae > Dicentrarchus > Dicentrarchus labrax. Next base: position 4,709,047 of record NW_026136714.1, on the reverse strand, counting down.
GTATACAGAGCTTTCCAAACAGCCGTGAAGGAGGCAGAGGAAGGCAGCTGAGAGAATAACTTGAGACAGAAGACTAGTGTTCACTTTGTCTGTCTAATTATTGAGAGAGTTTATGTAAAAACATGTGTTTCACAAAGAAATGCAACCTATAATAATATTTTTTATATATCTTGATATAATTTTAATAAGAAATAAACCGTGATGTAATATAATGTCTGATATAAATAAGGCTTGTTTGCAGTTAAATGATAATGTGCCTACAAAATGTGCTAAGTGTTGACTCCCCCTATGTTTCAGACCTTAGAAGAGCAGTCAGTGAACATCTGTAACAGTCTGAAAGGTCAATTATAAAAGGTAATTGGACATAATCAAAACACTGTACAGGCTTTGTGGATAAAATTAATACCACTTTAAGGCTTTATTATATGGATTATAAGGTGTAATTAATTAACTATTAATGCTTTATAAATTCGTTACAGGGCATGAATAAGAAGAAGTTTTAAGAAATGTTAGCAGAAATATAATTTATTAACATCTTATTTCGTAATTTCAAAGACATGATGGATGATTAGAATGTGAGAAACCAAAAAACTTTAATGGATTACCAATATTTATAACTACATTATTACCAAATAGCCTAAAAAGGATCAAAGGGACTTTTCTCAACCTAGAAGCCAAAACTTACTCTAATTGATGACTTTTAATGAATCTCCAAAGCATGTAAAGTGTTATTATGGGTTATAAACCAGTAATAAGCCATTAGTTACACCATATAACTTTAACTTTATAAAGACTCCCTCATTAAGAAGGGGTGCAAAATGTACATTTCTTTTTACTTTGACCAGAGCACTATTCATTTCAGTGAAAGAATAATCATCCAGTAAATAAACCAATAAAAAAAAGACCTGTCAGGCAAAACTTCTGCTATCCAGGCAGACCCTCACCCTGTTCTACATACAGTATGATCTTATCGCAGTTCGTCCTGGCAGCCTAAAACAATGATGACTGGATGTGGCGATAGCAAACACATTCAGAGTAAACTGCATGGCCAAGTTCAAAACTTTTCCGTTGTAGCCTCCTGAGGTGTTAAATGGTTTGTAAAATTAGCACAGAGAGTCGATTTTAACTCACCTCTTTCTTTGATTGCACAGATCCCTCATTGAAATTCATTTTGGAAGCTGCCGTCAAATTTAGTGTGAACAAACCATTTATAATGGATGTTCCACTCTAGCCCAGGCTCTTACATAATGGCAGCCCATTGGAAGGTGCAGCATATGATCTCAGCACCAGGGGGGAGACTCATTAACTCCTTGAAGCACTTTCCGACATTGTGCTGAGGCTTCCCCACGGTTAAGGGGGGGGATTGCTGACCCACATACAGAAATAATATTGACCCTTTGTTGTCTTAAATTAATAGAATGGGGCATTTAACTTGATGTGGCTGAAGGGCGAAAAAAAGCTGCATGTGGTGTAGCACCGGGGTAGCAGAGAGTCGTGATGCATTTATGGTGAAACACTTCCAATTGCTCGTAAAGATTAAAATAGTTTTATTATGTGATTCAGATTTAAAGTAGCCTTTAAACTACACCTCTGTAATAAAAACACACACAGAACTATTTCTATGTAAAATGATGAGAGTTTTCTAGCATGTAGGGCAGCAGACGGCACTACATTTAATTTCTCCATTTTAAGGGCAGCCTGAGGACACTGCATCATGTTTTCACTGTTTTAAGGTCATGGATTATTGTACTGCATCCCATTTTCACCATTGTTAGGGCACCCTGAAGGCCCTGCATCACATTTTCACCATTGTAAGGGCACCCTGAAGGCACTGCATCACATTTTCACCATTGTTAGGGCACCCTGAGGACACTGCAACATGTTTTCACCGTTTTAAGGTCATGGATTATCGTACTGTATCCCATTTTCACCATTGTTAGGGCACCCTGAAGGCACTGCATCACATTTTCACCATTGTAAGGGCACCCTGAAGGCACTGCAACATGTTTTCACCTGTTTTAAGGTCACTGGATTACATTACTATTGTAGGGCCCTGTATCACATTTTCTCCATTTTAAGGTCATGGATTACGCTGTATTACCATTTTAGGGCACCCTGAAGGCACTGCATAACATTTTCACCATTTTAAGGGCACCCTGGAGGCCTCTGCATCATGTTCACTGTTTTAAGGTCATGGATTATCGTACTATATCACATTTCTCCATTTGGGGAACCTTAGGGCATCAATATCGTTTTCACCATTTTAAGGCCCCTGGAGGCCCTGCAAATTTAAGGAAAATAGTAGTCATCACATATGTCACATCCCCTTAAAAACACGGCATTACATTTTCTCAACTGGGAGGGCACCTTAGAGGACACTGCATTGCGTTTTCTCCATTTTAAGAGCACTGGTTAGTGCACTGCATCTTTTTTCCCACTAAGCCCTAAGTGTATTCAGTTTCCTTCCATAGGTGCATTCAAGACGCACTTTTGCTGTGGTTTTTTTTCCTAATATGGTGGCACCAAGTCTCTGATAAAAGCTCTGAGCACAAGTAAATTACAAGTACATCAGTTGCTCCAGATTGCTGCCAGTATCAGTCTATGAGGGTATGCTGCTCTGCACACACACAAAGAGTTGAATAGTTTACCAGGCAAAAACTTTTAATCCTGTCCCTATGAGAATTTGCTCAGGCCACAGTTTGGCTGTTTGAGCCTTAAAGTGAAAATCCACCCCAAAATAGAATCAACGCATGTTATCTCCTAATAATGTGCAGTTCAGTTTTGTTGTTCTTTTTTTTTTGTGAGCAGCAGACAGTGTGTGGTGATGATGTAATCATCAGACAGATCCTGGAGCAGCTTGGCAGACAGGAGATCAAAGAAATCCTCATGTGCCTCATGTGACTGTAGTAGGTCGATGAACACCATGTGATGCACAGCTGGAATCTCTCTAACCAAATAACAGACATATAACAACTACATTTGGATGTTGTATAAGACAAAAATGTTTGAGCTACCTAATAGACTAGAGTTAACTAACATAGCAGATGAGTTGGGGGAGAACACAAGTGTCTGTTGTTTGCAAAGTAATCTTATATGTAAGCAGTTTCTTTTTTAACAAATGTTCATCACAGTAACGTTATTTCTGGATGTCTTTGGATGGAGTCCATTTTACATGGTGGGCATCATGGCACAAATAAACAACAACAATAAAAACAACTTTCCAAAGTAATTTACAAGGAACAATATTGGTTACACTGATTTTGGTTTTGGGTGGACTTTCTCTTTAATCTAACTATTGCTTGAGTTAATCCCTCAATTGTTCCTGATCTTAGAATGACCCAATTAAAGCGTTGATGTTAAAAATGGGGAGCTGAAGTTATAATAGCATTAATTTATGAAATAAAAGATATGAAAGTAAGAATCGAGGCTTTATGTGTACAACACGGTGTAATAGCAATGGTTGAAATTAAGTATATTTACTCAAGAACTGTGTTTAATTTAAAATCATATAATCACGTAACCAGTAGGAAACGGTTTTTGCTCATCAAACATTTGTACTTTTACATAAGTGACATCTTAAAGGTGGGGCTTTTTTTAAGGATATTTTATAGGCTATAAAAACTTCTGTGGGTCCAACGTTAGCTTGGATATAATGCATGATTCAAAGCAAAATTATGTGTAGAGTATAATATCAACTAAAATATATATGGTATATAGCAGAGATCCCCAACCTGGGGTCAGGATCTCTGCAAGCTTTTTTAAAAAAACTTTAAAAATATCCACAATAGTCCTACAGATCAACATTACGTTAATTTCTTGTGAAGAAAAATTTGATGAAATTGTAAATTTAGATGATAATTTGAGGTCTAAACTCTACTAATCAGCTTCATCCTCATCATTAGAAAAGTATGCAGCTAATAGAACGTAAGGGAGAGCAAAACACTGAATTTGTCAAAAAATAAGCTTATTAAGAATGTATGATTGTTATATATACAGACAGATAATTGTATAAAGAGTTCTTAAAAATATAAAACCCTGCTCATCTCTTGCAATATTCACAGGAAATAATCAAAAGTGCTCGTTTTACTCAAACTTCCTGCAATTGTTGGGTTCATTGTACAGTTTATCAGTTGTTCTGCATTAAATATAATTTGAAATATCCATAAAATATGTCAGTTTATGCATAGAGAAGGTTGGTAACCACTGGTATATGGTGTAAGAATAGAATAATGCTCACCATAATGTGTTTTTATGCTTATTACCAAACAAATGTGCAGTTAATTGAATTGTAACAAAGTAATAATTGCTGCACAGGTCCTCAGGGGACTGTGGGGCCAGCAATGTTAGATGCAGGTCCAAAGGTGATCCTAATCCTTTGATAAGTAGACTCAGACCGGAGAGGTGTCCTGTTAGTGTTTGACCGTAGGGGGGCGCTTCATCCGCACAGCAGAGTCTTTTGTGCAACACCGAAAGTCTTCCCCTGGTGGCTTAGGAAGCAGCAGAGAGGCAGCTGGTGGTTGGTGTTCATAATGTCGGGCAGAAAGCCCCGGTCTGTGGCAAACCCCCTGGAGTCTGCTATCACCACACCGAGTGAGAGGATACTGAAAGAATGCCACAGTTTGTATGTCGACAGCGAAAACGGTAAATAATCAATAACCCCGGATCCATATGAGTCAACAGTTAGGAGCGTAGAGCAGAAACGAGCACGCATAGTTGTGCTATTGTGTAACTTAGTGGTGTAGCAGGACTAAATCTGAAGTTTGCAGGGAGCGTAAAACGGAGCAGTTTAATGTGTAAAGGAGGTGGTGGTCTGCAGCAGCTGTCTGTCAGTGTCAAACTGATGACATTGAACACTGGTTCCTCTGCAGCCCTGCAGGGCAGCGCCCATATCTGACAAGTTACACTCCTGCAGAGTGCTGCAGAAGAAACCGGTTCAGCACAGAGGGGGCTGCTTTAAAGTAATGAGGCTGAACACTGTAAATAAGTGTCTTCTTGGTTTCATACAACAGTCCTGTGCAGGTCACCTGATCACTGTGTGTGCTGACTTTGCAGCCTTAATATAGTACTGTACTAGTCCTGTACTATATATGTACTAGTCCTGTACTATATATGTACCATAGTCCTGTACTTAACACTATATATGTACCATAGTCTTACTATATTGTACCATAGTCCTGTACTATCCTAGTCCTGTACTATATATGTACTAGTCCTGTACTATATATGTACTAGTCCTGTACTATATATGTACCATAGTCCTGTACTATTATGTACCATAGTCCTGTACTATATATGTACTAGTCCTGTACTATATATGTACTATACTCTGTACTTATATATGTGCTATAGTCCTGTACTATACCATGCCTGTACTATTGTCCTGTACTATATATGTACCATAGTCCTGTACTATATATGTACTAGTCCTGTACTATATCCCCTGTACTATATATGTACTAGTCCTGTACTATATTGTACCATAGTCCTGTACTATATATGTACCATAAGTCCTGTACTATATATGTACTAGTCCTGTACTATATATGTACTATAGTCCTGTACTGTATATGTACCATAGTCCTGTACTATATATGTACCATAGTCCTGTACTATATATGTACTAGTCCTGTACTATATATGTACTATACTCCTGTACTGTATATGTACCATAGTCCTGTACTATATATGTACCATAGTCCTGTACTATATATGTACTAGTCCTGTACTATATATGTACCATAGTCCTGTACTATATATGTACTAGTCCTGTACTATATATGTACTAGTCCTGTACTATATATGTACCATAGTCCTGTACTATGTATGTACTAGTCCTGTACTATGTATGTACTAGTCCTGTACTATATATGTACCATAGTCCTGTACTATATATGTACCATAGTCCTGTACTATATATGTACTAGTCCTGTACTATATATGTACTATACTCCTGTACTGTATATGTACCATAGTCCTGTACTATATATGTACCATAGTCCTGTACTATATATGTACTAGTCCTGTACTATATATGTACTATACTCCTGTACTGTATATGTACCATAGTCCTGTACTATATATGTACTATAGTCTAACTGTACTATATATGTACCATAGTCCTGTACTATATATGTACCATAGTCCTGTACTATATATGTACTAGTCCTGTACTATATATGTACTAGTCCTGTACTATATATGTACCATAGTCCTGTACTATATATGTACTAGTCCTGTACTATATATGTACCATAGTCCTGTACTATATATGTACCATAGTCCTGTACTATATATGTACTAGTCCTGTACTGTATATGTACCATAGTCCTGTACTATATATGTACCATAGTCCTGTACTATATATGTACTAGTCCTGTACTATATATGTACCATAGTCCTGTACTATATGTACTATAGTCCTGTACTGTATATGTACCATAGTCCTGTAGTATATATGTGCTATAGTCCTGTACTATATATGTACCATAGTCCTGTACTATATATGTTAGTATAATAGTTAACTCTGGTATAACTGAAGAGCTGCTTCATTTCAGTTACAATACATGAATTGAGATTGTGCATCAATATTAAAAATCATACTTTCCTGACAATTTCCTGGAAGGAACTGAGTAATTTTGGTTCCAATTAAAGGGTAAACATAATATTTAATTAAATATTAAATCATTAATATTTAGTTTGGGACTTTAACTATTTTATTATTGATTAATCTCCAGAATCCAAGGTGACATCTTCAAATGTCTTGTTTTGTCCAAAACTCAATGATATTCAATTTACAATGATGTGACAAAGAAAGGAACACATTGCCTCTTTTGAGAGGCTGAAACCAGAAATTGTTTTGGTATTTAAAAAAAGTTTTTGTTTAAAGAATAATTGAAATGATTAATCCATCATCAAAATGGTTCACAATTATTTTGCTGTCAACTGACGAATCGATAAGTAGTTTCAGCCCTAATTACTTTTGAATGAAAACCCCATCCAGATTGAAATTGCACGGTTACCATTCTTTTATTTGTCTTCTCCTTTGTAGATTTTTTAAAAAACCTTTATTTATTAAAAGAGGTTATATTGCTGAGAGCAATGGTCCTCTCTCCAGGATCACACATTTACACACAAACACAGTCTGATCTGTTTACCACTGAACAGGTTCACTGGACCAGTTTGGGGGTTAAATGCTTTAACCTTTAAAGTACACACATTCTTTACTCGAGTAGAAGTACAGATACTAGACTCTGAAATGTACGTAGAAAGTACTCTCTTGGTGTCTCTTAAGGATATTTCTACCAGCTGTTTTATATATATAAAATAATAACAATCCTCAGACGCATTAAAACTAAAGTAACGAGCCTGTTCTGAAAATGTAAGGATTAGAAAGTACAGATATTTGTTTAAAAATGTCGGGGGTGAAACTAAAAAGTGGTCAGAAAAATACATAATCAAGTAAAGTACCGATATCTGAAATAACTACTTAAGTACAATAAAGTATTTGTACTTTGTTACTTCCCAACTCTACTCCTCGGTGGTCTCAGTGGTTCTCTGCCCAGATTGGATTTTAGAAATAAGACTAAAAATGTGTTTAATGCAAAACCAGTTATTAGTATTTTTTTAGACTAAACTTTATTGTAACAAATAGATTTTCACATTACTGGTTGTTATCTGTTAGCTATGCACGATAGGCCTACTTTTTAGTGGTTTTTGCTCCAATTTTATGATGCAAGTATTTTTATTTCACGGCTGATTTTAAGCATGACATTGTGGTGATGGTACTTTAATTGCTACCTGCTTACTGTGTGTGTGTGTGTGTGTGTGTGTGTGTGTGTTTTCAGGCCTGGTGAAGATTGCCAGCAGCCTTGGAGTCCGGCTCCTGCCTCCCAGAAAGAAGATCATTGTGATGATAATGGGTAACCACTCTGCAGGGAAGAGCTCCTTCATTAACTGGTAATACATCTATAGTACCATTAGGCTGTGCCAGGCTGCCTGACCATCACATGCTCTGCTCCATGTGTGAATGAGAGTTCGGTAACACAGAAATATCCTCTTCACACATGACTTTTAAAAAAAGCGCTCTGTGGTTTGAATAAAGGGCAGCAGTTTTGCCAAAGGAAATATTTATTTGTAGGATTTGCAGAGTCGATAGGGAAGACAAATAATTCTGTTTTGTTATTTTGTGTGACAACTAAATAATGCATGAGTTGAGTGTTTTGACAGAAGCTACTTGCACAATCAAGCTACAGAAAAGGAAAATTGTTAGCAAATTATTAATATTGTTTTACCATTTGAGCTGATTCTGATTTAACATGAGCATATATAGCATTCAGGGACCATGTGGACAAAATCCTCTGTCATAACCTAATAGTGTGTTGTGATATTGTACATTTTTTGGAATGTAGATATATTGTAGATATAATTGTAGGTGAAATAACCAGATGGAAATGTCCATTTTTGGCTAATACAACTAATTAAGTCACTTCCCCACTTTAATAACATCTTATAAATCCAATATTTCCATCAAACAGTATCATTGATTGCTAATTGTTATCAATATTGCCCACTATGAGGTAATACAGCCCAGGAAATAGTAGGATAAGGACCACAACGCTGTTATAAACAGAAGCCAGTTGACATATTTTTATGGTCTTATGGCTGCTGCGTTTATTTTCTTTATAAATGAAACTTGTGATTAGTAACTCATTTAATCTTTTTGTGTATAAAATGTCAGAGAATAGTGGAAAATGTCCATCACAAGAGGATTTCTTCTTCAAAACAGCTTTTTTGTTGGGTGAACTATCTAAGTTATATATAGAATATAGAAGTTATTCTATTTATGACGAAGAAAAGCAGCAAATGGTCACTTTTGACAGACTGAAAGCAGATAATTTAAACAATAAATCAGGGGTTTTCATGTCTGTTTCAAGGTCTTCATAGTCAATCAATGATGAATCGTTCAACCCTGTTTCTTCCCTTGTTGTTCCAGCTTCCCAAAAATATGCTAAAAGTTAGAATATTTAATATATTCCTTCTTTTGCTGGGGACCCCCTATAAGCCACTCAAGGACCCCCGTTGGTCCCTGGATCCCAGTTTTGAAAACCACAGATCTAAAAGATATGTCTGGTAAAATAAAATGTTATATATCGCACAACCCTAGTGTTCTGTTGGAGGGGCAGTAAAACTCTGTGTTACAGTTGAAACGTTACTCTCAGCTAGTTCAGGAATGTGTTTCGAACCGCCACCACGAGGAGCTCAGCTGTCAATCATGCTAACAGTCACGCATATTTCAGAGTTGGGGGGGGGGGGGGTTTAGCATGAAGTGGTTGATGTGCGGGGTGTGTTTAAAGGGGTTGTACTCGTTAATGCACTCACCATTTATTTCTATAGCTTCGGTTTAATTGGTTTAATCAATAACTGTTTGTATTGTAGCATTTGTTGGTTGGGGAGATGATTGGGATTCTCCCAGAGAGGAAGCACTACTCGTCAATATATTTGTTGTACTCTCATATTATGCAAATGTTACAGATGTGAATCTTAATAATTCCCACATTTATTTTTAATTAGGGGTGCACAGTGTGGTAAAAAAAAAAAAATATGATGAATGACCATTTTTGCATTACAATTTTCATTATCACTGAAAACTATTAAAATCCTGATTATGTGACATTTGTTGGGGTCTGTACCAAACAAACATGTTTTCTTACATCTGGAGAACAAGATTTATAGGCCAGAGCATTTCTTGAGCACCACAACACTTCATTATAATGCTGTTTTGACACACATTTGACTTTTTATCAGCAAATTTAAGCTTCTGTGATTTGGATTATTATTATTTAACAATGCAATTGTGCTGCCCTGCATTTAATACTGAGTGCATACAAAGTGTTGTATTTGAGAAGAGCATACAAGAGTTTATTATTATAGGTTCACATTCACCGTTTCAACCAAACCTCTAACATATAAACTGACCTTTTAATGTACAAAGGCATCAGGCTGGTTTATTAGCATTAGTGATGAAATGATCACTTCATTAGTTGATAGACAGATAATTAGTTTACAATAACTGCATATATGATTAATTGTTATAGTCATTTATCAACGCTCACTTGTTCCAGCCTTTCAAATTTGACGATTTGCAGCTTTTCTCTGCTTAATATCACCGTAAATTTAATATTTTGGGTTTTTGGCTATTGGTCGGACAAAATAAGCAACATGAAGAGGATGCTTTGTGAACACTAATATTGCAAGCTGCAAAAAATATGACTTGAAATTTGAAATTATTTGTTAGTTGCAGCTCTGTCTCTAGCCAGGCGATTTTGCTTGGCTAGAATGCTTAAAAGAGGTATAATAATCTGGCACTGAAAGACTGTAATGGGCCTTAAGACTAGAACTAGAAATATTTAAGCAAGTTGTGCTTATTATAAGCAATAAAAACACATTTATTTAAAATTTGTACCCCGCTTAATTTAGGATTAATAATTAGGGACAAGTCTACTTCTCTCTTTAATGTAGAAGTTGTGCAAGTGGTGTCTTAAAATAAAATAAGAAAAATAATCTTGTTCCTCTGCTGGGATATTATGCAAACCATTGTTGTAACTTGTCACTGGTTAAATTCCACTGAATATTAGCTATAATATCTTACTGAGATATATTCTCTTAAAACCAGACTACCTTTCAAATGCAAAACATGCCTGACAAGATTATTTTTCTTTTAAGACAACAAATAAGACTAATTTCCCAGAAACAAGGCTTTTTTTCCCCCTTTCTTGAGATCCCTTTTTGCAGTGCATTAGATCCTGTTCACTAAGAAGATAAGAATAGTTTTTGATGCCTGCTGCTGTCATTTTAGGTATGCTGAAGAGCACATACAGAAAACAGGTGTCGCCATTGAAACGCAGGGGTTCACGTTCATCACAAGTGGTCGCAAAAGAGAATCACTGACGGTAAGAACAGCATGAAGACAGCCAACATTTCCAGCACTGATACAGAGGGGCTTGGTGTTCACTGTTTGAAAGATCTGATGAAAAGTCCTAAAACACAAGAAGTAGATTATGCTTGAAAAGAAAGACAACTACCACTTACAACCAGCTTTGTGTTGCATGCTTTTTTCCCCAGATCTTTTCAGTGTTTGTTAACTAACGATATTTCATATTCAGACGGCACTTCTCAGATTTGTGGATGAGAGATTTCTGAATGTTTAACTTCAGTAATGGGAACTGACGCCGCAGCCAGTCATAAAGGTTGATGAAGCGATGTGCTCGATGTATAGAAGGGCACTCCCTCAGTCAGTGGTGATTTCTCATTCTGTATGCTGCTCCAATGAGGGGCTTTGTTGTATACACACACACACACTCACACGCACACACACACACTCTCACACACACTCACACACAGAGGCATCTTTGCAGCACATAAACAGGCTCGGGAGACACCTGTCTCTCCGTCTTCTTTCATCCTTTTCCTCTGCCTTTCTCTTCACATCCTGCTGTGATGAAGGTGATGAAGATGAATAATATACTGTATTTGCAGTGCAGGACTGCAGAGCGGAAGGATTATCTGCTATGTACAGGAAAAGCTTAAAGAGAGCGTACTGAGCTGCAGCACAGCAGCTGGTGTAAGACTTGAGTGCGAAGTACTGAGAAGAGAGAGCAAACTGCAGATTCATATAAGACCATATCAGGTTATTTCTCACATTGTCTTTTTACCTCTTTCACAGGGGAATGCAACGCTACATCTCTACCCTCACTTTCGACCACTGCTTGAGTTCAAAGGTAAGCCTTTTATTCTTGTTTTAGCATCAGTAACTCATAATGGCTTTCTGAAAAGTGCACTGTTTAAAGTATTTAGCATGCTTGTACTGAAAATGGAGTAATATTGAATTACGCAGGGCCTCTCTACTGTACTTATCCTTCCCTAAAAGCTATTTTTATCTTCATAAATCAGTCATTATGCGTAGATTTTGTTGTCTGCATGCAGATTTTGCACTGTTTCTAATACGATGCGTCACATAACATTTCTAAACATCTCACATAATAGAACAGTTTACTAAATTTTTAATGTGAGGATAGTCATTTAAATCTAGTGGCTTTGCTTCTCACTGCCTTTAATACTGAAACCAGCATAAAATATTTCCCTGTTTTGTGCGAGGATAAGATCAGTACTGCAGTCTTGGTGCGCAACACATTCTCATTAACTTTACCGTAACGCCTAAAAATTCAAATAAATATTATCACCTTTGTAGTGTGTGCAAGGGAGAAAGAATTGTGTTTTTTATTGATTTATTTCCCCCTCTGCTGGCATCATAATGAAAAACATCAAAGAGGGAATAGAGAGGATAAAGTGTTAAAATGTGCTGGAACAGCAGGGAGAAGCAGCATTAGGAACAGTGAACAGGAGATGAATGCAATTATGAACTGCAGACAGAGATTGGTTCCTTTGAGGTTTAAGATAGCGTCCTGCTGTGTGGCCCATAAATATTTCCTCTTGAAAACTGTTAAAGTTAATTGAAGTGAACGTGACAGACTCATGTTCAAGTTCAAAAGTTGAGTTTTGCTATTTAAGATGAAGTAAACTTGATTTAAAGACATTGTGGCTGTTTGATCCTGTGTGTATCATGTAACCATGAGTTATTTATGGGTATCACAGGTCAGGCTTGTCTTTTGTGATCTGAGGTTGAGTTTAGATGCTTCACCTTGATGACTCAACACTGAGTCACAGCTTTGACGTATTAAGTTTTCTTTATAAATCAGACCAGACTCTTATTCCCCCTTCATGTTACATTTGTGATGTTTGTTTCCGAGATATGGGAGTTGAGATTACTCTCTCGTAGAAGAAAGAGACGTCATTAGCGGCACATTGTGTTAAGACAAATGGTCTCAGTTCTCTGTGCGTCAGCAGTGGCCTGAAGCTTCTGGATGTTGAAGTGGTCGTGCAGAAAGTCTGGGTGTGCCTGCTGTCTGAGTGGGAGCATCAGCGTGGACGGGGAAGGGGAGGGGAGGGGAGGGCAGTAATGTATGTGTGTGCGTTGACAGTGAGGCGTGTAGGGAGTGAGGGTTCACTGGGTGCGGACCGGAGTGCTCACGGTATGGCGTGTGAGTCACACGCCCCATCGACAGCAGTGCAGTGGAGTCAGGAGGAGCTGCTGAGAAATGTCACAGCCATTAGAGACGGCACAGCCCAGACTCCAGCAGCAACAGCTCCGCAGGCCTGCAGAGCCTCGCAACACCAACGATCTGCTGCTGGAATACAAGCAGGCTTTTTATTTGAAAATCGCATCCTCTGGAAATACACTTTATCAGGCATTTGTTTACCTGTGACAGCGACTGAGGATGACTCATCAGAAAAAAGCACCATATATCCTTATGTGGGAGTATCTGCTGATTATACAGTTTGTTCTCCTTTGGGATATGCCATGGAGACACTTCTTTATGTTGTTTTAGACTTAAACGATGTTTAACTGTGTCTTTTTGCCATTATCTTATCAACCTGTTGTCCAGAGTTTCGGCTTCATGTTGCATGGGAATTTTGTGTTTTCGTCACAGGTCAAATGAGCCGTTACTGTTAGACAACAAAGATTTTAAGGCTGTGCTGTTTACTCCTTTTCTGTAGATATATTTGCACTGTGTCTGGTTTGACCTGTTTAGTCCAACAAGTTCTTTTTTAGTCTTTTAGTCGATGCAGCATTATTGCAGCCTTTGCCCTTTTCCTGTGCACAGGATCTCCAGTGTAGCCTTCTCAGTTACAGTCACTTGAGGAACTTAGCACCCATTGGCGAGTATCGCTCTCGTTTTCCTTTTCACCTTTCTGGAGACTTAGAGGACTTTCTTCCACTAGAGTGGACGAATATGTCTGTATCAAGGCTATTATTTGATTCACTTATTTTTAAATTGATTAGCATAATTGCAATTTTTTTCTTTTTAGTAATGCAAAGATGCATGCATGTATGTTTTGAACAATCCTGACTAAGTAAAGTATAATCCAGCAGCCTTTATAGAGATCAAACATGAAGCTACTTGATAATATCTGCATATGTATATATATATATGTTTACCTCTCACTTTTGGCATCATAAGACTGTAGGAATTCACTTTTAAGACGTGTGATAGGAGGCAGATGCATTGATATTGTGTTCATGCTGCTGTAAGAGAAACATAAGGGAATGCTAATGTGCCCCAGTAGCAGTGGCTCTGCTCGCTGCAGCACAAGGATGTGATTTGTGCTGGCTGTTAACACCTGCCTCTTCCTATGAAACAGCCTCAGTGTCATCCCAGGCCTGTGTGTGTGTGTGTGTGTGTAGAGGGAAGGATGGGGTGGTGGGTGTGGGTGGGGTTCTGTCAATAGTGGGAGTATGTCTAAATAGTGATCCTGTTCTGATGCTCAGAGTCGGGGTTTGGGGGGGATCACGTGTGGTGGTTGTGTCGGGAGTAGTGTAACCTCACAGTGCGTTGCCTCACAGTCGTTCTTCACTGGCTAGCTTTATGTCCCACGCCCCATGTTAAAGCTGCCAGTTGAAGAGCTGTTGTGTGTAACCATGACAACCAGACCGCTCCGCAGAGGGGACGGTGGGAGAAACTGAGACCCTAACGAGTGTTTTCATGTGTTAAAATTGAAGTTTTATCTGTGAGGGTGTGGCCGCTTGAGTTACACCGGAATTTATTGATTCTTTTTTTAAAATGTTTTAATGTTTGTTCACAGCTGACATACATGTTTCATCCAGATCATCCTCCACGATTTTGCAGTTCAGTTACAAATGCAAACCTGCAAGCACCAAAAGGTTGACAGCATTCTTGATCTTTACTGACACCGGCCTCCCTCAGGTTTCCAAGTATTGACTGCACTGCGGCTTCCAGTAGCACATAGTAATATAGTCATTAAAGGCGACAGCTTCCTGCGGGGACTCAACTTTTTATTTACCACCGTTGTTACTATGAATTTATCCCGAAGGAAACACCTGTACACACACAGTGTTTGTGTATTCCAGGTGTTATGGACTATCTGTCTGCTGAGATTTCCACCTCCAAGCAGAAGAAGTTCAGTCTGGTGACATTCGTGGACACACCGGGTTTGGTGGACGGGGACATGGTCTACCCTTTTGATGTCAACAGCGCCATCACTTGGTTGGGTATGTCTTAGCACCTGTTTAACTATCTACTCTAAAGCTGTTGTTGTTCCTCTAATGGATGGGGTTTTTTTCTGTGCAGGAGAACAGGCCGACCTGATATTCGTGTTCTTCGACCCGATGGGCCAGGCACTCTGCAAACGCACACTCAACATTGTGGAGAAGCTGAGTGAGAAATGTGGAGACAAGCTTTTGTTCTACCTCAGCAAGGCAGATGAAGCTGGGAAGGAAACAGACAGACAGGTAAAGTACACTAAATCTATATTTATTTTATTTTGATCCCCCAAAAAAGTCAAGTTAAACTTGATAAATGAACTTTCATTTGTTTGTTTCTGCAGAGGGTGATGATGCAGATAGTCCAGGAACTGTGTCGCCGTCCTGGTCTCAACAAATGTGGTTTTGAGATGCCGACAATATACATCCCCAACCCCCAGAAGGTTTGTTTGCTTGCTGTATGTTCCTATAAATGACATTTTAGTCTACATCTATACGTTTTTAGTTTTAACCTTCAATTTTACTAACTTTAAACAATACCATCAGATAATTGCCCTAAATCATGCACTGCATCTCCCCTGTTTCTGGCCTTTTTCTTTCGTGTTTCCCTTTAACAGATCCAGGTCTGATCTTTAGTCTGGATTTAAAGCTCTCTGCTATCCTTGGGGTTGAACAGCCATCGATTATCCTTGAATGTAAATTCTCCACTCCAGGTTTACTGGCTGGGACAGGATGATTCATTTTGCAATATGATGACTGAGAGAGTTATCCACTCTTGTGGGCGAACAGTGGTTGTAAACCATGGCCTTTGATCAGCCACCTTTGACAATGGCAGCCCCAGCCCTGAGTTATTGCTGCACCATCTTGTGATCTACAACCACAAAGCTCTACTCCATATGGTAGATTTGTGCATCCCTCCTGACCTCCAATTTATTTTCGCTGAGCAAGTGCAGCTTCACTTCCTGCTAAATGCACATGGCTGTCAGTCAAAACACCCCTCAGGATTTCTTTTAGACGTTTCCAGACCCTGTTCCCTATTTGAGGTGCACAGCTGTACGTGTTTGCACAGTTATTCCAGATTTTATGCACTTATGAGCCTCTGTCTTGTTTAGCCGAGCCGATGTGTGAACCAGATCGATGGGGTGTGTCAGACCATCGAGAAGACCATCAACCAGGCCGTTCAGAAGACTTTGGATCAGCTGGAGAAAGACTGTGACCTTATTCGTTCCACCATCAGCAGCAGATTAGAGAAGGACAGGTTAGCATGTGTTACTGTGTTCGATTTAATTTACCCTGATGCAGAATGACAGGTTGCATCCTTGAGCAAATAAACCATATCATGTGTATACAGACGAGATAACAGATATTACCCGCTGCAGAGAATGTGATATTAAAACCAGATTTCCTCTGTGTGCACGCAGGACTGATGTGACTTACAACAAAAGCGTCCGTCTGCACTCGTTCTTGTGTGGTACTCTGGGTATTGTCCTTCCTACCCTCTTCATCCTCAGTTTCATTGTGAACACTTTCTCCAAAGAGCAGCTGGATGAGCTGTTGGGCGAAGGCCCGGCTCGGACCCTCTCCATTGTCACAGTAAGTCCTGAGAGTAAACAGGATTTAATTCCATATTTTGCACCTGCTCATTTTTATTGGTTCTCTGAGCGTCTGTTGAACGTGTGTCTTACAGGGAATAGTGATGTGTTTATGGGACTGGATACCAGAAGATGGACAAGTTGTATTCGTGATAGTTTTTGGAGCATTTTGCTACCTCCTGCTTTTCCTAGCAAAGTATTTTGCAGGGTAAGTGTTACAAATACAATACAAACATATACACACACTTAGCGCTAAAACCATGATTGATTAAAACTATTTTGATAATCAATCAATTGTTTAAAGGACCAGTGTGTAGGATTTAGTGGCATCTAGCGGTGAAGTTTCAGATTGCAACTAACTGAACACTCCTCGCATCTGTATTTGACGACCTGGGAATGAGAACGGGCTGTGAAGTATGCAAGAGAAACTACAATGGCCACGAAACCCGCGAAAAACATGAAGGGCCACATCTGATGTTAGTGTTTGGTTTGTCCGTACTGAGCTACTGTAGAAACATGGCGGTTAAACATGGTGGACTTCCATGGAAGGCGATCCTCCTAAATATTACTTTTAGTCATTGCTTCTAAAACAAAGTGCCAAAACCACATTGATTCCAGCTTCTCATTTGTGGTTTTGGACTGTTGCTCAGACAAAACAAGACCTTTAAAGATGTAATTTGGGGTTTTTTAGAAGTTCTAATGGACATTGTTAACTATTTTTGGACAAAATAATTGGCAGACTTATTGGTAATGAATTGTAAATTGCAGCCCTACGCACATGTTGATTCCGTCTACATGGAAACCAGGTTACTTAAAGTGAAACCCTTAACATAAATAATCTTAACCCTCTGGGAAATGTCTGAATAAAGTAGAGCTTTTCCTGTTTTGTCAAGGAGGGTGTGTGTTTTACAGCCAACATATACACACTCTCTCTCTCACACACACACACACACACACACACACACACACAAACACACACACACACACACACACACAAACACATGGACATTGTTGTGATGTTCTTCCTCCGCAGCCGAGGGAATAAGACTCTGACGAAGAAGGAGAAGAGGGCGATGGCAGAGTACAGTGATTATGTCCAGGACATCGTCAAAACTAAGAAGGTTAGATTTCTATTTTGAGTGATGTCGAGTACAGAAGTTAAAGCTGCAGTAATGCATGTGTAATTACTGTACAAAGAACAAACACACTGAGACTTATTTCTTGACTGCAGCTGTACGGAGCTTTTTACGTTCCCAGTTCATCGGTTAGGATTCACTGCCCACTACTTTAGTGCTAATTGCTAACACTTTTCCACAACATTTATATAAGGTTAATATTTCGGGGGTGATATCAGTAACTACAAAGGGTAACTTCCTCACTATTTCCTGTGAACCCCTCACACATTAGCAATTAAATCGACTATTAAAGAGAGGTTTTTACAGAATGTAAATACATTAAATGGGGAAAAAACAGGGTTTGAATTCATCAAAACTTATAAGATTGTAACTTGAATGCAGATTTAAACATTTTCATTTGTCACATTTTAATCATCAGAATTGTGAATCTCACACAGTTACTTTTACTCCACAGGGGAAGTTGTACGAATGGTACCTGCAGCAGTGTGCAGCAGAATATGACCTCTGACCCCGGGTAAGCTGAAGACAGTTTACACATTTATGTCGGCATATTGATGCAAGATGTTAGTGAACGATCGGCTCATCTGCCACAGTGCGTCATTTGGTGTTTAGAGTGGAACCAGCGGGACTTTCTAAACAGACGATCATCCACCAAACGATCAGGTTTTTCTCTTCTCAGTCGGGCAGATGTGTAACCCTCCGATGCAGCAGAGATCACTGCCAGCATTTCTCATCTCAAGAGCTTAAAGATTAAGAATTTAAAAAAGTGCCTTTACAGGAGAAGCTGTGATTGTAGTCATTTGATGAAAACTAATATCATAATGTGAATAGATATTTTTAAATTTTTGTAGTGCATAAATGCAGATGTTAGAAAGAAGTGTTTACAAATGGACTTTTTATTAATTTCTTCATGAGTAACCTGCAGCTGCTTTCTGTCAGCAATAGTGTTTTTTTTTACAATGTCCTCTGTAAAGTCTGTTGTCATGTAGTCCTCAAATCTCACTCCACCGTCCGGATGTCTGTCATGTTGTCTTCAGTATGAGATGCCAGAATATCCTGCATGCGTTTGCATTCTGACTGTTTTTAATACTACAATAACCAATGCTATGATAATACTCGGGCATTATAGACGGATATTTTTTCACATATTTTCATACCAGTAAGAGCTGCAAGCTGTCTCCTGCCTCCAAAGAGTCTCTGTTTTGTTTTGTGATTTTTATGTGATAATATTTACATAAACCACAGACATTTAAATACTTTTACAATCAGTGCTGTCACTGCACTGATGTATATCTAGCACTGAACCCTTCATGTTGTCTATAGATCCGGTTTTAGGACTATATTACCATGTTCTGCCTTCACTCCAGTGTTTGTAGATGTATTTATTAGTCTTTGAGGTGCTTTTTACCCAAATAATGTAGAAAACCCTCTGCGGGCTGTTTGCAATATGACTGTGAACACTGTCAAGTTTTGTAGTGTGTGTGTGTGTGTGTGTGTGTGTGTTAGGTGTCCTCGTTAGGGAAAATCTTTTTTTTTGTTTGATTTCATTTATAAATTGTATGTGAATTTATCTATTCTGTGTAATTTCTTCCAAAAAATGTTTTAATTGTGAGAAATGTAGACTGTTTTTCTTAGTAACCCCGACTCAAAGAATGAAACGTGTCATAAAGCTGCAAACTCTGTCACATCCTGGAAAATTATTAAACATTTTCTACTGACTTTTACTCTTCTGACTATTTACAGTTTTCCTTGTTAATAAAGTCAAGAGTGCACACAGAAACAATAGGTGGAGTAACATGGAGAAGGAAACGTTGTGTAAAGCAGTGAGTAGTTGTTGTTGGAAGACTTTTATTTCAAAGTTTAGTTATAAAAATGCCATTCAAGGCTTCTCTGTAGGAACAACAATGTGTGTCAGGACTCAAGTATTTTGGGATCATCAGCACACCAGGATGTAATCAAGCATCCGCTTTATATAACCCTCTTTACACCCACTATAAGCAGTTTCTGAAGGAACTGGTGCAATTAACAATATACCGGGAAAACAATATTAAAGCAATTTAATTTCTGCTTGCAAAAGGACCAGAAACTCCAGTAAGCCCACAAGCCTCAGTTCCCTGAGTTAGTAACAAAGAATATACCAATGGAGGTGACCGCTATGAAAAATAACCTTACATGTGAGCTGCTATACTTTAGATTTGTTCTAAAGGGGTGATATCTATTTGTTAGATAATACATGAATCTATTTTGCAAGCACTAATGTGTGATCAAAGTCTGATTAGAATTTCATTTGTGCAATCCACTAGCAAGGCAACCAATACAAAGAGGTATGTTGTAATCCTAGAAATTGTAATATATTACGAATTAAAGCTGCAGGTATGTGTGTGTGTGTGTGTGTGTGTGTGTGTGTGTGTGTGTGTGTTAGTGTGTGAGTTAAAGCTGCATTCAGGGTTCTGCTGCAGTGATTATGCAGTTTCTTTTTAGCAGGTTTAAGCTTTGTTTGCTGATGCATTTTAATAGAAAACTCTGTTTAGGGGCTTATTTGTTTTAACTCCTATTATAGTAAATTATAGCATGCAGTTCTAAGGCCTGTATGCGAACATACAACCAAATCTGTTATTTAAAACTTAGAAAAATTCAGTTCAAATTGTATGTTCTTATTTTGTTACAGTGCATTCAGGATTATAGCATATATACAATGTTATTTGTACAAAAAAAATGCCAATGCCCTTCCCTGGCTTCTTATAAACAAAGTGTACAGGTAGATACATCTTGCAGCAGCGAAGAGGCTGAATCCAATATTGCTTTGTAGTGAAACATGACAAGATTGCCATAAAAGACCTGCCAACAGAGTGATTCAGTGTATTCAGACTGCATTTGGCTCCGTTTGTCACGTTTAAGTGTCTCTCAGGAACAAAAGCAAGTTTCAGTGTCGTCTTCAGGGAAGTGTGTCTCCAACAGTCCTGTCCCCAGTCCTGTCCCCAGTGTGTGTGTGTGTGTGTGTGTGTGTGTGTGTGTGTGTGTGTGTGTGTGTGTGTGTGTGTGTGTGTGTGTGTGTGTGTGTGTGTGTGTGTGTGTGTGTGTGTGTGTGTGTGTGTGAGTGTGTGTCCAGACCGGGATAGCTGCTCAGTGTCTCAGCACCATAAGTGTCTATATTGAGGTTGACTTTGGGTCTGTCCTTGTGACCGTCAGATGTGAAGTCATTGAGAGCCTTTGTCAATCAACCAAGAAATGTCTCCAGTCCTGCAAACCACAGAAAAAAAGCATCCATGAGACACAGTCGTGTGTTTATCTAGTTGATTGCCGACAACCCGCCTACACACACCGGCGGATAGAGAATATTAATGAGGTGGCAGGAGTGTGGCATGGAGACTTAAAGGGGTGGTAGAAATATTAACCACATCAATATTTACTTGGAAAAGGCCCCATATGAAGATATTTTAACTCAAAAACATTATTGTGCCACATAATAGAAATATCTAAAGGTGAAATTAATAAATTGTCTAAAAAGTTTAGCACTTGGTCTAAAATGTGTGTTAATTTTCCATTTTTTAATATGTTATTTTTTAAATTAATGTGTTAAATTTGACAACATTTTGACACCGGACTGGCTGCCACCCCTCTTGATACGCCCCTGCCCACACGGTCAATATGGATGAAATGGAAAATAGGAAAAAAAGCTCATATTTGTTCGTACTTGCCAAGCCGTGCTAACATCCTTCAAATTTTGAGTTTGCATAATTAGAAATGAAAGACATGAGAGACATGAGGAACACTACATTCAAATCAGATCAAAACAGACACCAACAATAAAGTAACACAATGCCACACAGTCGTGTAGTAACACTATTTAACAGGACCCAAAGGTCACTAAGAATATACAAATTTAAGGAACTGACATAATTGTTTTTAAATGTTCCTGTAAAATACTATATAATTTGATATTAATAAAAGGGAAGGTTAATTAATTAAAATGATTTCCTAGTGCAACTGAGTGTCTTTAGGTCACAATTAATATGCAAAGAATTTTAAATGTGTCTACAAACAACTCATTTCTATCTACAGTTTATTTTAATCCTCACTCCCAATTTAGCATTTATTAGCAGTATATAAACAATTAATAAATAGTCTCTGACACACTAAATAATACTACAGTGTAGTTGTAAGCAAATATAAGGACATTTTAAGTGTATATGTATGTATTGGTGTATGTACAGATAATGGATGACAATACAATATGAAACTATTGTAAACATATAGAATATAACATGAGATTTAATACATTTTAAACGGTTTTAATGGATTTGTTTGTGTGTGTAATCCAATATAATTAAGTTAATTTTAAGTTAAAATCTGCCTACAACAATATTTTAATGTTCTAAACAATTAATTAAGTGTTTATACACAATATATACTTAATAGGACGGTTAAACTAAAGTGTTCACAGCAATTAAAATGAAATGAATAACTTATTATGAGCTCTACACAACTATATAACTTTAGAATTACCTGGTTCTTTCCTAAAAAGGAATAAATAAGTGGGAACCTAATATACTATTAAAGAACTTTGTCTACTTTTTTCCTATATTTTGTACTAAATTTTTATTTTTATCTTTGTCACATCCACAGAAATGATTATAAAATGACACAACCTGTAAAATAAAGTGTCACTGTATTATTTAGGAACAAAATAACAACTGGTGTTATTGTTTTTCTGTAGCACTGTGACTTATAGTTTCAATAAGCCAACTAGTTTGGCTTATATAATACTTTGCATGTGATTTAAGTCACAAGCTCCACGACTCGATGTGTTTTCTGTCAGAGTGATAATAACGTTTGTCATGTTTTTCTTCACAGTAAAACCTGAGAGACCTAAAGAACATAACAGCTATTGTAGCCGAGACCAGATTTAAGTCCGGGAAGGGGACTTACTCCACATCTCGTTTCTTAATCGTCTTTCCGGATCCTAAGACCTCTGCCACTCGGGATACAATGGGATCATAGTTCATGCTGGCAACAGCAACCACCTCCTCACTCCTATAGATGGACCAGAGGAAGAAACAATGAGAAACTATTGTTAAATTAGACAAGGAGGCAGGATTTAAGACTAAAATCTGCTCATAAATAGAGATGAGATAACCCAAGTTGAAGCTAAATATGCATCTACTTTACATTATCCAGTTTATTTCAGATTTTTATGACAATGGAACTGAGAATCAACCCAAAATAAAACTTACCTGGTGTAAAACGCCACAAATCTCAGTTCATCCAGATCTCCTTGTATAATGACATCATCGAATCCATCACCATAACCTTTCACATGTAGAAAATGATAAAAGTATACGTATGTATTTGTCAACAGCAAGAAGAAAACTGGTCCAATTCAGGCTCAGCTCTTAGTCTTTGGTCTTTATTCTCACAGCTAGATGGCAGTGTAGTAACTACACTTGACAACCTCTAATCTTCCTCTGACAGCATGTCTGCCTCATAACACTGATAAAATAAAGCAAATGCCCTTTAAACCAGAGGTCTGGTTCGGGGACACTGCTGGTATTGTCATATTATAAGAGGGGCACTTTTACAACGTTCAAGTATGACAAAAAAGCACAATATTCTTAAAATATCTCCACAACGAACACACATACATACATTTTTATGTCATTGTTTTATATAAACCTAATCTCTTCTTATTTTCTGCTTTGCCGGCACCTTATTAAATATAATTGCGTTTTAATTTTAATTGTATATGAAGCCATAGTTAAATTTAATATTAAACAAATAACCTAATAATCTTGTAGGTGGATTATATTATATTTGTGACATTAAGACGTGGGTCTCAGGGAGGGGAATCAAGGGCCAAAAAAGGCAGCTGTTTTGTGACTAGAGTGACCAGGTGTGCCACTTTATGTGGGACTGCACAGCATTTTCATCTCTTGTCCGGCATATTGTGACAATGTCCCACATTTTGATTGGTTCTAGTTATCAAAAGTCAAATCACTGCAGGACAGATGCTTTTCTAAAATCAGTTTTTCAATCCAGTGGCTGTGAACAAAGCAGGGAAGGGAATTACATCAACATTTTAGACTACCCAGTGTCCCACATAAATGTACCCCTTTATCCCCCACTGCTTTAAACTAAAGAGAGATGGAAGGCCTTGTACCTACCTGCATAGCGTATGGTCTTCCCAAACATGGCTGACCAGAAGTAAGGCACAGTTTTGATCTCAGTGGCTCTGCCCATCATGCTGAGAGCTGCCACCCTTCCTGTCAGTAAGGTTGAAAAGACATTTAGGTGCTTGTCTTTTGGCCAAATAATAATAATAATAATAAAAATAATCAATCTGGATCCATAAAACATATTTGAGCCTTATAATACAGCCTATTAAGTCTAAATTAGCCCATCAACATGACTAATAGGTCTAAATGAGGTGGGTACTCTGCAGTTTATGATTATTTGTTAACTTTCTATTTCTATCACAATTCTAACATGTTTTGTTGATATGGAATCATATAACTACAACAATTAAGAAAACTAGTGACTGGTATTTGTATTCCCATTACCCACAAAAATTCCATGTTTGAAACACATATTTGTCTGGGTTTTGAGAGGTTTTTAATAACATTTGAGGTTTTCAGCGAGAAGGTCCTTCTGATGGGTGACGTCTTCAGGCTCAGGCTTTTCAACTTGGGCGCTCAAAAGCCTTTGTCGGATATGTGGCCAGTTCAGTATCGACACACATTTTAGTGAACAAAATGCAGAAACATTTGTTTTATTTGTGTATCCGCTACAAATTTTTACAATTGGAGTTATTAATTTCCATATACTTTTTGTCAAAGCCACAGGGAGCCACTGGAAAGGTTGCAGACCCCTTTCTTGGGCTCATAACAGCTCCATTACGTAATATCTAAGCTGTGTCACACTCACCGTGTACATGAGCCATTTGCCAGTGAGGGATGTTCACCTTCTTGTTGTTGCGTGGCGGGAAAGGAAAGATCACCATATCTCCTCCAGCAAAGACGCCATCAGCATTTGTCTGCATCATCTGGGAGAAAGTTTAGAGCATTAAATTAATTAAACAACTTAAGAAAACCCTTTCACTCAGGCTGCAGGCTTTTTAAAATACCTTGTTGACAGTGATGAAGCCCTTGGAGTCCATGTGGATGCCGCTTTGTTTGAGGAATCCTGTTGCAGGAACACTTCCTGCAGGAAAGGGGCACGCATTTCAAAAGTCATTAAAAGGGTATATATGAGTGCATAATACGTCAGTTTTTTCACCTTGTGTCATGGTTTTTGGTTTTAGTTAAGTAATCTGTTTAATGTTGAAAGAGTTCTTGTTTAACCTCACTTCCTATCTTTGTTAGTTTCCCTCCAGTTTTGATTGTCCGCCCCACCCTGATTATCCTTTACCTCACCAGTGTAAGTAGTGTGTGAGTTTCTGTCACCCAAACCTGTCCACTTACCTCTTACCTGTCTACCAGTTACCTGTCTACCAGTTACCTGTTTACCTGCCTGCCTGTTACCAATACCTGTCTCAAGCTATTTTTCTTCCAATAAACCACTGAAGTCATCCTGGTGCCTGCGTTGTGTACATTTGAGTCCATTCCTGCATTTCCTGAGCTGTGACACCTTGGTTTTATTATTATTTTCCAATGCAGTAGCTCATTGTGTCTGTCCGATATGTTCTTTATCATCAAACCTAGTATTTTATTAGGTTTAATAAGTGTAGTTGTGCTTCTGGTGGTTTATTATTGTCATTATCACTTGTGTGATATTAGTATTCTTATTTGTATCTTTTTTACATTGTTGTCCCTATTTTATCATACTTCCTGTACACCTGAAGGTGATATGGGTGGTGTGGGAGGAGGTGGGGATTTATTTAACATGTTGCAAGCATTTATTGTGATATAATCATTTTGTAAAATCCAAATAAACAGATTTGGGAAAAAAATCCAAGGAGTTTCTTCAGCTGCTGTGATTATAATGACACTGACAGCGGCGTTTCCAGAGAAATCTGATTGACCATCCCATTATCCTCCACTCCACACTGTCTTCAGAGGCTGTAGCAGGCTTTGTGAAGTGAAGATACTGATTTCATATAAAACTAGATGACCGAACGTATTCATTTTTACCAACCATGCCAGTCATGCTGGGAATTTTTAAACTGACACTGCCATTTGGAGAGGGGTCCCATGACCTCTGACCGCTAGATATCTGAATGAAAAGTGTTTCTATGCGTACTCACAAGTCTCCCCTTTGCAGAGACGCCCACTTCATGCTAATCACATGCAGGTTTTTTTTGCATGCGGTATAATTGTGTTCATTTTGTGTATTTGAATATTGGACACAGACAGAAAGTAATGAAAGCAGATTTGACATTACCTGCTCCAATGACACACACGTCTGCCCGCAGGACTTTTCCGCTTTTCAGCACCACCTCTTTCAGCTGTGTAACAGGAAAACAAATTGTCTATGCCATGTATTAGATATACATTATAGTGTATAGAGTGTCTAATATAGAGTGTCTATAGCACTTTATAGTAATAGAAAGTTATTTCAAACAGAGAGTTTCTATCTGTTGCCAGCACTGTCAGTCAAATCTGATCAAACCACAGACTCCGGCTGATTTATGTTTAGTTTCTCATTTAGTCGTTTATTTTCATTTTCAGGGGCTTTAAAGTTGACACACTTTGGTCGATATCCTCTGTTTCTGATCTGACTTGTCTCCAGCATGGATTAAACAAGAGAGGATAGTGCTGCTGAGCATCATGTCATGCTGTTTCTCTCACTTTCTGAATACCTGTCCATGATGGCCAATCATCTCTGACACCTCGTTCAGCATGTAGAACTTCACCCTGTTTGCCTCAAATAGCTGCAAAGACAAAACACGCCGCAGAAACCAGTTGAAAACATTTTCATATGTGAGCTTGCTAATGAGAGGAAACCATTCTCTCTTGTGGTTACTGGGTATTGACCACAAAAACGTCATTTGCATTTTAACCAGTAGCTTCCTTGCCATGGAGAGTGATGAGGATAGTATTGCGTAGGTGCTTCGTGTTCTGAAAAGCTTGATTTCCCCGGAGTGTGTCCCTACCTTCATTATGGCTTTCCCTACTTTCTCCCCGAGAGCTTTTTTAAAGGGGACTGTCTCAATCCCGATGACAGAGACCGAGTGGGCCTTGTCAGTTAGAGCTGCAGCCACCTCCATGCCTGCCAACACAACAAATAAACAGCATATAGTCAATATATGTCATAGTTAATGCCAAATGATACAGGCAGGTGACAAATGAAAGAAAAACAACTGATAAATGGGTGGAGAAACATAACAGATGCAGATTCTTCCGTACAGGGCCTGAGGGGTGAAAATGATGAGTTATTGTTAAGTTAAAAGTAAAAATCTGTCACTTTTACTCCTATTTGCAAACTTAAAAATAATAAAATACAGAAACAGGTGAGCACACACCTTTTAAAACACACTTTGGAGTGACTGTACAAAATTATTTCTCAAATAATTTCAGCCAATATCTTTGCACGTCATCTCGATCTATATATTGATACATTCTAAATACGCTATATTGGATTGTTGTTAGTTTCACATGTTAATAACCACTGGATATATGAAGGATTGCACACAAATAAAAATGTAAATTACATGTTTTTACATCTCACTAAAGTAAAATGTAAGGATTTTTTAAAGTAATGCAGCAGATGTAGGGTAAGTCCTTCTCTCTGATTGGCTGGTAATACATGTTTTTAATCATGTGATCACTTGAGAGTTGTTCTTAAAGGTTACTCATTGCTGTAAGTCAGAGTAAGTCACTTGTTTTACTCTTCACATTCAACAAAGGACCAATGTGTTTGACAGCACTTTCCAACACTTTTATCAAAACACAGAGTTTAAGCAATTTATAGCGTCATTGTCAAGACATACTGAAGTTGTTCTGGAAGCTTGTGGTGGTCTAACACTTGGACCCTGGAAGTATCCAGATTAAGTAACAGTACTGAAACTACACTGTAAATAATTTGTCACAAGTAAAAGTCTTGCATTGAAAATGTTACATAAGTAAATATATGTAAGTATACTCAGGAAAATGTAGCCTACTTAAAGTGTAAAAAGTAAAAGTACTCAATGCAGAAAAATATCCCCTGTGACTGTTATACTCTATATCACTACTATGTAAAATATCAGGTTATTTGTACTTATTCATTAATATAAAGGAAGGATTTGACTAATTTTGAAGTATTTTGTATAGGACTGCAACTAATCAATCAATCTGCTGTTTTCTCCATCGATTGATTGTCGAAAATTCAGATAAATGCCGCCACAAATACTCACAATCCAAAGTGACTCCTTCATAATGCTTGTTTTGCACAACCAGTAATCCAAACCTCAAAATTATTAAAATCATTAAAAGGAAAAGCAGCTAATCTTTTACATTTGAGAAGCTGGAACCACAAAATGTTTTTGCATCAAAATAGTTGCCTATTAATTTTCTGTCAATCAATTAATTGACTAATCATTTTAGCTGTGCTTGTACATTTAAAGCTGTCAAATAATTAAAGTGAGTAAAAAGCACAATATTCCCCTCTGAATTGTAGCAGAAGTAAATGAGAAGAAAAGAAAAAGTACAGTCCAATTCCACCAGTACCACCTGTACTTTACTAGTTCACTTGTGTTTTTTTCCCTTAATTTCTTATAAATGAGAAGTATTTGTTTATAAATGTGTTCTCACCAACAAACGATGTTCCCACAATCACAGCGTTCTTGTTGTTGGCCAGCCTCGCAACGCTGTTAGCATCCTCTGGCGTCCGGAGGTGAAACACATTCCTGACGTCTTTGCCTTTGTAGTTCATTGGTCTGGGTCTTTCAAACAGAAAATAGAAGCAATTAGATGTCAGTTTTATTAATTTCTAATCTCAGCTGCTTAATTATCCACTGTGATAAAAGATTTTCCTCACTTGCTTCCTGTAGCAATAAAGAGTTTCCTGTACTCCATCCTCAAGCCATCTTCGAAGGTGACAGATCGTGTTTTCACATCTATTGCCACTGCCTAAAGCAAACATCGCACAGGTTGATGTGTTGGATTTTTGTGGAAATTGCCAAAGACAGATCCAATTAATTCATTGATTTATTATTAGCCATTATTAAATCAGAATTCACTTCAGATTCTGAGGTCAGAATCTCTCACCTCTTTCTCTGTGAGCAGTTCAATATCATGGTCCTGCAGGAAGTCCATAGAGCGCAATCTCAGCTGCTCTGCTGTGCTCTCTAAGGACTAAGGGTCAGCAAGTTAGTGCATCAGAGTAAAAATACCAAACTTTTCAAAAGCAAGAGTTTGGACAGCTGTAAGCCAATTAATAATAGACCTAATGTTCTTCAAGCTTTAATGGCAATGGAAAGTCATGTCCTTTCAGACTGAGTTATGTCTCTTTACTTGCAAAAGTTCTTTGTTGCTGTAAAGTGCAGCTGTTCCCAAGAGAGCTCCTGTTTTAGCACCACTGACCAAAGCTGCACCTCTGCAGTATGTTATGTAACCTTCTTGGCAAAGCCAGTTCTAGTGGTCAGGGTCTGTGTACAAACCTTACTCAGTTTAGGCCTGTCATATGGAGGATGTCTGTCCATGGTGCACATGACGATGCGATCGGTGAAGCCCTCCTGCCTCAGCGTCTCTGCACACACAAGACCTGCTGGACCTGCAGAGACGTTAGACGATAAAAATGAAGGAAGATCCCTGAGAAATCAATCAAATATAACTGGATCCTTGTTGTTTGAGAAGTGGGAAATGAAGAAGGAGGGACAAAAACACACAGACCTGAGCCAATGATGAGAACATGGCTGAAGCCCGTGCTGGAGTTAATGACTGCTGAGCAACGGGCCATGGGCTTTGACCTTTTCTGTGACTGAAGAGCCTGGAAATGTTTAAAAAAAAAAGGATCTCAGATCAGTCAGGTGGTCCGTTTAGTTTCCTGCATAAATTATCCACATTCTTTTTCTTGTTACCTGCTTGTTTGCACGAATGATCACCTTGTCCTTTTCAACTCTGACCTGGAGCAAACAGACATGAGCGATGTGTACACTTTTTGATGGTGCTTAGAGACATGATAAGGCAGGGAATGTGTTAAGAGACAGCACCAGCGGGGAAGGTCACCTGGAAGGTAGGCAGGCTGTCCAGCCCAGGGAAGTCCTCGATGTCTCCTGTTGCAATGTTGAAACACGCGCCGTGCCAGGGACAGCGCACGTGTCCTTTTGACAACACACCTGCAAATGACAGGAAATGACGTCAAGTGTATGATATTACATATTATTAAGAATGTTAATAATACCTGAAAATACATGACTCACCTTTGACCAGAGGTGCCCCGTAGTGTGGACACTTGTGGCCCATGGCTGAGAACTCCCCGTGTTCTTTGATCAACAAAGCTCTGCCGCTTCCCAGGTCAACCTCTCGCATCCTGTCAAACACAAAACAACAAAAAGGTGTGCGTGCATTCATAGCTGCTTTATGATTGAATCCATCGAGGAAACACACAAAAGGCCATTCTTACAGGTGAAAAACATCCTGGAAGAAAAATTTCATTTTCACAATGCAGCAAGGACACACTAGGCTCAGCTTCTGTAATTTATGTCTTTGTGTCTAAGCTACATTCTGCTAGCAACATGAGCCGAATAAATTAAAGGATCAGCTCACACAAAAACACTTAAATGACAATAATCCAAGTAATCATGCTTATTAGTGACCATTAAAACAGGACTATGTAATTTTTATCCAGATAACAAAACTGAAAATCCCTTGTTTGTCAAAGTAATTATTATTTATCCAAATGATTTTATTGCTAAGAAGAGTGAGTGTGGATTAATAAACTTTGCTACAGGATGGAAAAATGTCAACAAAACAAGTATGAATCTGTCATCATATCGTCACTTAAAATCAAACTACATTACTAAAGGAAAGACGGGAGTTTTTGAAACAAAATATTGGTAATAATCAATACAGCTAAGGACTGGGTGGGGGCGGGGCAACTGGAATAAGATTAAAAAGTGTAATTATCCATGTAATGTACTGATTTCTACACGTTTTAATTACTGCTTTATATACTTACCTTTTCATTTGATTATATATCTGCAGCCATGTCTGACCATTTTATTAATATGTAATGATTGTTGTAATTAAAAACCCCAATAAAAATATTGTTATTATAGTAGTAGTAAAAGTAGTAAAAAGACTATAAAAGATGAGACACAATCTTCCTCTTACAAATTAAAAGTTGATTTCATTAACAATAAAACTCACTCTTGCTCAGTTCAGTGCACTCGGGGGTTTTGCTGCTACAACCTCACTTGGTCTGGTCTGGTCAATCTAAAGCAAACTTTAGATTGATGTTGCTGTGTAACTAACATTTCTGAGCGAGTTCAGTGACTTTATGACTCTTTTCTACCTGTGCTACTGTTACAGTAGGCTTTAGTTTTTAGTATTTCTGTACTGCAATGTCTTAATAATTAGCCAACATTCACTGATGATGCTTCTCTGATGGGCCAATGAAGGAAACATTTGTTTTATTGTGTTTTTGTGTGAACTCTCCCTTTAAGACTAACTAACTAGGACTAATGAGCATGTGTGTTTCAATGCATGTCATATTCTCTTACTGTCCGTTTTCCAGATCTTTAACGTGACAGACGGAGGCCTCCACATAGTCCCGTGGTTTGTGGTAGAGGGGGAGCGGTGTGGAGTCGTCATCAGAGCCGTGTCCCAGGGCCCCGTTAGGTCTGCAGTCACCAAAGGGGCTCG
Organism: Dicentrarchus labrax; assembly: GCF_905237075.1. Lineage (NCBI taxonomy): Eukaryota > Metazoa > Chordata > Actinopteri > Moronidae > Dicentrarchus > Dicentrarchus labrax. The sequence continues at coordinate 4,677,420 of NW_026136714.1, read as the reverse complement.
CTTTGCCATTCGGTGACAGCCCGTCCATCTCTTTTTCTTTTTCCAGGAGAGAGAGTTCCACTTTAACTTCAACTGCACAACACAAAACACATCTCACTTAGAAAATGTACGACTGAACACAATCACATATAGCAGTAAAAGGATGTTGTAAAGCTTTCAAATACAAATCTCTACAAAGTAATATTGGCAGATTATTAATGCTACCAATCACCAGTGGACTGAGCTATTATTCCATGTATACCTTTCCTGTTTACCTCTGGTATTTTATTACCATCCTTCCCACCTGCTTTGGAATCTATCAACATACAATATAAATCCAGATTTTCAAGATAATATTAATAACACACTTCACTTGAAATTCAGTCTTACAAAGCACCAAAACCTTCCTATGCAGAGCAGTGCCAATCATACCAGATATATGGAAAGTCCACAAGAAAGACAGGCAGCTCAACATGTTACTACTAAATTTAAAACAAATCACTCACTACTCTCCATACGTCTCAATCTGCCTTTATCTAAATTAACTTACAATGCCTTAAATAATGAGATTTCCATAAGTGAAACTGACATAAAGGCAGCAAAAACTCCATTCAAGTACAGCCTAAACCAGCAGTGTTTGTGCACATTGTCTGCTTTCCTAAAGAAGAAAACAGACTAGTGGAGTATATTTATCTGTCTTTTGGGAGACATTCAGTTTTGTTTGATGACGTGATGCGCTGCTGTTGGGTTTATATTTCTGAACATTAAGAAATGGTTGTGTAACTCCTTTTTTCACTGCAGCAGGCTTTATCTGTTCGGCTGGAAAAATGTGCTGATCATCCGGTTCTTACACAGTAATCTGGCTGGAATTTTCTCCTGCTGAGCAAGTCTTAATTAAAATCAATGGAAAATCATAATAGTGAGTGCAATCGCAGGAGAAAAGAAAGAGAAAGCTTTCCACAGCTGAAGAGAATCTCTGGATGTCTGCTGCTAAATCACCACACTGATGCTTCATTTGATCAGCGCTTAAAAGTTATCTGGTTTCGAACGCGTGCCAAATTATCTTCTGTAATGCTTTTTATGTTGATCTTATCAGTGTTTAGAGCTTTAACGCAGACATTTTATTTAGTTGCGATGGACTACAGGGTGATTAGATCCTTATGTATAATTTGTTCATGTGCAAATGAAGAGAACAGTGTGTCCTGTCTACAAGTTTACTCCCATTTACACTTTAATGTATATATCTGTTTATTTACTGTGTATTCAGATGGCGTAATGCCATACCGTAATACCAGTGCAGATCTCTGTTTTCTTTTGATACTTTAATGATGAGGATATTCATATTAAACACATGTCTGAGCTGAATCCCCTGAGTCTTCTGAGTCTTGAATCATGTATGTACAGGAATCATTTTTTGTGTTTTTGTTCCTTTTTGTTTTTGTCTGTACCTTGTGTTGTTTTTGTTTTTTTTATGTTTGTGTCCGTGACTGCAAATCAAGTTTCCCATCTGGGATAATAAAATGACTCAACTGAACTGAACCAATATCTACTCAAAACATACTATAAACTCTAACTTGGATACAACTAAAGTGCCAAATAATCATAAGCCACAAAAAAATAAGGACAGATTTATTACAGTTAGCTTTTTATAAAAGACTTGCTTTATTTTCTAATTAGTTAAGTGAAGTTCTGTTGATAGCCGCTCCTCTAGAAATGATGGTCAAACACAGAAAAACTGTGATTCTTGTGAGGGTAAACAAGCCTTCACTGTCTCCTCAGTGAATTTTCGACCACACAAGATTCCTTATGTGAATAAAATATCATAATGATCCGTGTAAAACCTTTCCCTCTGTGTAAAAGACAATGTTAATAGATATTCCTGTTAAGTTTGAGTTGTCATCGATTGATAGCTGGAGGTCACACGGTGATAGACACTGACTAATTAGTCCTCAGAGGCCCGACAGTTTCCGTTCAGTCAACAGACAACTAGACCCTCATCCTCCTCACTTCACCTCCGCATGAAGTATTGCACAGATGATTTCATGTCAAAGCTGCAAATGAGTCTCATAGCTAATCGCCTTGCCATGCTAACACCGATATGGATATACACGCACACACACACACACACACACACACACACACACACACACACACACACACACACAGTGTCATATTGGGATATTCATGTGTCAGTATGTAATCCTCTTGACCAAAGATGCCACAGAGAGCATTAAAATTCCTCCCACATAAAACAGTATAGTGAAAACCGAGGAGGCTGGATATGAGAGGACATGTATAACAGGATTTGGAGGCTGTAGGTAGCTTCGAAAATGATCCTGACTGAACAAACTGTCCTTAAATATATTTTAAAAAACCCAGTCTGTTCATTTTTAAACACAAAAAATACATAGAAGATATACATATAGGTATCTACGTAGAGTGTCTTCCCTGTATTAACAACAAAATATTTAAATTGGAATCAATTGATTTTTATATTATCACTATATAATGTCATGTTTATAGCTATTAAATGGACTGTCATGTTATGAAACCTTTCTTTGAAGTAGAAACTGGTGGCTCATCATGGCGGACTCCTGATAAAAAAGGCTCATTGTAAGGTAACAAAAACACAATGATTCTCATATTTGGGTGATTATACACTAATGAAAACATAACTATGCATATTATATTACATTTCTGCCAACAGATCCTCCTAATTTAGTAGGAGTAGAATAATAATGTCATGATATGATGTTATCATGTTTTTGTTTTACAAATGTCTCTTGTCCAAATAATTGATCCTGAGCAAGAATAGCAAAATAAAGTCAATAGAGCTTCTTGTGCTATAAATATGAAGAGTTCCATCACATGTAATGCAGCTTTGAACATCAGTTAAATTATGGTGTTTTATTAACTTTCTCGATAAGAAGAAATATCCTTATTAATACTGGCCCTACTGGAAATACTAAAAGCAGGATAGAAACTACAACAACACCTTACAATGTTATGCAAACACAGCACAAACTTATTAGCATAGAGGTGTTTCAACACATTTTTTACTCAATTTCACCAATAATTATAATAACAAGATGTTCCTGTTATTTTGTCCTCCTCCTGTAGGTGAGATTACTCTAAAAACACCTGTTTTTCCTCACCTGCACAAGAGCTGTTATTGTGCTTGTCTGTGTTTTCTTTCATACTAAACTGACACCTGACTGAAATAAGGAAACATGGTGGTTACCTGGTTTGGGTTTGGAGAAGCATCCTCCCATGATGGGCCCAGAATTGAGGGACACCCAGGGAGAGAGGGAGGGAGGGGGGAGAGGGAGGTGAGGGAGTTGCCGGTCAGATCCTCGGGCTGGACCGCTTGGTTGGGAGGTAATGATAACACAGAACTGTGTGTTTGAGAACCTGCAGGTCCAGCTTGGCCATCGCACACGTCAGCTCCTCCACATAATCTGCACAGACGGAGGCAGCAATATAGTTAACAACACACACAACAGACACTATGTCTATGTCATGAGTTACATAAGTGTAAAGTCTGATATTCTGCCGACATGATATAAGAGGTTTTATAAGATGTAACAGGCTTTTTTCCTCTCTTACAATATGGCTTGTTTATTGTTGCTCAGGCGGGTTTAAAGATGCACTGGGGAGACATTTTTAAAGAATTAGCTGCTTTCTGGCTGCTTTCAATTTCAAATTTTTCAGTCACATAGTTGCCTTTCAAATTAACAAAACAGTTGGCCTCCATTTCTTATGGTCCTGGGTCTTCTAATCAGTCAAAGTCACTGACTGCGTTTGTGTTATTTATCACAAAAAGTGGCTGACGTTGCTCTGAAGTGTCTGAAGGAGTCAGGATTAGAGTGCCAAGGAAAGCTAGCCAGATTATTTCTGTGTTTGTGTGTGTGTGTCTATATAACATGTTAGTCCTTGTCAAAAGGAAGCAATTGTGTTAATTAGGAACATTTCCACAGACATTGTTACCTTTGTTCATGCATATTGCATGGAAACTGTTAAATATTAACAGCACTCCGACACCTATTAACTTTCTCGTCACACTGCGCTTTAAAGGGAAGCAGGGGCCCCTTGAGTTTCAAAATCCCCCTTGTTTTTTGTTGCCACGTTGCCCTCACATTTCTGCCAGCTCTGGTATTTCACACACACACATACAGTAGTTAGTCGCTTACAGACTCACTGGCTGCTATGAATCTGAGCAAGACACGGCATGGCAGGTGTATGTGTATCTGAGCAAGACACGGCATGGCAGGTGTATGTGTATCACCCAACATGGTGCAATCCATCACCAAATTATCCTTTTGAGGTACAACCAAAAGGACTGCTTGATATTCTGAGCACATCTTAATGTCCTTGAACTTAAGAAAAAAAAGTGTCCAGTGTTGAATGGAGCACTGCTTAGAAAAAGTTCCTGAGAGCAAATGAGAAATGGAAAGATCTCCTCTGACTGGCCGCAACTCTGCAGCTGGGATCGAGCTCTTGTAGCTTAACTATGTGTTGTGTTTGATTGCAGTGGGTGAAAGTAACTAAGTAAATTTACTCAAATACTGTACTTAAGTAGGTACTTTACCTGAATATATTAAGGTTATGCTATTTTATACTTCTATTCCACTACATTTCAGAGTAAAACATTCAAGAGTTTAACATTTATTTGACAAATTGTTACTTTCCAGATTAAAAAACATTGATATGATGATAAGCTTCTCTACAGCCTTCTCTCTCACATGTTGCCCCTTTAATAATTTGCCACTACTGAAATTTTGATGAACAACAAATTGGATCGCAAAGAGCTGCCATCATGGAGTTCCAGCAAGCCCAAGATATTTTGTGCAAAACTAAAGTAGGTTAAGCAGATTTGGTCCTCACAACATATGACGCAGATCCCGCTCTCTCACTGTTGGGCCTGTCCCCAAGCAGTGCTAATAATCCTGCCTGCAAACAAGCTGTCAGTTTCACTCACTTCCCTACAAATGTAATACCTGTTACTGGAATGTCAGAGGGGAGAATTAGCAAAAAAACGCAGCTCCTAGTTGGTGGTGGAGGAGGCCCATCTATAAACTGACTGTGAGTGGAAAAAAAAGAAGCAGGAATGTTGAGCACCAAAGTGCCCGCGCTCGGACGGTCACATCCATCATTCAAAACGTATTCTACCAACAGCAAATAGTGATGTTATTGAGCTACCAAGATGAACACGCCGAGGGCACTAATCAAAAAGGGACATAAGTGAGTAATAAAGCTCATCCTCACCAATAAACATCCGCAGCAGAGGAACGTATGCTGTAAACATCTATATGTAGAAAAAACTTTTAATTACATGTCACTCTACAGCACTTCCTTGGCCCTGGACCTTCAGCAACACATGAATAAAAGAAGAGCTGCTGGTTCAGTGGCTCATTCACCTCCAGCAATCCAAACTGGTGGTCTCTGTTTTATTCACACACTTGCTTGGCAGGTATGTTAGCCTGTAGTTAACGATTAGGGCTCTCTGATCCTCAGCTGATAAAGGTCAAGAGCTCACAACAATCTGACTGCACTCTAAATATCTGACCACACCTCTTTCCTTCACTCACAAGTTTGCACGTTCTCCTGGTTTGTGAAATAACAAGATAAGCCCGAGATTGCGTTAACCAACTGTTGAGCAAAAGTACTCTCTCACCAGGCTGTTAGAGGTTATCTCTTCTGTTTACTGTCAGCTTAAGGAAGCATTTGATGTGAGGGACAAGAGGGTGAAATTGTTTTTAATCTTTGATCTTTATAGCATTTCTTCATGGCTTATTTTGATTTTTTTCACAAGCAAGGGCTGAGTACTTCAGGTAGATGTTAGATTTATGCCTCTTCGTCAACAGGATGTCCCCCAGAATGCCAAGAAGCTTTTGCCTGACTTCTGTTTACTCCATTGCCTACGTGTCTTAACTACAAAAGAATAAAGAGAGGATTACAGTTAACCACAATCCCCATTAAGAAGCTCTAGTATATGTGACACAATCAGACATTGTGAGCAACTTCATTCACACCGTTCTTGACCAAGTTTGTACAATGTTTATATTGTTTGCTTGTAGATAAATTATTACCATGTTACAGACCAGATCAGGAGAGCTTCATGAAGTGCCAAACAGTATCTAAAGTGTGCATATCGTGTATGTATAACCTGAAAAAGGATGGAACATAATGTCTAAGGTCTGACCCATGTTTTTACCATTAACAGAGATCAGATAGTTGAGCTTATAATGGAATTCAAAAACAAACCTTTAATGTTTAAGGTAATACAAAGATGCCACGTGGCTATAGAAAACAGAGATTACCCTCATTCAGCATTGATCAATGTGGTGCCCAAAGGAGAAAAATCTTGCATTACTCCATTTTCTCCTCTTAAAAAGTTGACCCAAACTTTACATTCTGTATATTAATATTCTTCTGAAAAAGATCAAGCTGGTTAACAATGGCACCACCAACTTTTTATCAGGTCATTTTGCTGCTGCTTTGAGCAATAACCTCTCCATGATGTCATGGAAAACTAGAATTGTGGTTTTCAGAATGGGTGTACACCCCCACAGAGGAGCTGTGCTTCCATATAACAATTCTGCTATTGACCAGTGTCTCAGCATGTACACAGACACACACACACACACACACACACACACACACACACACACACACACACAAGTAGCAATCAGACCAATAGAAACAAACTGTGAGATGTACTGTGTGAGTTACTGATAACCAACTATTAAAAACTCAATCAGCCCTGTAGATGAGTGTTTGATCTGCTTTAATTTTACATGTGTGTAGGAGAACTGATCCATTTACTATGTACTGTAGCATTTCTGATGTTGTGATTTCAGTTTTATATACTGCACCACAGTACATAGTTCTACAGGGAAGATCTGGTATCTGAGTCCCCGGACCAGAGAGCCACCAACTTGCACAAGTACTCTATGAGCCCATAGTGTACAAATACAAGCAGAATCCACAGAGCATCACATACACACTTCATATTAGGAGCTAATAAAACAGAGCTATGTTTCTCTGACTGTAAAAAGAGTAAATCAGCTTACCAGTGTGCATGGAGCAGGTGCACTGAGATCCTGTCAAACTCCCTGGTGCTCAGCTTCCCCTGCGGAGCACGGAAGCATATTAGCACATGAGTCTCCTCAACAATCCTGTCCCTCTCCGGGATTGGCTCTCTCCACTGGAGTATTCCCAGTCTGTGTTTCCCTCTGTACCCTCCTCCGCTCTCCTCTTCTGCCTCTTGATGCAGCAGAGGCTCTAGTGAGTGTGTATGAGTGTGTGAGTGTATGAATGTGTGTGTATGTGTGTGTGTGTGTGTGTGTGTGTGTGTGTGTGTGTGTGTGTGTGTGTGTGTGTGTGTGTGTGTGCTCTGCCCCTTGCAGAGCGCCCCTCAAGCAGCAGACTGAGCCGACCGGTCGTGGGAGTTGCTCTCTTTCCCTGGCCGAGCCTGCAAATGCAGCACGGAGGACCTTTGCCAGTTTCTCAGCTGTATGCAGTATTGATGGAGTTGCTGAGGGGATGCTAACACAGCATGAATCCTCACCGTTCCCTGCTCTCGTCCTCCCACCCCTCCTTTCCCAAACACACACACACACACACACACACACACACACACACACACACACCTCTCTCTCTCTCTCTCTCTCTCTCTCTCTCTCTCTCTCTCTCTCTCTCTCTCTCTCCTAGAGGCTGCTTGCTTTTCTGTTCAGACCCTTTCAACCTCACCTCCTTCAGATGTCAAAGACCTGACTTGCCAGTTAAGCCTGATCAAACACTTGCTGCCCTCCCCACTGCACTGCCTGGTCTGACTGCCCAGTTACCACACTGCCTCCATACTGTGCATGCATTGTGCTGCATGCCTGTGGTGCTGCAGGAGTATCAGCTATTGTTAAAACTTACCAGTGTGACATTTATTGTATTTATACTGACCACCAGGAGACATAAAAAAACTACTTTTCAGACAGCTGCACGCTATAAACACTAAAACAGCTCTTACAGTGTGTGTGTGTGTGTGTGTGTGTGTGTGTGTGTGTGTGTGTGTGTGTGTGTGTGTGTGTGTGTGTGTGTGTGTGTGTGTGTGCTCGACTTCTTTCAGTGTGTGCAGCAGAGGGAGAAAGAAGGAAAATGCAGTTGGTGCAGTAAATCCCAGTTTCAGTTAGAGGGTGGGGGGTGCAGGATTAAAAAGGTAGCCTATACCGAGTCTTATAGAAATGAGCTCCCAAGATATTTCCATTCCTTATGCTCCCACTGTGGGAGGAACTGTGCCTCCCCCTTTAAATAACTGCTGGGACAAGGTCATTTACCCGATAATCTCAGATTCATTTCAATTGAAATGATGGCAGCACTGACACAGGGTGAGGATGAAGCATTAGCTGCCCTTGTTTTCAGAATGTGTGCAAATACAAAATGAGATTTATCAGATGAAAGAGATTTTCCACTGTTTTCCTGCAGCGTGCTGACAGCTGACACGTGCACATGTGCTCCAGTGTCAGTGTGTTTGTGTTGCTCTCTGCGTGTGTTCAAGCACATGTAAAAGCATGTTTGAGTGGAAGCCAGGGGTGGGCGGTTGTGCACATGTACAACAGGATGACTGATCAGGTTCTCGCAGGGAGTGGGGAGGGCCTGCCTTACATCACTGATACATCACTCAGTTTAATTGAACTACAAGAGGGGGACTCTCTTCTGCAGGGGCCTGGGAGAGCTGCAGCATCCAAAAACCCAGACTGAAAGGAGGCGAGAGAAGTGAATGAATCATTCATTGGCTAAACTATCAAATTATAGTCTGCCAAAATATTAATGTCAGTTGTTATCAGGTTAGATTCAACCTGAGGGTTAATTAGATCTTAACAGTGTCGGTTTGGTAAATGGGCATTTTAAACACAATCTAGGCACAGCTAGATATGATGCTAACTGATCTCAGTAATTTATTCTGTATCATTTCATTAATTGTTGTGACATCCAAGAAACTGACAAAAGAAATGCCCCAAATCAGTCCTAATCATCACAATGTACAGCAGTAAACCAAAGCCAAATAGTGTATTTAGGACTGAGAGGAGCTGGTGGTGCCAAGTCCCTCCCCGAAACGAAATTTAACACAGAGGAGCTGCAGCACTGGAATGCAACTCCTGCCCTGGAAGTGGGCTCAGAGACCCTGTGTACCATTAATGTTGGATGTTTTAATGCTTGTTCATATAGATCAGGGTTCATATTAGTACAGTACTGACCTGTGCATGGGGCTGGAGAGCAGCTATTTGATTAGTGTACTACATCTTTATGTATGTATGTATATTTATGAAGGACTTCCAATTTAGGTTACTGTTGTTTTTGCTGCATTTTGAACTACATTTGGTATATATGATGTTGCTTTCTTCAACCAGCACAATTATTTAGAAGCTGCAATGAGTTTATTCAAATTTGAATCTTCAAAATAAACTCAAGAACTCAAGAACTCAAACTACAAGAAATCATAACAAACAAATCTAAATCACAAGTATGCTTGCATACTGAAAAGAGTTAGAAATAACAGAATTTTCTGTTTCTCATCTGAAGCACGTTTTTCAAGCATCACTGATGTGGCACAGACTTTTCAAAGCATCAGAAAACAGTAGTAACTTTGTTTTTTGCCTAGTGTGCGCTTAAATTAAAAGTCCCATCAATTTGGGATTTCCTGATAATCACACATATGACACATGACATTGTACCACTGTAGATGTCAAATTCAAAGTTTTAACTAAAATCAAGAGGTTATTTTTAAGTTATTATTATTCAGTCAAGGTCTACTCTTATTGTAAGAAACGTTTTAAGAGTGCACTAGGTGCATGCTTACTGGTAAATAATGCCTTATCCTCTGTAGACTTTACAGGAATAAAAACTAGTGCAGCTGCTTATTATCTCACATTACTTTTAATAGTTTGTGAAAACAATCTCTCTATAAACCAGAAGCGAAGATTGCAGAAAGGTGTACTTTCAGTAACAATTTGACTTAGAAATGAACAATAACACACAAACAGCCATTTAGCTTCCATGTTTCTTCAGTCAGAAATGTTATTCATGCCAGTCACACAAATAGAGCCACTGTAGTATTTCACAAGTCATTTCATTATCTCCCACAGGCCTCCGAATGAAGTACATGAATGCGCAATAAGAAATCTATAACACCTCTGTCTTCAGGTAGTGCTTTGTCCTGTGCTTAACCTGCGGGCTGTTTGGCACACTTGGTGGTCTCTGGTCGAAGTCCCCCATGCACACAGCTACAAAGAAGAGAGTCCCTCCGATGACCAGTGCCAAACCTCCGAACCATCCAGAGAACATTGCCTCTCCGTACTCCCAGCGTGGCATCACATCAGGAAAACCTTCGTCCCAGAACTCCACCAGAGTTGTGTAGGCCACAATAGAGACAGGAGCCAGGGTGGTGAGCCCTGACACCCAGGATAGCACCCCGGCGAGGATGACGAGCTGTCTCTTCAGTCCAGGTCGCCCCATGCACATCTGAACCCCCTCCAGTCCTGGGAAGGCAGCCAGCAGAGCTAAACCTCCAGTGCCAATAGACACTGACATGAGCACCCTGGAGATCTGCAGGTCCATCGGCAGTCCCAGGATGGACTCGTAGGCCTTACACTGAATTCCCACCTCCTCGGTGTAGAGGCAGGTGTGCCACAGCCCAGAGAACCAGTTCTCCACTTCGTTCAGGTCAGAGTTCATTGTCTTCCAAAATGGAAGGAAGGCGGTGATGAGAGACGTGATCAAACCCCCTGACGTCACAAAGAGTGCAGTCCTTTGCATGATTTTAGTTGTGAGAAAAACCATCTTTTGCTTCTGCTGCGCTGTGGCAAGTATCTCAAGTGTGCAGGTCTATGTCACAGGTACCAAATCCAGAATGGCTCTGTAGCCCGTCCCACCAGCTGAGGTAGCAGAACCAACCAGCCCTCTCATTCAGCCACCTTAATAAAATGCACCTGATAAGTGGGAGATAATCCAGGACAGCAGGCTGACAACAGACATATTGTTTGTTTCAGTGTTCAGTATCATCGCAGTGAACAATGAACTCTGTTTTTAGATGAAACCAGATATGTCCAGTGGGATTCTGGGCTGTGTGCATGCACAAGTGGACTTAAATGAATGAAACATGAGCATGCTGGACATGAAAAAAGAAGAATTAGAGAGCTACACCAGGCATGACTATAATGGCCTGTTTCTGCGTGGCTATGAAATTCAGTCCACCTTTTAAAAGTTGTAATTATTTCAGATTATTTGCTTTACTGATTTTTTTTTTCAGTTAAGACATTTACACTCGAAGGAGGAGTTTTCGATTTGCCAAGTGTCTCAAGTATCCGGACTATGAATAGCACTTTGTGCTCACTGCGACGGTTACAACAGAGCCCAAAAGAGTCCAACACTTTGTGAATTCCACTGAGGGTTTTTACAGATCTTGCAGTGCAACTGGCAGCTACAGAGAATTCAATCTAGTTCCGCAGCATTTAGGTCAACCTTTTTTCTCAATCCCATTGACAAATCATTAAAGTAAAACACCTAAATCATTCCCAAAATGCAACATTTTCTTACACTTTCCATTTTATTCAAATCATACTTAATGTAATTTAGGGTTTAATTAAATTCAAAATACTTTATTCGTCCCTCAAGGGGCAATTTAAGGCAAGTGAGTGTGCAAACAGAAGTACACATAGGCAATTCAGTTACACACATACATAAAAAAAACATTTAAAAATACAAATATGATACGTTAAAAGACATACACAGGGATTCTGGTAAATAAGTATCATAAGTGCAGGTGCATTTTCAGTCTTTACACCAAATAAAACTGTATATGTCTTGTACAGTATCTGTTCACAAGTCTGAAAAAAAAAAAAAAAACGTCCTTCTATTTGTTTCACATACATGAAATCTAAAACACATGTGTGATGGCAGCAACGTAAAGTCAACAGAGGACAGCTGTGTAATCGTGTATGCTTTTTTGAGGACAGACTAAATCTGTACAGGGAACAACAACCTGAAGTCAGTGAAATCTACTCTAAAGGAGTCTAGTTTAGCATCAACCCATTACATTTTTGTTTAGCTCACTTGAGTAAATTAAAATCTTTGCAAGTGCTAAACCTCACAGAAGCTGAAGGAATTCACCGTCTCAAACCAAAGAGCATTGTCTGACCTTATCATCCACAGATCTGTGGAAACTGAAACCCCTGAAGGACGTGGCTAATTTGATGAAAGGTCAAGACATTAACCTTCAGGTTTTTTTTCAGTGTATACAATGGCTTTAGTTTACAGTGAGGGTTTCAGATTTGTTCTGGTTTTCCATGTAAAGATATGTGTGAATTACTTCACTGTTATTATAAAGACTTTGGAAAGAAATTGCATCTTATTTTTAACATATATTTTTAAATTGCTTAATTCGAGACAGTTTTAATCCAAGCTACCATAAATATCACAGAGCAGGGATGACAGCTGGATTACTGCGAGGGCCACGGCATTTATATAAGACTGCCTCGTCAAGCCAGCGGGGCTCACCACAGAACTGCAGTTTAGCCTAACAGGTGCAATGTAGATATAAAGCTGAGTCAAGCTGCAGAGTTTTTGCTCTTTGCTTTGGTGAGAGTAGGATTTAAAAGGTATGTTGGGTCAGGGATAGATAATGTGTTGTCATTCAGGGGGTCCATTAGATTTATGATGGCAGAGCGTGATACCCAGTGCAGAGCCTGGTGATTAGGTTAAAACACCTTTAATAGGAATATTTACCCAACGTTTGGCATAATTTACTGCTTATTGATGACTGCCAAAGGATGGTCGTGCAAAAACTGTAATAACATAATAAAGTAGTTGACTCAGAACAGCCAGTTAAAGAAACAGACAGCTTGAAGAAAATGTGATACTTCTGTGGGTATTGAGTTCAGCCTTCATGAGAGGTACAACGGTTCAGAGTGCAGGGGGGGATAGAGACTCTCTACAACACGACTAAATTTGTATAAGATTTATTAAGGCCTTAAATACATGAAACCCATGTGGGTTAATATTTAATAACAGCATACTGATGTCACTAAATACACATTGCTATATGGATAAAGACACATGGTTTGTGAGTAATGTTAAGAGGTGATTATAATTACAGATGTGTGCCAATGACAATAACATTAAACAAAACAAATAGCTTCAAGACAGACATACATTCTGATTATTTACATACAATGATTTTGATTCCTTACATTTAATCCAGGCGTGTTAACTGTGTCAGAGATGAGAATACTACAAGTAGTAGAATACAGATTTAGATAAATAATCAATTTTATAGTATACTTACTTTAATTAAGTATCTGAGCAGGTAACTTAAAACAAGACAGCTGAGGGCAACACTTGAACATTTCTATATTGTCACAAGTGTGAATTCTTACAGTCCACTGCATATCTTAAAAAAATGCAGCAACAATACTGAGCAGGATAAAACCTTGCAGTTTTTGTCTGTGTAATCAAAATAAATAAAAAAGGACAAACTGAACATTAAAAGGGAGTTTTTGGACCACTTAACAATTGTAACTGAGCTAGAATGTGGTTTCTTCACTGATTTCACTCCTCACTGAGATGCAGAGCGAGACGAGAATGATTTGATACTGCGTGGATAAAAGGGGGTCGAGACATGCGAGGTCCAACATAAAGGAAAGTACTGCGAGTTGGGGAAGAGGGAATGACTAGTAGTAGGTGGAGCAGAGATGTATGGCTTCTGTGAAAGGAGAAAAGAGCCCGGCTCTCGGCGTCATCCTAAATGTCGGAGCCCATCTCAGCACACTGTTTGTCTGATATGTGTGTAGCTAGAGACTCAATGATGTCCAAAAGCAGCAGCTGGCTGAGAGACCGCAGGTTGGGGAGCTTGGATACCTTTGGGAGGGGAGGAGAGCAAAAAATGAAAAAAATGAGCCATAAATTAAGACAAGACAATGAGTTAAACAGAGTAAAATGGGGAATAAGCAGCACTTGATTGCTCATGCATGAAAAATGAAGATAGAAAGAAGCTTCACAGAAACACTAACAAAACTCCAGTGAAGGAGGGTGAGAATTGAGTGCTTCGCTGTGTCTTTGAATAACAAACAATAATCAGAGTGGCACTTTGACCCTCATCGTTATGTGATGAGGTGCTTGTTCAGCCGGCCGGGCTGTAAACAGTCTCCTCTCTACGCAGAAGATGGGAGGGTGATCCACTAAGAGGCCAAAGTCTCCCGCAAGGAAGACAGGCCTACAGGGTTAGCTCAGCTGCAGTGAGTGGGCAGCAAACCCCCAGGGCTCCGGATACAAGCCCACCCACCTTAATGAACTGGTGGACAATAATGTGTAGGCAGTGCTTCTTCATGTCCAGAGCCTGGGTCTTATCAGCTGCCTCCAGAATCTGAAGGGGGGGGGAAATATTGAGGGAGCAGTGAGTACGGAAATGATTCATGCGGCATAAAGTAATGTCTTCAAGTGTGGGACAACATTGTCAAATTAGGTCACTTCTCCCCCCACGGGTAAAAACACAAATACCTGCAAGACATTCTCCACAGTGACGTTCATCTCCAGATTCTGCTTACAGTAAGCCTGCAGTCTGTTGTTTGAAAACCCGTAGTAATATGGTGCAGCAAACAGATAGCTGTTTATGACAGGTCAAGGAATTAAAAAACAAAAACAAAAAACATCTCTCTGTGATACATTCCTGTGAAAAATGTTAAAGCAACATTAGGAAGTGTGTTTTGACCACTCATGTAGTCATCACTTCTAGCTTTAAACAGAAGACGTTAGACACAGCAAATTAAGACAGGAGAGTTTTGCTCATTATATGCACCCCATCTCATAGTAGTGACCACAATGGCTGAATAGAAGTCCAATAAGATGCAGTTGCAATAATGACCACCAGATGTTGACTGTATTGTTTTTACGGATTCTAATGAAATGATTTTGACCTTAATCTTAACCATGTCAAACCTTTACCTCAAACACCTCTTATTCTAACCCATAACCATTTACAAACACATACCTAGATATATCTATCTCACAGCTTCTGGTTTAGTGGGCCACTCACAGGTATGAACTGCACTGAAAATGACTGAACAAAATTCCCTAAGAACACAAAGTCAACATTTTCTAACACTAAGTTAGGGTCTCAAATGGAGAGAAGACATCAAAGCAATAAGAGAAGTATGTTTGAGTGTGTCTACCTGAATTGACATGTCTCTCAGTTCATCAAACTCAACCATTGTGGTTACAGCTTTCTCATTTCACTTTAACTCCACCACAGTTCCTCTCTGTTAGTCAAATTAGTATTTTCTGGCTCAAGGATTGAGAAGAGCAGAAGCTGAGTCCCATTTCATTAGTTGGCTTCATCAAAGGATGTGGTCTCTTTCAAAGTGTATTTTTATTGAGTTTTCCATGTTGTCATTATAGTGGGCTCTGCCTTGGACAGACTTCTGGTGAATGAATATAAAGCAGTCTGAATTTGAGAAGGATACAGGGAATCCTCCGGAGGCATGTTGACGTCGCCATAGTAGATATAACGCAGCATGGACTCAAAGGCCTGCTTACTTGGAACCATCTCACCAATGGAGATATTGACCTGACCATCCTCGGGCATGAAGGATCGGAACATTGCTTCAAAGTAACTGAGGAGCAAAAATTTTAAACGTTAAAAAGTGTCAGACATATCACCAAGCTGAAAGGGAACGCGATTTTTGTTGTTAAAATCATCTTATTAAAACCTAAAGATGGCACTCTTTTGCCATTAAGAGTTAAACTTGCTTGAGTAGTAAGACTGAGTGTGTTTCTTCTCTTTTGACAATAAGCAGCAGCACATTAAATTGTGTAGTGAAAATACCAAATAAAAATGTGTGCTTAGTATCATTACACAAAAAAGTACAAAAGTGGTCTGATAACTTGCTCTAGCTGCTGTACGTGCACCAAGAAGATCATAAAACATGTGCTGACTCTACCTGGATCGGGCTGCCAGTATGGCTTGATGAGCAGGTCGTGGGTGTCCGTCTAACAGCAGGATAATGTTGCAGAACTCCAGGCCGCCTCCCTCCAGGTAAGCCTTCATGTCCTGGACCAGAGAGGTCCCGATGTCCACAGGTTGGTCTGAGTACAACCTGGGAGGAGGTTGCTGCTTACGTCGCACTATCTCAACAATCAGCGGAGTGGACAGACGTTCAAACTCCTTCGTCATGATCACCTGGTTGAAGTGTGACTCCTTCACTACAAAGTTAAGGCAATGTTCCTGGAGAAAGAAACAATTTGTTAGCATGAATAAATTATCACCTCACTTTTGTCAGTATTTCTGGTTTTAAAAGTAACGTAATAAAGCTTGAAATCATAACATTTAATGTACTGAAAACACCCTGAACCTCAACCACTGGAGGGCAGTAAAAACAAGTTAGTTTTATACAGTTACCTTGAGCTGGTCCAGTTGCAGCTTGTTGGCATTTTCACAAACACTGAGAACGTTCTGCAGGTCGACAGATGCCTCAATGTACTGCACACACAGCTGCTCCAGGCGGGAAAGCTTAAAACTGAGAGCCAGTTTGTACACATCCATGATTAGAAGAACATCCTGGACATGACCTATGGAGACAAGCAAGTAAAATGAAAATGTGTCTCTCTTTATGATTTTTGCAGTTACAATCAAAAGACGGACAAATAAGGCAACCATGAGGAGAGAGGTACCTCTGCGTGGGTACTGGATCTTGTCCGTGTAGAGGAACTGCATTAAGACCTCAAAAGGCTGGGCCTCTGCTTCCCTGATGGATACCTCTAGCATCGGCTGTGTTCCCGATGGCCTGTTGCCTGCTGGGATATCCCTCGGGCCTCCAGCTGTACCTTCATCACTTTCCTCACTGCTGTCGTGTTTAGCCTTCTGCACACAGGTTATATAACTCTTTAACAAGTAAAACCTTGTTTAACATTACAGTTGAGGTTCCTCTATAGCATGTTGTTTCATTTTATAGAAATGTGGTTGTGGGAATAATATTGTGGCACTGTCCATTGCTTAACATTGTAAATAAGGTTCTAATATTGTGATGTGCGATAGTGGGGCACAGGTGCATCCTTGCCTAATTGGAACAGTTAACTTGGACTGAAGTCTTCCGCTGTGTGCCAGTTCAACCCTATTAACAAATGTGTCATGTGTATAAATATGTTATGACGTTATGACAACACCGATCATCTTCCTGTGTCTCAGAGGAAATTAAGTGTATTTGTTGCAAGGCTCTGACCTGTCGCTGCCTATCCCAAGCCTGCAGAATTTTCTTCCGTAGCCACTGACACCTTGCAGTCACTATGGCAATATGCCCCAAGACTCTTTCCTCCCTCTGTAAACAACAAGGAGTCAAACAGCTGGAACAATATGTAACAATACTGGAAAGTCACCTAGTTAATTTAATCAGCAGTTTAGAAAACTCACCTCGCCTAGAATGAACTCCACATCACAGAACTGACGATTCTCCCACAGTTTGCCATAATCCTCATGGAGAGTACACTTTGGGTAGCAGGAGAACTGCAAGAAAGACAAAATTATCATTTTAAGAGGTACTTTATAGTTCAAGTATACCAAATCCATAATCTTTCTTTGAGAGAGACAAAATATTTAGAGAAAATGCTTATACATTTCAACAATAAATTTGTCTGACCTGGAATCTGTACATCTCCCCACTGCGCACATTGTTGTCCACAGTTCCTCCAAAGATGTACATGGCATCTTGAATCACAGCAGCAGCATGGAAGAGTCTACCACTTGGCATCTGAGGAGGCAGAGACAGAGGAAATTCAGCTTTCGAACTTAACAAAATATAAGGAGAAAGAAAGTTTAGACCAATATTTAAATAGTATTTACAGACCTATTTAATCCATTATAATTCAGCCTGTCTGCAAAGTACATTTGGATATCACTCAACCACTTCCAGTTCTTTGTAAATCCGTTTGGTTCATACCTCACTGTCCAGGCTGGGGTGGATCACCTCCCAGCTCTGAGAGTCCACATCGTAACAGTGCAGTTCATTGGGCAGGGTGTTATCAGCCGCACCTCCAAATACATACAGGTGGCGGTCAAACGCAACCATAGTATGGCCGTAACGTCTCTGGGGAGGCGGTGGGGAGCCCCGCAGTAAGTGTTCAGTCGGGATGCGTGTCCACCTGAGAAAATGGAATAATGTCTCACGTAACGCGGGCAACTACAGGATGAGTGAGTAAGTCATGAGCAGAGGCAAAGCATATACTCACATGTGGCCCTTGAACTCAAACTGGAAGAGGTTGTTGGTGATCTTGGCTCCACTCTGGCCAGAAAACACAAACATCTTGTCCCTGCATACAGCTACAGGGAAATTGCAGCAAGATGGAGGAATCTCACCACTCTGATCGATCTGATGGACACAAACGCAGAGACAGAGACGTTAACACATACAGCTCAGTGTTCGGTGCTCTGGTTACAGTATGGGAAAATGTATTATACTGGCCTCCTCCCAACACGCATGTTCTCGATCTTGTAGACTGATGGTCCACATGTCATTCAGCCTGCACATATATGCAAATATATATTACTATTATGCTGAAAAATTGTTTATCAATCGTGTTAAAAGAAACCAAAAATTCAAACATACCTGGCATTCCCATCATAGCCAGCAAATATCCACAGTTTGTCACTATAGACTGTGGCCCCATGTGCAGACCTCGCCACTGGCAAGCTGAAACAAAAACAAAAGGACAGCAAAGCTGAATTATGATCTCTTACTGGCTTTTTTTATTTATTATTTTTACATGTTTACTCCAAAAATACCAAAACTTCTGAAAAGGAACAGGTTGGTTTGATTTCCACATAGTTTTTATGTCCCCATGCGTCTTAAAATTGTATTTCCATATGTAAGAAAAGACTATTCCCTGCAACATCTTGCAATGATAACATATGCTTCTTCTTCCCGTCTGCAGCTGGCCTCATTAACAAGGCTCGGAAACCCCACTGACACTGACTCTTAAACCCACCCTGTATATAAACATTACACTAATGCACTTCTGTTGGTTTTTCTATCTTGCACATTGTAAATATCATTCTTGTACAGCTTTAGATTTTCTATCTTTATTTATATTTAAAAAGCACTTGATTTTTTGTGATTCTTATGCACCAAGGCAAATTCCTTGTATGTGTAAAAACTTACTTGACAATAAACCCTGATTATGATTCTGATTCGATTATAGGAAGTGAAAGTCAGACATGTCGGGAGAAAACACAAAATTGCTTTGGCTTTGAAACAACTGATCCTAGAAACACACATTACCTCCCCTCCACTTTCCATTCAGTCCACTGCCCCGTTGCAAACTTGTACTCGAAAAGATCATTTTTGTTTTTCAGGTTTGAGTTTGAGTAGATGTCTCCAGTGTAGCCCCCTGAAAAATATGAATTTAAACAATTATAGCACCAAAAAAAGGGGAACGAATGACATTTGATTATGAAGACCAAAGGCTTTATTACCAAACACAAACATGCTGCTGCCATAGACAACAGCTGAGTGGTGATATCTGGGAGCAGGAGGAGTTCCAGTGGTGAAGGCCCTGTAGTGAATATCATACACACACAGGCGATTAATCACATCGTCTGTATTTCTCTCCAGTTGCTCATTCATGGTTGCATTGCTGCAATCTTACCGACACCAGGAGCAGTCCTTCACATCAAAGCGGAGTAAGTCATTCAGCATGTTCTTCCTATTAGGTGACAGGAAATATAAACGCTTCATGATGCAGTGAACTATAAATATATGTATATATATTTAAAAAATAAAATAAAAACTCACCCATTGTCTCCCCCAAACACGTAAATGGCATCCCTGTATGCCACAACAGTGTGCTTACTGCGCCTGAATGGAGCAAATGAAGTGACAGGGTGAATAACAACACAGTCAAGTCAAATAAAGCCGCAATCCGTCCATCAAACAACATGTTTACCTTGCACCAACAAACTCATCACACGGAGGGAGTCTCCTCCAGCGATGGACAGTCTCAAAAGGACCAAAGTTGAGCGTCAAATATTCCACGCTGTCGGAGCAACTGTGGTCGAAATCAACACTCGGGGCCACTTTGGTTGATTTGCAGGACATCGTTGCAAACTCATCCAGCTGAATCATGTCTCAGGGCCACTCATCTGCGGGGACGTCCGCAGTCAACGCCATCGTTAATGTCGTTCCTGCAGCGTGACAGCTTCTGCTTCCGGACACTGTGTAGATGAAGCTTTTGTTTACGTGACAGGATTGTGGTCGTCCGGCTAACAGTTTAGTGAAATAAGCGGTGCAACAAAAATAAAAAACATTAGCCGCACAGCTAGCCCTGGTTTAGCTGGCTAGCTCGCTTTGAGCCACTGCTAACGCACAACAACAAGCAAACAGCGACCGAAAAGTAAACAAATAGCTACTAACGTACAGCTAAAATACCTGTTTTACGCGGTGAGTGTGTACACTACGTGGATGAGGGTGTTTGCAGCGAAAAAACTAACGTTAAAAGAGCAAAACAAAGAGTTGTGATTATAAAGCGGTCGGCCAGCCACGCCCCCGAGCGCGAGAGCTTCACTTCCTGTTGTGTAAAAATAAAAAAAATAAAATAAATAAAATAAAAATAAAAGGTTTAACCCTCATAGGCTGTAAATAAAGAATATATTAATATATATTGAAACTATAAATGTTATAAATGGCAATAATTAGTGTGATAAAGTTACCATTTTAAAATCAGTCATAAAGTCAGCTGTTGATAAATGTTGATAAATGTATTGAGGAGTTTTTTATTTTCTAATAAGTTAAGCCCAATTGTTTCCCAATGGACCCCCCCTTTTTCTATTATTTAATAAACTGACTAAGTGACATATTTTATTGGTATTTCATATTATACTCAAAACTGTGCAATGAACCCAAATAGTGAACTCAGTAACTACATGAACTTTGTGTAAAAGGACTAATTTGGATGAATTTCAAGCAGATTATTTCCTGTTATGGGAACTTTTATTATACAATTATCTGTCTGTATTATGTATTTTTCAATCATACAGACTTACTAGGCTTCTTCCGTGACAGATGTATTGTTTTCTTGTCCCTGGCGCTTGGCCATTGATCGATTAGACAATTTACTTTGCTTTTCTTCACATAAACAAACCAAATGCTTAGAAATTTTCTAGCACACCTTAAAATCAAGAATCGTTATCCCCTGTGAAGCTTTGGCGACCCCTAGTAGGGGTCCCAACCCCCAGGTTGGGAACCACTGAGCTAGCCCATCAGACAAACTTGAGTTACCTGAAAATTTCTCCAACAAATGTTTTTTATTAATAATCCGTCAAGTCTTCAATTGTAGATGTTTATACATTATAAGTTACTGCATGCTTTTGGTCGAGTGTGCAGCTGCCAGAGAGATTCTGCACAACCCATGGCAACACAAATTTGGCTTATACTGCTCTTTAAAGCAATAGTACATTATTTATTAATCACAGATAAGGCATTAGTTACAGCTAATAAGTGTGTTTTAATAGAAAGTGGTACTGCATTTTAAATGTGTATTGTATCTTCTGACAAGTTTTTCATCCAGGGACAAGTGCACGGTACTGTAAAAGCACCACAACACACTTTGATTTGTTACAGTAGGAAAAGGATAGGTGTAAATAATAAAATGAATGATGAACTAATGATGACTGTTACACTGTCATGGGTATTTATTGGTTATTTGTAACACCTGTGCTTTTCCTATTATGACAAGTCAAAATGTTGTGAAAAATACCTGTTTTTAGACCTGTTGTTATTTTGGTGTTCAACCTAATTGCTTGCATGTGGCCATCTACTGCACACACCTTGTTGGCTCAATCAAGCATGCCACATAATGCTACAGATTACACTGAAATCCAATTTGTCTCCTAAAATTATACTTGGATTGTAACTGCAGTTAAAGTCCAAGTTTGAACACTTTATATTATCATCAGTTTTAATAGAAATACTCACCCCTCCTTGGACTTTTTCATGTTTTATTTTTACAATCGTAATTAATTAATCAGTCAGCGGGGACCTGCAGACCCATTAATCCGTCTTTGCCACTTGGAGTATTATCTGCATCCCAAACTAATTTTAAAAGGACAATCCTCTTAGATTTGTTCATTCCCAGTGGCTCCTGCCAACACTGGTGTGTTCACTCAAGAGTTGGTGGTTTGTTCATATTTTGAAAGAGATATTTTTTCAATGATGAAACAAACACAGATAGAGAGGAAGCTGTCAGTTTCATGAATCAGACGGAACATTTAATACATGCAATATTACATTTAATTTTTCACATGAAAAGATTATCATACATTGCCAGGAAAAATAAGGATGTGTATGGAGGACAAAATCAGAAAATTACAGGTAAATTAATCAATAACTAAATCCATTAAATACAAAACACAATAAACAAAATATTAAATGCATAGAATACATAGATACAAAGGTGAATGAACACAAATTTAAAAAAAATTAGAGATACAGTGCATTAACAGGAAATGTATATTTCTATTTAATTCCCTTTATTGCTGCTATAAGATTACGAGGCTGTGTAAACACATGTAGGTGGTGTTTAACACTGTTAGTCATTGTCATAGTGCCTTTCCAAATAGGATTTACCTTACTTGGCCGACAATGAATTTTTAAAACATTTTTGGCTCACTATGCAACAAAGTACCACCACATCATCAACGTGCCTGCCAACAACACCTGGCAAACCGCAAATGCTATTAAGGATTAACATTGTGACATCAGGAGAAAGAGGAGAATTGGCTACAACGGCAAAGTGCCAAAGAAAAGCAAAAATGTAATATCATATTGCAGAAAACTCAACATATAATGTATCATATGCTATAAAAACGGACAAGGAAAGTTAACGAGTAAGGACATTATTTGTCTTTTTGATTGCATAGTGCTGTACTTTCCCTTTATTTTAAGTAATTTCTTGCATATTAGTTATCAGACCCTTTTAATGACTGACATTTTGACGTGTCACTGCAGGAAAATCAGATAAATGTGCTACATTTGATTTAGATGTAGCAGTTCTGGGATCCTGGAACGGAGCAATCATTAATGTTATTAGTTGCACCTGCGCTCTCAAGACAAGTGACAATGTCTGCCATCAGAAATGTCCGGTGTTTGTAATGTAGTGTTTAAATAATGGCTGATTTTGTCCTCCATAGACAGTAAAGTGGGATGTAATACTTATATTCACTACCTTCACATCTGGATTTTAGCTCTTAGTCGGGATTCAATGTTTCAACTTTTGGGGGATGGACATCGAAGAGGTTAACAGTCCTCAAAGTAAAGTACCATTCTTTCCATGTCATCAAACAACCTTCAAAGTTTGGCAGGGATGGCAACATTTTTGTTTTTATCTATTAAATGGGCTCATACAATTAGTCCTGAACTTCTTTGTTCACTCATCTACTCCATTAGCTCACATCTGAGAGTAAGAACATTTTAATTTTTGAAAACTAACTCACAAACATAGAGAACAATACTAAGCCTCATCTGTGTGTAGTAAACTGGTTCAGTATTTGTAGATTGTGAAATCTACAATGTCTTTTTTTTTCTTAAGCACCCATCAGATACATTACAGTACACAGTCATATGAAATGCAAACAAGTCAATGTGGAAACATTTCATTAAAATGAGGCAAGTCATAAGATTGAAATGTGTCAGCCACACAGTCAGACTTCTTTTAATACAGTCTGTCAGAGTTGAATTGGCCCCTCTTGCTGACGTGCCTAGTCACCAGTTAATGATATCTCGTACATGGCCCCACAGCTTGGTGATCCACAGGTTCACCCCAAGCTCTGTTAAGTACTGAAGCTCTGGCATCAACATCTTACGGCACAACTTGCGATGCGCCTTGTCCACATTCTTATTCAGGTTATAGCCCATGATGGACTTCTCTCCGATGGGCTGCCAGGGCTGCATGGCTGTCTCTTGGATGCTGCCAGCTTCTACAGCACGACCGCCCTCAATGCAGATGGAGGCCATCTCCGCGTTTCTTCTCCTGAGCTCTGCCACATCCTCAGCCATCCGCTGACGTCCGTATGCATTTACTTTCCTCCAAAAAGTCTGGTTGAAATGCTGGTATAGCTTCCAGTCAATAGCGTTCCACTCAAGAGCCCTGGCCCTCAGCTCAGGGGTCAGTTTAGACACAGTGGATCCCTTACGGGCGTTGAGCTTGAAGAAGAGCAAGTCGTCCATCTCCCAGCAGAGGGCATCCTTGAGCAGAATGAGTGATTCCTCAAAGTATTCCACCAACATGACCAGCTGAAAATGGTCAGTGATGAATTTGATTCCCTCTTCCACCCGCGGATCATCCAGCTCCAAAGTGTTGTCCTGTCCAAAGTCGAAGAACAGCAGATTCTTGAGGTAGAAAGAGTTGAAGCCCTCTGGATCAAAGTAGCTATGGGGGTCACGTAGAAACTCAGTCAGCTTGTCATCACCTGGTATCTTCCATGTCAAAGGCACCAGACGGCCAAAGTAGTGGAAGGAAGACTCAAAAAGCTCTGCGGGGTCTCGCAGAATAGTGATATAGGAAGTGTCCATAGGTAGCAGCTTGGCCACCTCGGGTGCATTGAAGCGCAAATGATTACAGATAACATTGAAGCACATTCCAGGTCTGTAGTCTTTGACCTGGGAGCGCTGGAAAAAAGACGGGTAGAAGAAGTCATTCCTGCTGTCAGGGAAGGCAAATTTGAGCCGGTACTTCTCTCCAAAGCGGAAAAGGATGTTGAGGAAGGTGCTGCTGGCTGTTTTGTGGGTCTTCATGAACATGATATCCACTTTAGGAGTGCAGGTCTGGCCAGTGGTTTGTTGTGAGCTGTTTGTGGTTGGTTTGGGGTGGAGGTGGGATGGACGGTGGGCACATGAGTAAGGCACTGGAACCCTACAGAGAGGAAAACAATCAAATAATAAATGTGCTGGTAATACTGATGAAGTCAGTCAGTCAGAAATTTAAAGTGGTTACATTTAAGAAGCTGTAACCACAAACATATTTGACATTTTTGCCTGAAAAATGACTTAAGTTATATTTTTTCTGTCAATTAAATATTAGTTTCAGCTCTAATATACAGTAATTGCTCAGGAAATTTAATATACTGCATATTTTACATCATATTTCCTACAGAACACATGTACACCAGTGTGATGAGTCTTACTCAGGCAGACTGATGTGCATCTGAGGAGTGGAGAGGCAGTAAAGCAGGATCATGCAGCTGGTCAGGAGGGTGCCTAGGACCAGGCCTTTGCACATGGACCTCCACTGCCTCCCTTGCTTGCCAGCCATGATCCAGTAGAGTCGAACCTTAAAAACACAGAGCATCTATTCTATATCATATTCATCATAATCATCATCATCATCATCATCATCATCGCCGTCGTCGTCGTCATAATAAGCATTTTTTGTTTATTTTTTTAACATAGAAACAAGAAAGCCAAAACTAGAATGTTCTTTGCTAGTAAGAGGCTTTGTGGACACAATGACAGCACTGTGAATGATTTATTTAGATAGCTACTTGGAGATAAATTAAAGTGTAAAGTGACTCTATCAGTTACAATCTCTGTTCTCTGGTTTCTACTGGAGTGGACACAATAACGTGAACACCTTTAAAATATAAAGCTGTAGCCTAAAATTGTAACAAACACATTACAGCGTTACCGTGTTTGACTGTGACAGTGAGGTGTATATTCAACTGGTGATTTTAGTATTCTGTTATTCACAAATGGTAGTGTTTGTTACAGGGCTACATCATATTTCTGACATTCATGTAAATGTGCGGACCACCTGGAATAAGATTAGCAATCTGAATTCTGTTATTCAGTGGTTTAAAAATGACAGTGTGACCGAGAGGAAAGGAGAGGATTGGAGTTTTGTTAGTATGTGATGCTGTCATGCACCTGATTATCTGGGTCAGACAACTTTAAGTGATTCAGTAATGGCAGCTCCAAAAACTGTTATTTCTTGTGTAGAGTATCGTCATCAGTGGGACCATAATTTAAGGTGCTCAAGAATATTTGCCCACAGGGAGGCTCATTCTCAGTGTTTTTGACACGGTTTCACAGAGAACCTCTTTTCACTTGGCTGTCCACTTCATAAACATTTTAAACACAGGGTGTCGTTAAAATTGCATGGTGAGCTACAAAATGACATACTTGGGACTTGAAATGAGCCACCCAGTGTTTCTCAGCTCCCCCATAGAATAAATAATGCATTACCATGGAAAGTGATATTGCATTCCCCCCTGCAGACTGCGGTAAGACGAGCCACCTGCTGACTCAGCTACACACTCCAGCTGGAATTTGCAGCATTATGTGACCCAATGTGACTCCAACACAGAGCCGGCTTTTATTGCTATAACAATCATATCAATATTTATTCTGAATACATTTTGTAAAGCTGAAAATCAGATTTCAGTGAAAGTGCTCTAAACTTTTATATATATTTATTTTTTTAGGCATTTCTTTTTACTGATTTGCATCAAACTCAGCAGATAAAAAGAGTTTTCTCCTCATTTTACTCTTTTCTATCAGCTAAAACACATTCTGAGCTGACCTCACCATGAGACAACCCTGATCACCGTAAATTGTGATGAATAATGTACTTTTGCAGCAAGGAACAGAGCAAAGTCATTAGTTAAAATCAGTTAAAGCTCAGTTTAGAGAACATCTTTAAAAACAGAAAACAAATAGTTTTTGTTACCTATTTGCTGTCTAGGATGGAGGACTTGGTGGATGAAGAACTTGGATCCTTTGCTTTGATACAAGTACCAACACTAAAATGTAGAAATACTGCATTACAAGGAAAAGGTCCACCTGAATTCAGTATTATCAGTCAAAAGTACTTAAAGTATCAAACGTAAAATGGCCTGTGACTGATATATTATTACTGTTGTAGCTGCTGGAGGTGGAGCTAGTTTTAAATACTTTATATACAGTTCTGGGAGTTCAGTCTAGTGGTTCCCAATCTAGGGTTTGGGTCCCTCAAAAGGGTCACAAGATAAACATGAATGGTCATAAGAATAATGGAAGAGAACAGTATTGAAGAAAATAAAGTTCTGATAGAAGAAATTATCTTCGTTTTCAGACTTTTCTCTAAGTTTGCTTTTTTGTGAGATAATAGATACATTTTTTGGACCACAAACAGTTACTATAATAGAACAATCTGAGAGGGGAAATGTCTCTTTAGTGGCATTGCTAACAACCCATATACATGAGGGGAGCTTTGATCGTTTAGGATTTACAAGCCAATAAGGTTGGGAACGGCTCTTTAAACCTTTAATAATGCTTTGTATTTAATGATCTTATCTGCAATGTAACTTGTAACTACAGCTGTCAAATAATGAAGTAAAGTAAGGAAATGTAGCATAAAATGTAAATACAGAAGTACCTCAAAGTTGTACTTTCCACTACTGTGTACGACATAAAGTATAGAGAGTTTCAGCTGACAGTCACATACAGATCAGACACCTCTGGAGGTTAGCTTCATTACATAGACACTACTGCCATTAATAGACAGCACCTGTCGTGACAACAAAGACTTTATATTATGTGACTGCTTCCAAGATGCAAATGATTGTTATCCCTGCTACCATTGTTTACAGTCTTTCACTGTACTAGTGCTCCACAACATAAACTACAAGACTATAACTCATGTGATTGCTTGCGGTCATTCAGGCCCAAACCTGAAACATTACAGTGACACCCCCTTGTGTACTAGATCAATACATAAATCATCACTTTCTGTATTACTACTATGGGATTTTAGTTTTTCAACAATTGTCCAACTGATTATGTTAATATTTTGAAAGAAATCTGAGATAAAGAATTTAAATTCAGAATTCAAACAGTGCAAGTTTTCCATTTTTCTTCCCGTCTGTGGAGCTGGGTGTGTTGACAATCCTCTGATAAGGTGTTTGGGGCATTTTCTCTCCTTTTCTGTTAGAGATAATACCTGAAGTTACACTACTTTTGTCCATGATCATGTTTGTAAATCACACACCAGCGTTTTAATGAATACCTGGTGAATAACTATGATAGTCATTTGACAATCCCAGTCTAGTCTTAAATTTAGTGGGGTTCTGTTTTTTGGTGTCCAGCTTTGGGTTATGTCATGTTGGCCTGAGTTACTATGCATGCCTCTGTCCTATGAACTGTAGAGTTACATTTTAGTTTCAGTCTTATCATCAGAGCATTATACAAACATTACTCTTCAAACACAGCTAAGAGGAATATTTCTGCTCTTTGTCTGGGCTCCATGAAGGGGCTATTATGGAGGCATGTGAGAGCACTGACGTGCGGTGAGGTTCATGGCTGGTGAGGCACTGACTTCATCAGAATCAGATTTATAAATGTAGCCCTCCTACTCAATTCTAATTTGTAACAAAATGTTTACCTTGATTACTTTTAAACAATTTAGCATGGGAGGTGAATTGATAAGAGCCTACTAAATATGAACTTTCTATGCATTTACATCGACTAGATAATCGGATTTTCACTACGGTGCAGAGAGGCCAAGTTCAGTTAACTCCCATGCATACTTTTTAATAACCACTTTCCTTTTCAGTCATAAAACACAATGTTTACTCCATTTGCAACATGAATAATTAGTACACACACAGTTTCAATTAAAAAAAATAGGGGAACATTTATTCAACATGAACCAAATAAAAATGTAAATAAATCAAAGAAAATACCCGGGGTTTTTAGTTTGTTCAGTTTATGGTACCATGCATCCTGGCGTGCAGTTGGAGCTCATGTGAATATCCGTTTTGATTACACTCACACTGGATAGCAACGTTGTTTGTTTACCGTAAAACTTCTTCCCGGGCATTTATATGCTTAAATCACTGAACTCCCCCAGCCTTTATTGGGGACAGGCCTCTATTTGGGACAGGCCTCTTCCTAATTCCTTTAGCACAAAATTAAACTAAACTCTAACTGCTGCTTCTCTTGAGTTTTGTTTAGCAAATTTGACAACTAACATGATTATTATGATCGCTTCAGAGGTTTTTTTTTCCATCTCTCTTGTTTACCATGTTACCGGTAAGTCAGAATGAATTAACGTTAAACTTTGTTGTTGATAGTTTTCGTAAAATATAGTGAAAGATTGAATTGTGGAGAATCTATAACTGATCTAAGGATGTGCATTATGTACATATTGACAGAAGTTTAAACATTTATATTTGTGTAGGAGATCAAAACGACTTAAAACTCGCTCAAGCGGGCGACCCGGTGGGTTTTAAGAGGTTTTATACATCAAGATAATTTCTATAAAATCCAGACCAGGCCTCTATTGGAGACCTGCGTTGATTTGTCAAAACGTGTAGCCACACCAGGCTTTTAAAAGAGACCTGCATCTATTAGGGACCCTGCTTTTATTGGAAGTTTAACGGCAGTTCAAAACCTCTGTCCAGTGGCTGCTGAAGAAAAGTTGTGAAACTAGTCCATGTAGGAAAACCCGGCTCCTCACACGCACATGCGCCGTCCTTCTCCTCCCGACTAGCAACTGCACAGCGTCTCTCTATCTCTCACTCTCTCCACTCTGTTACTCTCTTAATCCCGCCCTCTCAGAATCCGGTAGGTTACCCCATACTTATCCCTAATAGACCCTGATTGGATAATGACAGATTGACACCTGAATACTCAAATAAACAACAAAAACATATGGCAGGAGGTGTTCAAGAGGGGGAAAAAAAAGATCACTGCACTTGACTCACTAATTGTAACCACGTTCAGACTCCAGGCAAAAGTGGCCCAAATCTGGGGTCAAGTGACCAGGTCAGACTTCTTCAAAAATAGTGTAAACACTGCCCAGATCAGATTTTTTCAAATCAGATTTAGACCACTTCCATACGTGGTCCTGAATCAGACCCAGGTCAGATTTTTTTCAATGCAGCAGCAGTGTGAACAACCAAGGCGGATTTGATGCAACTTTTACGTCAATCTACATCAACATTTGTCACAATTATGCGCCGGCGAGTTAATAATAAGTTAATAATAATAAGTAATTTGCAGCCATAAGCCTGCAAAAGGCCTAAATAGCCAATTTGGCTCTTTCTCTTCATTCTTCTCCTCCTCAGCACCTGCTCATTAATGTTACGGCTGCCACGACGCAAACATTTTGAAATAAAAGCGAAAATGCTTACTTCCTCCATAACCTCCCTAACTTTAGTGCAACAGCGTGCTGCGTCTGATGTCATTGCTATTGTTCTTTTGCACATGCGGGTCAGTTCGAAACCGCAAACAGTTCACACAGGAATCTGATATAGGCTACATTTTAAAAGGTAACGTGAACAGCCAAACAAAAAATCGGATCTGAGCAAAAAAAAATCCAAATTGAGCATTAAGACTTGTGAACATGGCCTAACTTACTCTGCAGCTGCGCAGTCTGGGCTCACGAGTGCCCCCTAGTGCCGCTTCACTGCCGTTGTAAGATCGCTGAGCACACGAAACAGGTTACACACACACACACACACACACACACACACACATATTACATACACCAGCTAAACTATGGAAAGTCAGGGGAGCATATATTAAAAGTGTTTGAAACATTTGATTTGCAACATACAGAGAGACACGCTCTCATTGCATGGCAGAGCACAGTTTGTGAGGGATTGCGCATTAAGGTGAGGCTCAGCTTATTGCTGCTGCCTCACCTTGCGTCTCTTCCCCGTACCTGAAGCGGAAATGCGAAAATTCTGCGATTTTTAATTAAAAAAAAACAATCAAAATTGTTTAAGTTAAATGGAAAATGAGTGCATAGTTCAAACCGTTTGATAAATATAACCATTTCGTTTATTTGTTTATTATATATTTAATTTTTTCCATGATGACCGCACGTCGCTGGGTGAGAGAGCTTTCTTTCTCCCATCAGAAGCCGCTCCGTCGGGGGACATTTGAGGAGAAGTTCAACTGTAGTAATGCCGAATGAATTTCAAGGGACATTATTTTCTCTCCTGCTGCCTGCTATAACCTCCAAACCTGAGATCCTATTGGACATATAACAGGAAGTGTTATTCTTTTAGTCTGCTAGTTGATATAATTGTTTGCTTAAGTTCCCCCCCCAAAAAAAAGTACCATATCACCTCGGTGTGTCCTTGTTGGATGTAACTTCACCCATTATCCTGAAATGTTCTCTCACATATTAAACATTAAAAAAGTTGCAACAGGCAATATTACAGCCCATATTCAGCCTGGGAATGTTTACCCTGAGCTTTGTGTGGCGGCACATCAGACCCACAGACTTATTTACTGTTCTGGTTCAATGTGAACTCAGTTCAACTCAGATTATGTTGAACTATTTTCCTTGTCTGCAATTCATGTGTACATAGCTGAAGGTGTTAGTATAATAATGTCAGGACTATGTTGTTTTTCGTACATAAAATGATTAACACCATTATCAGTTTTACAAAAACTCTTAATTCAATAAAAACACTGAAGAATGATTTCTTACCCTCATGTATAAATCCAAAGAGAAACTAATGGATGTTTTTCTTATCCAGCTGCATTGTCTTCTTCCTTTCCATCCAGTTCCAGATGACTAATACAAGTTGATCTCCCTCCTACAGCTGTTCTTATGTCTGATCTTGACGTACACATACTGTTATAGACCCAGCACAGTCCTGGTCTCCCCTTATCACATGTCCAGTGCTATAGAGCTCATTCATCTGTTTGCTGTCCCTCTTCTCCTCTTTCTCGCTGCATGAACACCTGATGCCTCAGGATACCTGCCACCCCGCCCTCCCCCTCCCTCCCTCAACTTTCAATTCCAAATGTGATCTCGTTGAATAAAGCACTGCAGGGAGGCTCATCTAGCCACCTGTGACGTCAGGGTCTCTGTCAGGGGACATGCACTTGTCAGTGAGAGTGAGGGAGGGAGGGAGAGGCAGGGAAGAGAGGCTGTATAGCCCCTATTCTGTGTCTACATACAGAGAGCTATTCAGTGCAGACACTGGAGTCTGAGCTGCAAGCTGATAGGAGGGGTGGAAAGCAGCATGAAAAAAAATACAGAAAGCCAAAGCACAAAGCTCTACTTGTACCACTTGATCAGCACTGCTCTGTGTCTGTATTGTTTGAAATGCTTATTTGGCATTGATGTCTATACATGCTGTAGGAGGAATATACACAGGACAGCTATTAAAATTAGCATACATATTGGACAATTATCTAAACAAAGCCACCTGCATAGCCACACGCAACAATGCTGTGCATATGCTTGAAACTGTCTTTCTATGATTAAATGATAAATCTTTTTCTGCAATGTTTGCATTAATATCAATATTTCATCTCTGAGACCTGTGAGTTATGGTATACAGTAAACCTGTTAACTTGTGCTTGTGAACCTGCCATTCTCAATACAAGCTCTTGTGCAGGACAGCACAGACATTTCAATAGAGAATGAAATGAACATTCAACCAAGAGTGACAGTCTATTTGGCTCTGGTAGCCAGGATGGAGCAATATGTGCTCATAACGCTTCATCTATTACAGTACGTGCGAGCGAACTCTCGCTCTACACACTCCCCCATTCCTGGAAGGCACACTGGATTCGTGCTGCTCATCCCACATTCATCATGCTCAGACATGACACTGCTGCTTTTGTTGAGTAGGGCGCGCCTTTGCTGCAGACACCCAGAGTGCCAGGCTGAGAAGTGGACTGGGTGGGCATGCGTGGAATGCAGATCAGGGTGAGAGGGGGCAGGGAGTGTCACAAACTGAATGAGGAGATTGAGGAGAGCGGGGCACGACTGGCCTGGCCTTCAGGCCCACTGCGATCGCTGCAGCATCTCAGAGGGCAGAGGGGCTTGCTCTCCTTCGTCATCAACACCCACTGCCCATATGTGGAAAAATCGACGACCCCTTCAACAGCAGCACGGTGCCCTCAGCCTTTGCCCACTGCAGATGTGGACAGTATTTCCATATTTTGTGAGCATCTCTTTGGATTTATACACAGCTGTGGGAAGTGACACACTGACTAACTGCTCACTTGAAGCGTTACTAATCTTTCTTGAATATAAACTCCTTCTTTAATATGCCAAAACACACAGTAGCTAAACAACAGTAAGAAACCTCAAAAACATGATTATTGTTGCAAGATCACAAGTAAAAGGCTTAATCTGTTGTATTTTTACTTTAAAATACAGACCGTTTCAAATACAGATCTTAGAATAAAGTGGAAGAAATATTTTGTGTATTGTGGAACAGTTCGTACAAACAAAGGCAAACAGTCACTTTTACATTAATAATTACACTGTCATCATATACCACATCCTGCACTTCAGCTTGAAATTATGCAGAGGTCAATGCACCTACATCACGGTGCATACAACTCACCCACAGAGCTCTCTAATGCACTTACAGGTTTTATGACATGTCAAATGACATGTCAACCTGTAACACACTATCTCATGAAGTTAAATACATAATGTCAGTCTGACAAATACATCAACAGACGAGTCATTTTCTGGTCTTCTTCTTCTTCTTTGATTTTTCAGCATCGTCGTGGGCCTTCCTCTTGGCTGCAAGCTTGTTAGCCTGGAAGAGGAGAATGAATAGAGTTAATGGCATTTCAGAGGTCAGTGAACTCCAGGGGGGTCATCGCTGGGTTTGAATGTACTCTATACAATACTGTTAAACATTCTCAGCCCGAGATACAATGCCTCATACAGAACATAAAGGATCCAAAGAATGTTATCTGCGCACACAGCTGCACTAACAGTCTTATCTATACGTGAATCCATATTCAATCAACAAAAAAACGGAACAAACCTCTCGGACTTTTCTCTTCTTTCCAAACATGATCTTGTCGTAGAGGTACTTTTCCTTTTTCTTCATCATCATGATGGCCAGACGTTTCTCCTCTGCTTTCTCCTCCTCCTCCAAGCGTGCTGGGTTTTCTACCTTCATTTTGCCAGGCGTCACTTTGACTTGCAGAGACTTAAAAAAAAAGGAAGGAGAGGAGATTTGATTACAGGCTCCACTAGTTTGTATAAACAGGAAAAGACGGATAGTAAAGGGTTCCAAGTCTCTTACCTTGCCCTTGGATCTCTGCTCTTCCATCTTCTTAAGACTCTTCTCATCTGCCTCTTCTTCATCATCTTCCTCCTCTTCGTTGTCATCTTCCTCCTCTTCATCCTCACCCTCCTCCTCGTCTTCCTCTTCTTCCTCGTCCTCCTGTCCATGGGCTACGACGGAAGTAAAATATATAAATTATATGTCCACGGTCTGAATTTACCCAGCCCATAAGAAAACATTTATTTTTAGGCTTACTGTTTAATTATTTTAACAGACTCACGATGAATGTAAGAGATTTGTTTTTACTCTAATCAATAGAAAATAATATTCTTTAGTATAAAAACACATTCACCTCCTACAATGAGCCACCTAATTTATTACAGGTGCATTATTTTTAGAAGTCACATAATTTATTACAGGTGCATTATTTTTAGAAGTCACATAATTAACTTACTATTACATGTGTATAATCATGGCTTGAACACTGACTGAAGACTAAATACATCAACATCCTAATTATAATCACTATGATTAAGTGAGTGTGTTTATAGAATGTGAAAATGTATTATATACACAGTATGTAAAAGATGACACCAGAAAAAAAGCGTAGGTCCGTACCAGGTTTTTCTCCTCGTTGTAAAGCCATGATCTTTAGTTTTTCAGGGGGCACGTAGTCTCCGTCCTTCTCCTCCACGAAGGGGGAGAGGTGGGGGGGCAGAGTCACTCCAAGGAAGTAGTCTTCCACAGGCAGGACGATTTTGGCATTGACACAGTCATACACCCACTGAGGCTGGATGTAGTACCTGAAACAGATACCATCATAGTAAAATCTATTAAAAGAACCTCTTGTGATGCATTTTGTTTATTTCCCTGTTCTCATATGAAAACAAAGAGCGCATATCTTGTATTTATATACACTGAGGATCTTTTTTTAGTCTCTGCTGAAGGAATATGTGAGGGAGATAAAGAAAGAGGACAGGGTCTGTCAAACATGATGAAGAACAGAGGCCTGTTTTGGTGCAAGAGAGCAGAGGAACGATTCTGAAAGGAGGCATTGTAGAGGATATGGTAATGTACAAGGAGAGAGGAGCACCAAGGAGCATCAATCAGCGGAGACTTCCTGTATTCAGAAATATACTACAAATCGAATTGGCCATTTAAAAACTGATGTGTTCTATGTGCAAGAAGAGGTTAAAAAGAAAGAACAAAACAATCATTTACCTGTTGATATACTGTTTATCGACGTTGGGTCTGTCAACAATGTGATGCGTGATGGTCTCATCTGTCACTTCATATGTGCTACCAATGCAAACAGACTTGTCCCAGGACACCTCCCCACCAAAACACCTGGAAGGCAGAAGCAATACACAAAGCATAGAGAAAAGGGTTGTGTGTTAGTTTGAGCTCTACAAGGATAGTTTCTGAATTGTCCCTGTGAAACTCAAAATGTCTTGAGAGTTTTACTGCTCTGAGTCACCTGATGACAAAAGCCAGCGACTCTCGGGGCACTTCTCTGTTGAGGAAGAACTTGAGCCCGTCAAAAAGCTTTTTCTGAGCTTCCAGCTGTTTCTGTTCTTTTTCCCTCGCCTCCAGCTTTTCAATGTCCTCCTGAAGAAAAGCACGAAAGTAGAAACATTCATATAGATATTTTTGAATTCACTGTTGTGCAAAGCCTGAAAGAATGATGAATCAGCACTGCACACTCCACCCTGGTATTTGCAGAGATGTACGGACTCATTGTTGCCAACCTGAGAACCAAACCAGGAACTGTAGTTGAAATGCAGGTAATGTTTCTTTTAAATTTCTAGAAATGTTTCTGGATTACTGGAAAGTCCCTCTAGTGAAACAGCACTAATACATGAGAACCTCAAACCAGTTGGGCAAAACAAGACTCCCAGGGTGAGAAACATACCATCCATAGCAACCAAACATAAGAGGTGTAATCCCCCAGTCTCACACCTCAAAAAGCTTCTGACTCAGACAATGACCTGGGACCTCTAAATTAGTTCATTAACTGTTGTTTTCCTGCATGTTTTGATCACACTCAGTATCATAACTAGGGTCTTCTTACCCCCTCGTCGGGAAACTGGTCAAGTTCAGCCTCCTCCTCCTCTGCTGTAGAAACCACCCGCGCCAGACTGGAACTCAGAGCTGACAGTTTCTGCACAGCAAAGAAAAACACAGTATTAGATCAACTATCCTTAATTTTATTATTACATGAACACTTTCACATCATTAATGTGAATAACCAATCATTTTGTAGTGTCCAGATTTTCCCAGTAGGGCAACATGTTCCATTGTAATGTCTTATTACCACTATCACCACACACAAATTAAAAGTAGTTAAGTGGAAGGACTATGGTGTGTACTGTCAAAGAATGTATTTTTGTTGCTAATAATGCCTCTTTGTGTGTAGAAACACTGCTTTGCATCAGGTTTAATGGATGTCCCGTTTTGTACTGGTACAGATTCAAACCACCAGATGCAATTAGAAAGTGTTCAGACTGATTGCGCATTGCATAAACAAACAACATACCCCCCACATTTCTTTTTAATTAGACCAGTGCATTAGCACAGCAGGGGTGCAGAAGCAGAGGGCTCCATCAACAAAGCAACCAACTAAATAATTCAATAATGAATATTTGCTTGAGTCAGTTCACCCAATATAACAAAAATGATCTGTATGATTATATAGCACCAAGAGGTAAACGTGATCCAAAACAGATCCTTTAAAATATTTCAAGATCAAAGAGCCTCACCTCTAGGTAGCTTTCTGAATTCATGGCATAGTCATCCTCGTCCTCTTCCTTCAGCTCCGACTCAGTTTTACTGTCCAGCTGCCAAAGGAGGGAAAACATTAACAGAGTACAAGTGTGCTAATAGGTGACCTCTTAATGGCCATTAATCAATCATGAGTCATATCGTACAACTTGATTCTTACAGCAATCGTCACAGAAGAGAGAGAAGTATTTTTGTCAAAAATAAAACATAGCCATTTGAAACAGTGTGATGAATTTGACTCACTATGTAAACTGCTATCACGTAAAGAAGACATTAAACATAATTTCTTACACATATAGAGAAAAGCTGTCAGACTCAAAGATACCTTTGGTGGGTAGAGCAGGTTGAGGGAATGGTAGAGTCGGAAGTTGATGAACCCCAGAAGAGTGGTGTACAACTCTGTGAAAGTTGCCATTACTCTGTAGTCGACATCTGTTGGGTGCTTAAGGGCAAAAAAAAAACAAAAAAAAGAGTTTAACTTAGTCTCAGTGGTATAATTAATAAACAAAAGTGCAAACATTTATAGTAAATTATGATCTCTGGAGCACACAAACATGGGGCAGCCAGTCATTTTAACAGTCCTGTAAACAAAAGAGTAGCTCCATAAAACTCCAGAGTAGCTTGATCAGCCTAAAATGTTTTTCTGTATCACAGCAACAGTGTTTGCTGACAGATGCTGAGTCTACCTTCAGTGTAATCCCATAATAGTGATACGTGACTGTTGATTATTAACATAATCCCTACAGACTGCGTTTCATCATTCATTCACTTACATCATGAGAGAACTGATATGGCACCAGCCATGTGATGAGTTGTCCCATCACCTCAGCTTGGTAATATATCCCCTTGATGGAGATGAAAACCTGCAAGGAAAAGACATGTTATTACAAAACAGAGGTCAACGAACTCAAGAAATATCTGTATACCCCACATTTCATCTATTTGGCAAACAAATAAAAACACCCTAATATTTGCTGTTTAATGTAAACTGTCACCTTTCTGAGGGCACGAGATGTTATCACAAAATTCATCCACTCCACGGTGAGGCGTCTGCACAGCTGGATTGTCTGAACGTGACATTTTCCTGTTCGGGCGAAGGTGGAGAAGAGGAAGCACATGCAGAGGGAATCGTCGATATCACGGAGAGCATCGATGAAGGTGGGGTATCTGCCACGAAAAGAAGCACCAGTGAGGCAATACAACTTGATACAATCTAAGAAATATATATAATTTTAAAATAATTTGTCATTAGGGCTCTTTAAAAAAGCTGCTGACATGCCTTTCCCACAATCTGCAGCTACCCAGTCATTTCTGCTGATACTCTGAGAAAGACAGTTAAGCTCAACAACGCCTCCTATGTTGAGTGTGGAGAACTGTCTCACCTTTCTTTGATGATGTGGTCCAATTTGTAGGATGGCTTGTTCTCCCTCAGTCTCTCCACATCAGAATACTCTGTTTTCCCATAAGCCTTCTTAAGTTTGCGTACAAACACCTGTTAGGATAAAACATTTCGACAATAAGAAAATTGACAATTACTGCACAATACATCACCAGAGAAACAACAATTCATTACCAAGGAACTAATAACATTTAAATCAAAGACCATCTTCAATCTTAAAAAAAGCTACTGATTTCCCTTGAGTTACTTTCTTAGTGTGGGAGAAAGCCATTTATTCACAACAGGAAACCATTTTTAACACAGTTAAATGAAGACTTATGCTTAAAAACATGGTGGTGTTGAACTTAATCAGCAAAAAATATGCCCTTGATACCTTGTAGTCCCTGAACTTGCGAACGATCGGCTCATGCAGCAGGAAGCGGATGTCTTTCAGCAGGTAGAAGGTCCTTGCGGCTGTAGAGCCCTTGTTCACCTTCTTCTTGTGCTTGGGCTCATGAGGATAGATGCCTTTAAGGATGCACAGTCGCCTGAAAATCAGAGAGGGATCAGGAATTATTTAACTGTGACATGGCTGCTTGCATCCTGATATGTAACTAATGGTGAGAAATGTTATGTGATTTCCTGAGGTCATGGACTAAATGATTAATAGGGGGAAAACGTCCAAAGTAATCATTAAAGAAAATAATCATTGGTGCAGCTCTAATGCCAATTATTAGCAACCATCTGAGATATTTTCCATACTGTTAATACCAAAGTAGAAATACCCTTCATATCACTGGCCCCATTGCAGACAATACTGCAAATCAGTGAGCAGGACTATTTAATGGCAATATTGGATAGTATTATAAAATAATCTGGTTATGATTATAGATCAATTAAATAAATAAATAAATGTAGGAAGTGTCAGTATATGCAAAGTTGCCCTGCAATACATCGACCTACCTTCATCAAGTCTATAATGTCGAGTTTGTTGTTGTTTTAGGAGGCGGTGATTCAACTTTATAACCAACTAAGAGCCTGACATTAGTTTCTGATATTGTGTGTGCATTATCTGAGTGTGGTGGACAAAAATCTCATCAATAAAACAGATCAGCCTCACACTACAGCCCCTAAAGTGCCATAAACCTCAACAATCATCACCTCCCTAGATTAAATTCATGAAGTGAGGACGTTGCCGATCTGCTGTATTAGTGTTTCACTATGTGTACATACATTGGCACCTGAATATATATCGATTTAAAACCAATTAATCCATGATTGTGCCATCCAACGTGGTAACATTACCTGAAGTCTGGGAGACTCAGCTGTAACTTCTTACGAGCTTTGTTTCTGGTGATGTAGTTGGTGGCAGAGCCCCTCTCATACTGGAAAACAAGAACAGACGTGAACATCAAAACCCCAACAAACAATATTTATTACATATATATATATATATATATATATAGATCTAAAATGCTCATCTTGGACAGTCTCAGGAAAAACAAACCTCAGCTAGCTCCGTTAGCTAGCGAGCTAACCATGTTGCTATGGCAATTAATGTGCGTGAGACAGACATTAGCCCGACGTCAACTCGTACCTTTTTCTTTTGAAGACCTCCCATTTACAAACGATACGTGAGCGTCCGCGTAAGTTTTAAAAATTAAAAGGTAATTGTCGAGAAACGAAGCAGTTAGCAGACGGACACAGCGCTCGCTACCGTCACCGACGACGCACGTGTCGTTGACATGCGCGGAGGAGGCGGTGCGAGCAGTGATCAGGGCCCACGCGAGAGGTAGCGCGTGTGTCCGCCTGTGTAAAAAGAAAGAAAACAAACAAACAAACAAACAAAAAAAACTTTCTCGCGTTTGTTCTTTTGGACAATTTTGACATGTAGCATGTCGAACTGATTAATATGCAGTTGTATTTACTGTTTGTCTGCACCAATGCCTCCAAAATAAGTTTATATTTTATTGCAGTTTTCTTTTTTTAATACAGGGAACATTATAATAAAAGATTTTCAATCTGTTCAGAAAAAAAAAAAAAAACAGAGGCAACAGTTTAAATATGTCTATAAAATGAGTTCCTGTGCAAAACTGTAAGCACTTCAGCTCAGATTTTCTATTTAACCAACATGTTAAATAGAAACAATCATTAGTGTAACTGACTTGAAATAAAACGCATGATTCAACCACATCTGAGCCCCACCCCCCTTCTCTTCTGCCTCTGTCTGGTTGGTGCCAGGGATGCTTGGGAGAGATGCAGAACAGAGCTGAGCAGGAGCAGAGAGTGAGAAAGAAAAATAGTGAGAGAAATAAAAAGCTAGATACAGAGAAATTAGAGTTCACGGGGACATTTTAAGATATGTGTGAATTATTTCATAACTTCATCATGGGGCTACGTGACTTCATAAAGGATTATTTTCTTGGTTTCTGGGACTATGAGACACCAAAGGTGATGGTGGTTAAAAACAGAACTCTTGGAGTCATATATAGAGGCGTTCAGTTTCTTGTGATCACCTATTTCATCTGGTAAGCTTCATGTTTGTGTCTTTGCATGCCCACTGTGTGTGCTAAAAGGGACAATCTATGACACTGGAATGCTTTGGTAACTTCACTTTGTTGAATTTCAACATTTTTCTGTTATCAGATATATCATGTGTTAGTTTGAATGCATCTTTTTGGGGAAAAAAACAGTATAAAATTGTTTGTTTTTGTGTGTAAACAAAGCGTGTAAGGATAAATATTGCACTGCAACTTTAAATTTGGGAAGCTGACAGAGGAAATGCCTCTCATTAGCAATTAAGTGGAAACAAATAAACAACATAATTTATGGAAACATAATTGCAGTCAAGAATTGTAGTTGAGTCACTCTGTCCATTATTAGACGTTTTATTAGAACTGAGGAGAGCAGTTTTTATAGACTTTGATTTTGTGGGGATATTAATATTCATGTTGTTGTTTCAAATTCTAAACTAGTTTATAGATTAGATGTCTTGAGTTTTAACTGCATGCGTCATCTTTTCTTCTTCTCTTGGCTTCGGCAATGCGGGCTGATCCAGACCCAGGGTAATCTGATACCTCCAATATAAATTGACGTCACGACAGAAAATGTGATTTTGGGTTTGTCTGTTCTATCGTCCTGAAGGTACGTCTTCATAAGTCAGAAAGCCTACCAAGAAAGTGAAACTCGTCCAGAGAGCTCAGTTTACACACTCATGAAAGGCACAGCAGTTCATGGAGACGATATCTTGGACACGGTGGAGTACGCTCGACCCTCAGAGGTGAGTCCAGAGCAAATGCTGCAATACAATCAAGGAAGTCTCACCTCCTTATAGTCTGTCAGAATTATTATTTGCATAGTAGAACAAATTTGTGGCATTTCCTTCACAGGGCGGCGATGTGGTTAGTACAATACTGAGACGAGAAGTTACGTATGATCAGATGCAAGGACTCTGCGCTGAGGTGAGAGGTCAACAAAGCTTTCTTAACACTAACAGATACTTGTATGCAGTTAAATAGATTATTCTCCCCCATGACTGAGTATCTGTCTCATTTCATTTCAGTATTTTAATATTGCCAATGCCAACTGTACAGCAGACTCTGACTGTGTCGAGGGAGAGGTTGACTTTGATGGCCATGGTACCGTTTTTATTCCTCACAAAATCTTTCTTCAAGCTTGGTTGGTCTGTATTTGCCACAGTTTTTAATCACAAACACTTCTTACAGGCAGAAGGACCGGCAAATGTGTTCAGTACTACAACCACACCTTCAAGACCTGTGAGATCCAAACCTGGTGTCCTATTGAGGAATACGCCGCCTTACGGTAAGACAGGCGATAGATAACCCCCACCTGAATTGACCTGTGACGAGGGTTCACAAGCAGACAAAGCTTTGTTTTAAGGGGTCGTTGGGAACCACTGCCATAAGCGATAGTTAGATCCACAGACAGATTATCAGATGATTGGCCCCAGAGAAACTACATCAACAATCATAAAACAGTTGTAATAAAAGCAGATATTGCTCCAACAAGAGCATTTTGAGAGCAGATAGACGATGTCTGTTAATATTTACATGCTCACAGATTCACACAAAATTGTGGATTACGTAGCAATGTCAGTTAAACTGCTTTGAAACTGTGTGGTTGCTACTAGCAACGGGATGTTTAACTGATCTGATTATGTGTTTCCAACAGAGAACCTGCATTAGTGGAGGCCATCAATTTCACAGTGTTCATCAGGAACTCTATCCATTTCCCCAAATTTAAAGTACTGAGGTAGGGTACCTTCACTCACTCACTCACTCACACACACACACACACACACACACACACACACACACACACACACACACACACACACACACGGAGGCAGTGCTTCTGGACATTAGACGAGCTGCAGAAGAACTCCTGTTTTTGTCTTTGGCAGAGGAAACATCAAAGATGCTTCAAACAAGCGTGACATGCAGAAATACCTCAATAAGTGTCATTATGATGAGGAGAAAGAGCCCTACTG
This sequence comes from Dicentrarchus labrax, assembly GCF_905237075.1. Lineage (NCBI taxonomy): Eukaryota > Metazoa > Chordata > Actinopteri > Moronidae > Dicentrarchus > Dicentrarchus labrax. Next base: position 4,634,703 of record NW_026136714.1, on the reverse strand, counting down.
TCCTAACTTCCGCCTGGGCTACATCGCAGATCAAGCGAGGGAGAATTTCAGTGAGCTCTGCAGGACTGTGAGTACGGGATGTGCACTACAAAATGTGCTTTTCCAGATTTAAAATGTCACTAAATGTTTTTTTATACACATATGTATCTTATTTTGAGCAACATATAACTGCCACTATGATATTTTAAGGATGGCACACAACAATGACCCACATTGTGATAGAGTAGCACTCCTTAAGATATGATCGTTGCTGTTTTTTTGCTCAGGGAGGAGTGATTGGGGTTTTCATCAACTGGAAGTGTAACCTTGATATTGATCCTTCAAACTGTAAACCTACATATTCCTTCCGTCGTCTTGATCTCCGCAAGGATCAGGCCAACTCTGGTTACTATTACAGGTGAGCTCTAACAACAAACACTTTGAGTTCTGTGTTTTAAACTGTTGATCTCTTTGGCTTGTGGTCACAACTTGTGATTTCTGTGTAATTGTCCAGGTTTGCCAAATATTACAGTAAGCATGGGGTAGAGTCTCGGACACTTATCAAGGCCTACGGCATCCGTCTGGATGTCATAGTTCACGGACATGTAAGCGGATACACCATCATCACTGCGGTCTACTTTCAACATACTGTGATGACTCTAATTATATTATTTGCATTTCTTTTTCAGGCTGGTAAATTCAGTCCCATCCCAACCATCATCAGCGTGGTGACTGCTATGACTTCAGTTGGGATTGTGAGTTCTGTAATTATAACATTCATTTCTTATTTTAAAGGTTTTAAAGTCACAGCACTCACTCTTTCCACCACAAACTGGTTCTTCTTTACATTTCAACCCTCTAGTGCACCATTATCTGTGACTGGATCATGCTGACGTTTATTGACAAGAATGAAATCTACAGCGAGAGGAAGTTTGATGAAGTGAGTAAAAGGCCTCATATATTCAACCTCAGCGCTTATTATTCCATCTGTGTTCAAGGAAGTTTGAATATTTGGTTAAGAAAAGTTTGATATCTCATAAATAAAAGATGAGATGATATGAGATGACTTCCAAACATTACCGACAGACGTGTTTGAGTACATAATTTGGTATACGGTACACAAAACTTTGAGTAGTTACCATGGAACAAGTGAAAAGCAAATGTAACTGATTATTAATGATTCTACAGTAGCCCAGAATGGACAAACCAAACACTGGCTGTAGAAAGGAATTTGTGAATTTTTTTGTGAGTTTTGTGGCCACTGTGGTTTCTCCTACACAGAATCTGCAACTTGACTGCTAGATGCCAATAAATCCTTCACACTGGTCCTGGTCCTTAGTGGATAATGCTGTCTTTCCTTTACAGCTACTCAATAATTGTAATTAGTAATATATATATATATATATATATATATATATATAATAGACATATAAATCAGGTGCTTCTCATTTCAAGGGCAGCAAGCTTGCAGAGAAGGACTGGAGCACACTGAATTCGCAGCCTTTAATTGTGCAAATGTTTTTGACACTACTTCATCAGAGTCGAAATAGACAAAGACATGAGGCAAACAACATGTATAGGTTATATATACTTTATAGATTGACTATATTTGTTGTTTGCCTCATGTCTTTGTCTTGATTTGTCTTGTCTTTGCCTCTGATGAAGACACGGTAGTGTTGAAACGCACAATTAAAGAAATCAGTGTGCTCAAGTCATTCTTAGTTACTACTACTAGTAAACAATGTTATGTGTCTACTCAAGCAAAAGTAAAGCATAATCTCTAAATCTAAATGAATTCTTTAATGATAATGCAGGGACAACAAGATTCTCAAAAAATATTCTCTATATTTTGAGTACTGTACAGGCCTTTTTTCCCAGAAATTAATAAAAAAATGATTGATGGCTAAATTCCATTTAGCTGCTTTGGTTTCAGGGTCCAGGTATTGTGCATGCTGGCTCATTGTCACACTGTCACAGCTTACTGGGACACTTCAATAGAACAAGGCAAGGCAAGCTTATTTGTATTGCACCTTTCAACAATGAGGAAAGTGCTTCACTATATTAAGACAGAAAAGGCACGAAGAAGAAAAAACAGAAACAACAAAAACAATAAAGAAGACATAAAAATAGGATTTAAAAAGAGTAAAATAAACCCAACCAGTCTACTGCTCTGTGCCACAAACTACTAAACTACTTACTCTCATGTCATATGTAAACATCTCTAAGTGAATATCTTTCCTCCACAGGTTATCAAGGAGCCCAAGGTGCCCATATCCACAGAGCTCAGCTACATCAACAGCTACGGCTCAAACCATTCAGACCTGTCAGAAGGTGTACCGCTGTAATGTCACCACAGTTGCCTCAGTCCTCGCTGGCCCAGAGTGTGGACTCTCCTCCGTCAGCTGACTGTGGCAACAACAGCACCTCTGAGTGCTTTCTCAGGTGCCTGCAACAGCTCGGTTACGGACTGCCAGCGGTCGCTATGCTGTTTTTTAAGTGGGAATATAAACTGACAGAGAATCACCGTGACAGAGAGCATCTTATGAGAGACAGCCGGTCTTCTCAAAGGCTCTGCCTGTGCAGCAGATTCAGTTCCTATATCGTCTCAAAACCTTGATGGACCACAACTGTACAATGCAATTAATTGTTTCTCTTTCGACATGACTTCAGCAGACAGTAACACCACTTAAAAAAAATTGTTTATTTTCTCAGTATGAACAGAAACTAAACCATTTCATAGCAGAAACCTATTTGAGTACACAGTAATGAGAAACATTACTATGCCCATTTCTGTCAATGTATTGCAATAATGTCGTCTATCAACTCACGTTTCATATTACCATGAAATCCTTATTTCACAGTATATCATAAAGCACTGACCTTTGCTCTTATAAATCTGCATTATTACAAACTGCACACCATGTTTGAAGAATCAAAATATTCTGATTCATTTCCTTCATCTTTCAACCTGACGTGCTCAGCATAACTAGGGGATATAGGAGGAAACTGCCAGGACACGCACGAGGAGAGCAATGAGCAGTAATCAAATAACACCGACATTTCCCATAAAATGGTTTCTCTAACAAGATTGTAGGGAAGTGTGAATCCATCTGGAGGCTTGAGAGCAATACAAATGTCAGTGGTAAAAAAAGACTTAAGACTCAAGTCTAATGGATCGATATCTGCCATGATGTATGGAGAAGCACAATGGACAGTGACATATCAGTGTGGAGATGGTGTTTATGACATTTAAAGAGCTGAAAATTCATATAATGTTATATCTTAAATTGTAGCGCTTATGTTAATCAATTTTAATACTAAGTTCAAGCTGTGTTGTTAGATCTAAGATGTATTGAGAGACTTACAAAAAGAAACTTAGTCACAGGCCCTGTAAATGCTCTCATTCATTCAGTCGTACATGTACAATGTGTGTCAGCGAGAAACTCTTAAGGAGCCAATCTAATTGTGCCTCAGATCGGAGTCTGAAATGTGATTACTTGTCTGGGAGACACCCATCAGCAGGCAAAGTGAGTCATCTGTGGGCCAATGAGGTTAAAGTGGTGGAGGTGCATGAGTTAAGATCACTGTGATCCAGACTCGCTCACAGCAATCACTAACCACCAAACCATTTTCACATTCAAAAACAGTAAAGAATTTATTTACAACCAGCTAGAAACGCTTGCTCTTTTCTTAGTATCGCTGTGCAAGAAAGCTCAGCCTGCATTAAAATGTAAAGACTCTCATGAGATGAAGACTTGAAGGTTCAGATTTGCCAAATAATTCCTCAAACATAAAAATCAAAACCAGAAAAAGAATCTTCACAATTACCACACCAAAGAAAAACTTTGATGGTTGAGGATTATGCAACATCAGACATGTCTAATGCGTTTCACTGTAAATAAAGGCGGAATAAATGGGGGGGGAGTCGGAGCGGTTAAGAACAAAGAGAAAAGCTGTACACAACGATCACATTAGCATTTAAGTGAGGAAGAAGCTCCGACAAAATGTGACCGCTGATTAATGACGGTCCTCAGAGTGAACGGCACTCAAGATGTTTATGCCCTGTCCTCGGAGGCAGGACTGCAGTGCTTCCTACAGCGCAGAGTAAAGTAACTGAGCAGTAAAGACAGGTCAGGCTCACAGTTAAAACACTTGGAAAAATATTTATTAACAGTCAATATATGAAATTCACACAAATACATAATTTTATCATGGTATAATCAAGACTTAAAACATATCTACAGTCTTCCAACCTCCCTTAACATTACACACCATCAAACAGCATAGAAACAAGTGCTTGAACTGGGAAACGTTCAGAATTTCCCAGATTGAAAAGTAGTTGCCAGAGATGCAGCTGCGGGAGTGTTGGAAGGGCAGAGGTCACATTTAGTGAGCGTTCTGGCTGATGTGTGGGCTCATAACAAGCAACCAGTCGATGGTCTCCTCCAGGAAGCTCATGTTGTAGTGGGACGCTATGCTCCTGAACACTGTGATCTGCTCAGAGAAGCTCTTTAAATGGAAGAAGAAAAAAAAAAAAAAAAACAGCCATTAGAACGAATGTCATGTGCTTTTATCGCTAAATTGAAAAAAAAAAAAATTGTATTTGAGAGTAGAAACCTTGGCTGGGAAAGTGAGGTCAAAGTCTCCGGCACATTTGCAGTACAGGGGCATGTTCGCTTCCTTCACTCCTTTACATTTTGTACACACCTAAAAATCACACAGAGAGTTTTTAGCAGTGAGGCAGCTTCAAGAAAAATATCAGAAGATGCTGCAGACCGTTAAACAGAAAGTAAATCAAGTGAAACTATGTTGTGTTTGGATATTTGTTTGTTTTAAAGATACATGTAAAATACCGCATTAAAATGTCTAATACACTAGACCTATGTTGTATATATATATATATATATATATATATATATATATCTTTAATGTTTTCAACAATGTTCAAACAGAGAAATCTGTAATATTATTCGGATAACGGATAATTTCACCAGTCACCTGTCAATTACGTCATATCCGCATTTTCATAAATTGTTTTAAGACACGTTTTAGATCTTGGTTGTTTTTAAATATACATTTTAACTGGATGGATCTTAAATGATCAGAGAAACAAGTTGAGCTAACAGCTGCTCGGCCTTGTTGTGCTGAACAGTGTCAGCGAAACAGATTTTTAACGGAAGACTGCTTTACTCTGTTTTTACTGGTTTTAATCAGCTGATCAGTTTGTTTTTGGAGGGAGAAGACTGCAATGCCAGCAATGGTCAGAAATTAAATTAAGATTACTTTTGGGGCATTTTTATTATTCTTTATTTTATAGTGACAATAGAGATACAGGCAGGAAACATGTAGAGAGAGGGGGATGACATACAACAAAGACATTAAAAGGGACACTGGACATTCATGTTAGGATGTTTGATCTTTCAGCATAAATAATTCAGTACATATTAAGGTTACTTACCAGGTCCTGCAGTGTGTAGCTCATCAGTTTCTTCTGCAGAGCGTCCACCAGAGCCATCTCAATAGACTCAGTCTCATACTGCGCCTTGCAGTTGGAGCAGAACCACTGAGGCAAAACCGAACCATCCTGAGGAGAGGAAAACACGGTTTATCTAACTGGAATTTGATACAATTTATTAATCAAGTTAAAAATCAGAGCGTTATTATCATGCCCATCAATGCCCGTTCTCTCACTTGTGCCACAGATGGGTCCTTGCAGAGGTCGAGGTCACGACAGAAATTGCAGTGATGGCAGATGACCTCTGGCAGGATGTAGGAGTTACAGGGGTCACGGAAGTGGGCATTCTCGGAAAACTCTCCGACATCCACGAGACGCAAGAGGTCTCTTTTCAGCTTGTTCACCTGGTTCACTATGTTGGCATCCAGTGAAAGGACCTGAGGAGACAGAAGATGGAATTGAGAATTTGTGCAGTTCCAAATCCTGCAAAAACTGTGCAATGTGGTGAGAGAATAATCATGATTACATGAAACACACAAAAAGAGCTTTGTAAGTCGGTATACCTGGCAGACATATTTGATAAACTCCAGTGCTGGGTTGTTGAGTGGCAGGTGGGATCCGGGCAGAACGGGGAACATCTCAGAAGGATGGTTCACGCTCCTGGTGCCAGTCACCTTCTTCTGGATTTTTTGAGTAATGGTGAAAAAGTTCTGCGTCAGCTCGCTGGACACATATTCCTGGGAGAAGGAGATCATTCCTGTGGGAGACAGTTTTAAAAAAATCACAACTGAGAGGCAATCCATTTAAATGCATTTAAAAGCTCCCAATCATAGGTGTAAGTGTTACAGACACTAGCCTATGGCGACTCTAATGAGTGTAATGTGAAGTTCCTAAGACACATGAGGGAAGTCTTTTGTAACTAAAGCAGCCCCACAAACAGCATCTTACCAGGAAGAGCACTCAAGTCCCCCACTGCCTGCTGGGAAGCCTGGCTGCCTCCACGTCTCTTGACTGGCGTTGCCCCGGGAGCGTTACGTCTCAGCTCCTCTTTCATGCTGTGGTAGACTGCTGCAATATAGGCTGCCACAGAAAGTATGTGTTTAAAAGTAGGTAGAGAAAAAGCAAGAAAAAAAAAGTCTATCGTGAACTGGTTATTATTTTTACCGGAGACAATCATGAGGAAGTAGTTCTGACAGGAGGCAGTTTGGGGCAGATACTGCATGATGTTCCAGTTGCTCTCAATTAGCTCCTCCACCTCATCCGTCTCTCCATCGCCATCATCTTCCTCTGCTTCGTCCTCGTCTTCGTCCTCGCTGCCCTCCTCCTCTCCGTCCCCTTGTTTGTTTTTCTTCTGTTTGGCTCCGTCCTGACATAAAAAAAAAGGGCCGTGGAAGAGGCATGAGTTTGTGTTTGTGTTTTATTCAACTACTTTGATAAATGCAAATATTGAATGAGGCAGACGTTGCAGTTTGAATTACCTCTCCGCACAAGATGTTGGTGGGCAATTTGCCCTTCACGCCGCCGCAGTTAGCCGGATCCATCCACAGCAGGAACTCCCAGCATCGCGAGAAGGAGATGGACAAAGAGTGAAAGATTTCTCTGGAGTGGATGCTACAGGAGAAAGTTAGGAAGGTTATTTTTCAGGTTTTGGGTCTATTTACAATATTATAGGAGAGACTATTTTGAAGATGAGCTTTCAGAAATATTTAAAGAAAAGGAAACAGGTATAATTTCCACATTCAAATCCTTAATAAAGGTCCCTCTTTTAAAAAATCCAGAATCAATATATATGCAAATTTGGTTACTTTCCACTTTCCTACTACTGTAAAGTCCATCCTCGGTGTATGTGCACTGGTTTCTACATCAAACTTGTATAAGTTGCATTCTGGACGAGGATTGACGTATACTAAAGTACTAAAGTATTTGGGATCACAAATCACGCTTGTAGGCCCAGCCCTTCACAGAGAAACTTTCCACTTTCAGCAGGTGAATGTGAAAACTTCCATCTAGTATCAAACTTTGCACATACACATCATTCTGCAGAGTGAAGCTCAAACATCCAACTGTAGGAACAAGTAGAAAAACATATTTCTGTGTGGAGGGGAAACACAGGAAGATGCTCATTAGTAATATCTATAAAAGAGTTAAAAGCATCATTGTTTGTTTGACTTTTGAACTTTGGTACGTTCAGAAATGCTGCTGTAATGCTGCTTTGAGGGGGGAGGAAAAAACTGGTGCTAACCATAACAACACAACAATGACCAAAATAACTTAAGATATTTAGTTTCACATTACAATATTGACACAATGGCCTAACTTCCCTATTTATTTTTCCTTCCATTAGTCTAATGGGTAGTTCTCCTCTTTCAAGTTTGCTTCTTAAAATTCACTTCCCATGATACAGACCACAACACCATCTCTGGAAAACATCTAACTGCGCTAATGGCTAATTCTGTTCTATCTCTTTTTTCCCCTTCAGATTTTAGTGTCCGGCTCTTACTTCAAACCACTGGCAACAGATACATATACACATACTCTTTTATTGGCCAAGCAGTCTGGTCAGATACAGTTTTATTTTTTTAAAATACAGGTACATTTGTTTTACATTTATATTTCTTATCAACGGATGTAGGATGTTGCTTCACAAGATGTACAAACAGTCTCTCTATAGGTGTGACCTGCAGAAGGGTAAATGTCTGACCTGTTGGTGATGTATTCTACGTAGCCGATGGCGTCCTCTATCCTCCGTTTTTTAGTACACAAGATGATCCTGTTGAAGTTTCCGTACACCACAGTGGAGCCGAGACGTTTGAATTCAGAAACCAGCCTGACAGCGGAATGAGAGAATGATTATTAAAAGAAGATGACACCGTAGCTGTGATGCATGTTTAAAGGTGAGGATATATCAATGCAAGAAACAAGATGAAAGCATCATGATCAGAGCTTATGTTGTAAAATTGCAATGTAAAGTTGTTCTGGTGTAGAATTGGAGATTTTACCAATACTTTGAAAACAAAGCTTTTAAGACTAAATAAATGACTAAATAGATGTGATAGTGCTTTTTGTAGTTTAGAGGATGACGTGACACTCACTGTAGGAACACCTTCTTCATCATGTTGTGCAGGGTACGGTGCAGCGCAGGGTCATAGAGCAGAGAGCTGGGGGAGCGCAGCCAGCGGTAGAAGTGCATCACCTGGTTGTCTGCATACACATTGTGGAACTGTGTGATCTCTCGGACCCATCCAACCACCATGCTCTTCAAGATCCTGCTCATACAACATAGAGCAAACACTGATGAGAAACCAAACGCAAAAAAAAAATAATACATGACATGTTTCCTTAAATGATGAGGAACAACTAGAAGCATAAGTATTCATGCACCACAGATGTTTCCACACCTGAAGGTGTTGGAGCAGAGAGCAGTCTCATCGTAGCTAGCGAGAGCGCTGGCTCCCTGGTTTCCTGACATCATGTCCTCCAGCGAGGCCTGCTGGATCACATCAAAACTGACACCCAGACTAGCGCCGCCCTCCATGTCATTGACATGCTGTGACTGGAGGATGGTGTTCACCGCCAGGCTCTGCAGGTCCAACTCTACACATACTGAAAGAAACAGAAGCAGGGTCATTCATAAATACAGAGAAATACACTTCAAAGATTCACAGTTGCTTTATGATCTCTCTTGGACATAGATTAAGTGTTTACAGGTACCTGTGGAATAGCATCCTTGAGCATTGATCTCCACAGAGCACCTGTCTTCACTTTCCATGACCAGACGACTATCATCAGCCTCTTTTCCTCCGAGGTCGGGCCTGGATGTGGGTGAAAGCCACAGCAGGTGGTTGTGCTTCCTTAGATGTCTTGCCAGGAACAAGTCTGAGCCAAAGATGGACACATCCTGAGGCAAGTTCCCCACAGGTAAGTGGTAATACCTGAAAGCGAAAGACATTATACGAGTAAATCTGAATGCTGTCAACCAAAATTACTAACAAAGCATGTCCGGGAGTTGTTTGTAGAGGCATTTGACTCAAACAAGTGATTAAAATAAAAATACAAAGTGTCCACTCTATCCTATGGGTGAATAATAACAGAACTAGCAGTGTGCAGTTTGTACCTGGCCATGTCGAAAGCCTGTGACAGGCAGCTGTCCAGGTTGAGGTAGTGGCGGATCATGCGCCGGGCACCGTGGCGTTGCCAGTCAAGCACGTTATAGCTGATCTCATCAATCACATGTACTGGAACGACTGGAAACTCCTCAAGCACCGGCATCCCCGCCGCCAACCGCCGCAACTCCCAGTTTGACTGCAAAGCGATGAGGGTGGGACCACGACGCTCTTCCTGTAAACAGCAGCCGCCAATGCAGGCACACAATTAGCAAAGCCTGTGTGTACAATCATTAGAAGATCATATTTAAGTAGCTTCAGTAGTATTTTACCTTGTAGTTCAGCAGTATGCGTTGCAGTGCACGGTAAATAGCCTTGACATCGTTTTCAGCTCGGACCTCAAAGTTGTGTTTCTCTGGAGGCAGGAGCTCCTCGGTCGTCTTCTCCAGGAGAGCAGTGCGTTCGGCTGTGTAGAGGTTACTCAGGTTGGGCATCTGGTTGCTTCTGACCTTAGGAGAGAAAATGTACACAGACCTGAAGGGTTGCTCTGTGTCAGCCACAAAAGGGATGCAGTGGAAACAAGAAAGCCTTCCAAAGAAGTTCAACTGCACTCTAGAAATCAATTAGGCTTTCAATGTAGCTGCTATACATTGGTCGGCACTGGAAGAGCCTCAGTTCACAAGATGTGAGTCAAAACAGCAACACAGTGGCAGAGGAGGAATTAAAGAGTTGTATTGTTCTTACTGTGTCTAGTACAAAGATGCTGGCTTTGCGCTGAGAGGGGATGAACAGGCCAAACAGAGCCTTGTGACCCTGGCTGTGATGATACAGGTACATGTGGCGAACACTCCCTGAGGACAGAAGAAACAGTGAGGTAAAACATGAGCAGGATCCCATGATATAAGGCGAAATATTAGGTTAGAAGGAAAGTAAATGGTAAACAAACCACAATCAATCAGACATCAATTCAAGATGACATACCAGGTTCCAGGTAGCTGAACTGGGCCAGAGACCTCATCTCCAGATGCTCCAGGTCAAAAGTATCAGCCTCCCGACCAGCCAGATCCCTCACGACATGTTTATTGACCATACAGACACATCCGAGCTGCACCAGTGCACGAAACAGCAACGGGACCTGAAAAAGATCTTATTAATACTGCATTCTGTTTACACATTTTTCACAGGTTTTAGTATAATATCACAAGGTATATATATATATATATATATATATATATATATATATATATATATATATATGTGGTACCTGAGTTTCATAGACTCCTTCAATGTCTGGGGCAGAGAGGTCAGCGTTGATCTCGTTGATGTGCTCTTGGTACATGTCTTCTGGTACACAGTACTCATAAAGGTAGTACACTATGTTGGAGCGAGGCAGCATGCGGTTCACCTGAAGTTAAATCATTCATTTATTTGATTACTTCATTAAGACAACACATGCTTTCAAACTATTTATAGGAGAAAAAAAGAGCAATGCAGTTTCTTTTTGCGTGCCTTTTTGTACGTGGACCCCTCCTCCTGTTTTGGCACTTTCTGATTGACGTAGAAGACACGTGGGATGTTGAGCTTCATGCAGTGGAGGTCATTTCCAATCACAGCCCACAGCTTGTACAGACCAGGGTGACTAGTCTCTGCAATCTGAGAGGGGCAGGGAACAGGAACATCACATGAGACAAGATTAGATGTTGTTTACTTGTTTTGTTACTTGAGGATGATAACGAAGGTGACTTTACCCCACCTGCACAATTTGCCATGGCATGTCCAAGATGCTGCGTGCTGTTCGGCGGAGGAAGCTTCCCAGGCCGGTGGTGGGGCCATCTCTGATCACTCCTCCCCCGACAGATTGAACTTCGCCATCCAGCAGCCTCCTCCTCTTCTTTCTCTCTTTCCTCTGCCTTAGCTGCAGCTCCCACTTCTTCTTATGGTAACGCAGCCACACTAAGCGCTCCTTCTGTGTACAGACAACGCCAATATACATGCTGTGTGAATGTTTTGCAATATTTGTCAAGGAGTGCTGGAAGATATCTGTCATATAATTTGGCTGGAAGACTAAGAATCAGTACATTGACATTTCTGCCAGCTTACCCGCGTCTTTCCCATAGGTGGGGGTGGCCCCAGGATCTCTCTCCAGGACTGAGTGAGCTCCACATCCTGAGACTCCACCTGGCTGTCCTCTCCCTGGGAAGCCCGCTTCCGTTTGGTGCTGATGAGGATGGCTGGTTGCAGAGGTCTGGCTGGCCTTCCAAAGTCCTCTATGTCAGTGGCTTGACCCGCCTCAAGAGGTTGATGGGCCACCTGAGAGAAGAGGAGGCCATTTTGAAAAGAGTGTCCACTGATGGAGGCAGAGGAAGCTTTCTGTGTTGATAGTTTGACAGGACATTTGCTGTGAGGTGAACAAACCTGTCTCTTGCCCTCGCTGGTGAACAGCTCACTGATTTTCTTTTGCTTGTAGATGTCGTTTTTCTCCAGGAGTTTCTTGTGAAGCCAGTCAGGATGCCTTACTCTGGGTACCGGATTCTTCACCTGATGATAGATAGATTAATTAGTACATCAACCTAGGGTATACTGAGAAACCAATGAGACGCGTTTAAATTTTAACCTGTTGAAGAGCTGCAGGGATGGTGATGATTTTCTGGATGGCACTTCCCAATCTCTCGATGTAATAACTCCAATCCAGGATCTGGAAAGGCCCGCGACAGGAATGTTAATGTCAGAGTGAGCACACAAGCACATTCAGACAACAGTGAAAACTTTTTCTGAATGCATTTAATGTTTAATGTTAAAAACTTACAGAGCGGATGTCCAAGTCATGAAGGCTGGGCATCTTCAACCACTTACGAAGGAAATGTTTCTTTACACTGGGCTCTGCCTGGAAGATGGCCAGAGGAATGGCTCTGATGGAGAGAAAGAATCTGTCAGCTTCAAAGTCAAAGCTTTTACTTCTGCTAATATTACAAAGTGCTTGTTCTCCAGAAACATTTAACATTGGGAAAGCAACTCTGACATCAATTTATTTAATCCAGAAAAAACTGTCATCATAGCATCGTGGCAGTGTGGGTTTCGACCAAGCATTTTGTGGCCTCGTGAGACAACTTGCAGAGAAGCTACAAATGGAAAACCCACCATGGTGTTGGGAGGAGGGGGTTTCAGACACTGTTTGACCATCAGACAAGCTCCTTTAGAAGCATATATGGAAAAACTCTTTCAGATAGCAACTTACTGAAGCCTGACTAAAGCAAGCAGATGAAGTTGTATCTTTATTTTCACATATTATCGAGAAACTTAAGTACAAAGGAACCATCATTAACAGAAATGCACCGATAGTATCTGGTATCGGGTCCGATACAGTGCTCATGTACTCACAGTCGCAATCATAAAAAAAATTATATACTCCGATACCACTTTACAGCAACGTGACATTACGCAATGTCTTATTAGTTAAACAGGAAGGTGAAGGAGAAGCAATGTTATATCTCCAAACTGTTGACAACATTAGCAACCTTACATTTTATACGTGAGGAAGACCTGATAAAACATGTTTTCAAAGACATTATTAGAACTTAATGGTATTATTAAGCACTCGTATTGGTATTCTGTATTGGCAAGTACCAAAATACTTGTACTTGTATTTGCTCTGAAAAACGTACTAATAACACCTGAACCTTTCCTACTATGATAAATCAAAATGTTCGCTCCAAAAAAAAAAAAAAAACCTATGGAGATCACAAACAGCCACTCACACATGGCATATGTCTCGTCTTTAACCTGCTCACACTACTTGGCTTTGATATGAACAGTTGAACATATAGAATATAGAATAACTGTGTGATTATCATACCAACAGCATTACTATACCCTTAATCTTTTATAAAATTAATATGCAATGTTACAGAATGTCTGCTGTAATTTCATGGTTTATCAGTGATCAGTTGTCTCACCTTTCTGTGACGGGCGAACCCTCTGGTTTTCGGGAGATGACGTAGCGACAGCTCAGACCAGCATCTTTTACCATTTGGTCTCCCAGGAACTCAGCCAGTCTCTTAGCTGTGCTGATAGAAGTGGACTTCTGCTCTCCGTAATCCTCCAGCTTTCTGGACATTGAACGATTCTCTGAAATCAGTTCAAACAGCTCCGCATCTGGCATGTTGGCAGCCTGCAAAACCATTGAAATAAATCGGCTGTGAAGACAATAAGGACTGGAACCAACATTTTGATGGAGCTTTCTCTGCAAATTATATTTTATTTTAAATTATGTAAATATCTTGCATCACTAGAATGCCATTTTATATATTATGATGGATTGAATTTTTTACCTTGCTGTACAGAACATCCAGCCAGTAGTCAGCCACTTTGGCCACAGAGGCGTACACCTCCTCCAGAGTGGTGCCTTTGAGGAAAGCTTCAAACACTGACGACTGGAAAATCTTAATGAGCTGGAGCTCTCCTCTTCTCTTCACTTCAAAACCCTTCAGCTCAGCCAGAGAGCCATCCTCGTTAAACACAGCATACCTAAAATCAACAGAGAAACCTTAAATTATATTCATAAATCGCAGTACATTTATAATATGAACCTTGTTAGGAAGCCCATTCATTAATTCTGGTAACAAATCCATCCAATCCCAACCAGATGTCTATTAGTACATTTTATCACTGAAGAAAATCCACTACTGCTTTACCTTTTCTTCAGCTTTTTCCCTTCCTCTTTCGAAGCAGGCAGGATCATGGCCAGGTACGGTCCGTCCACCTCAAAGAAGATGCTGTTCTCTGCCCTTGTGTTGTATGTGAGGGTCGCGGGGTCGACCAGCTCGTGGTACTGATCGTTGGTGAATCCCTCCTTCACCATGATGTTGAGCATGGCCCCTGGGTACGAGATGGTCACCTTGGGCTTCTTCTCGTTACTGGTTTTCACCACAAAGTTCTCAGGAAAGGTGTTGGGGAGGACACACCAGATGCCGTCAGTGTCCAACTCAAGGGGCCTCCTGAGAGGGAGGGAAGTAAAGGTTAAAAACGTGTAAAATGAAAATCTATTGCTGTTTTTCACATTAGAAATCTGGTTGATGCCTTTCTTCTTCAGGGCAATGTGAATTGACTGAACAAGTTAGGGGTTCAGGTAACAGTGAATATGCTTCAATTATATAACAAATATTCTGACCTGCAATATAAGCAATATCTGCTACTAAAATATATGGCGTAGGAGCAAAAGAAAATAAGAAAAACAATGCTGCCAGAGCTGGATTCAAGCCAATATGTTGGCGAGAATCTGCTGATGAAACGCTGTGTTGTGGATCCCTTCCAGCTCTTCCCTGAGCCGGAGCTGATCTTGCACTGGCAAAAGAAGTAATTTCTATAATTATGTATCACATTATCAACATGACGCTCACCCTATTTGTTCGATGAGCTCTCTGGCCTGAGTAATGATGTTGGCTCCAGTGTAGCACACGATGCCAGCCATCTCCATGGAGTACCAGCGCGCCCTGGTGGAGACAGAAAAGTCAGAGCAGACAACATCAGGTGTTTATCACAAAGAGCTTGTGTAATAGTGCAAGTAAGAGGATATTTAATGATCTAAATGATGAAAACTGTAGTACCCTTTCCTCATGACGTAGCCGTAGAAAGAGTTCAGAATACACTTATGAGCCAGCTGAAGAGACTCGTACAGGATCTCCATGTTTTTGCAGCGCTTCACTTCAGCAGCGTCTCCATTGTCCTGAGCTGATGACAGTTTCTTCTTCCACACCTTAGCAGAGGTTGCACGAAAAAGTACTTTACAGCGAGTCCTTTTGATTGGCAATTTAATGTATAGAACATAGAAAATATATGGAAATGTGTAACAAATTGAAAATAGAAATAATCAATACCAAAACATACCTTGTGGAGTCCTTTGAATTCATAACGTCGATCTCTGAAAGCTCTCACGGTATCGACGTAGAAGGAGTTTTCTCTCTGACAGATGGTGGTGACTCGCTCCTCTCGCTTGGTGACGTGGGTCTTCTTGTAGGCCTTCTTACAGTAGTCTGAGACAAATTAAAGACAGGTCGAACTATGCTTTGGCAAGCAGTAATTTAGAATACTAGAATACTGGCTCTAAGGAGCCGGAAAAGAAAAGAAGGTACCTGCCAGACGTTTCTTCTCATGTTTGGCCTGCTCCTCCCTGTTGAGAGTGTGGAAGGCACGAGGTGGACCGTTGGGGAAAAACGGCGGGAACTTCTCAGACTCAAGTTGCTGCTGGATGCGGTGGAACTCACTGCGGCTGGCAGGCACTGAGGGAGAAGTGTAAAACAATTTAAAACTTTTACTGTATTCAATCCAATGCTTGCAAGAATTAAACACCATGAACTCACTGATTTCCCCTCTCCACTGCCAGGCCATCCTCCTCTGGCAGGTGGCACCAGGCTTGTTGAAGTCACAGGCAGCACAAGTGGCCTCATCAACCATAGCGGATGGCTGTAAAAGTAGAAAATATAAGTACTGAAATCCACGCTTTTCTTTATCTTTCATCCGATGTGTTTTTCTTTTGATTCCTGTTTCACCTGCAGGCGATTGGTGAGGATGATATTGGGGTACATCGCCCCAACGTCGAGATGGTAGATGAGGGGGCATTCGATCCTGTTCGGAACCTCCTTCAGAGAAGTCAGCTTATTTTTTATCTCATCGCAAACCTGAGAAAATACC
This sequence comes from Dicentrarchus labrax, assembly GCF_905237075.1. NCBI lineage: Eukaryota > Metazoa > Chordata > Actinopteri > Moronidae > Dicentrarchus > Dicentrarchus labrax. The sequence continues at coordinate 4,618,479 of NW_026136714.1, read as the reverse complement.
AGAGACGTTGTATAACTTGAAGCTGATAATGCTGGGACAACTTTGGAAGCACAACCACAACAAAAAAAAAAAAAAACAAGCCAACACACCTCATTAAAATTGGTGACTTGCTCCAAAGGGATGTTCTCCTCTTCCTCGATGGCATGACGCATCGTTCTCTCAACTCTTTGCAGCAGGAAGTCAAACGCAGCTGGGTTCTGTCAACGCATCAGACCAAACTGTCACGCTAAAAACATACAAAAAGCAGCAAAGCAGAGAACCAGCTGGAAGTTGAGCTGAGACGTACCATTTTGAAACGGCAGGGGATGTCACTGCGGAACACTCCGGACTCCAGCGCCTCCACGTGGCCGCCCACGTAGGTCTCCGAGTCCATGACGTGACCGTCGTCTGTCAGTTTGTTGAAGACCTGCTCCTGCTTGTTGGGGAAGATGATGTTGGCGTGGAAGGCCTGCACCATGAGCAAAGCTTCACACAGAGTCCCAGAACCTTTACGCAGCACCTGATAACAGAGCAATGTAAGAAAAGAAATGAACAATCATAAAAAAGTGTGTTTTCTTTTAATGGACTTCAGTCTTTTCGAAAGGCACACAATAGACAAACCTCGTCAGGCTCCATGGGGATGATGGTGCACAGGGCGAAGATGAAGGGGTGAACATATTTCATGTACAGGTAATATGTAGCCACAGCATCGGACACAGAGTAGGTGGCTAAAGTCTAACAGAAAAGTAGAGAAAGGAAAAACATCAACGAAATTGCAAACGCCCGCTCAAAACAAGAATTGTTCACTTCACAGGTCCATTTCCATACCTGAGGCTCCTCAGTTGCCATGCGGCACATCTCCTCTGGGTCCAGCTCCACTGGGTCGTAGCTCAATTTAGCCTTCGCTGCTGCCTTGAGGTTATGACTTCCCACGGGCAGGTAGCTATCTCTCTTTACCCACCTGACACAGAGGAGAGGTTGGAAGGACAATTAATTGATCTAAAATGAATGCTAACTCCCGAGTGTACGTTTACATAAATCACACTGGAATCATTTTAACAGTGTCAGGTGAGCAAACCTTAAGCAGTCCATGTGGATTGCTTGACTGGACTTGTACTCTCCCTGGTTATCCTTCTGGAAACCAATCTCCCTGTACATGTTCAGTCCGTGGAGGCCAGCCCGAGTCTCAACAAAAGGCCTTGAGAGAGTGGAAACAAAGAGAGAGAGAGGAATAAAAAAGGTAAACATCATAGAATGTGGGTTATTAATGTAATCGTTTTATAACAACAGCAACTGCTCACCAGTCAAAGAAGTCTCCATTGTAGGTCACAAAGATGTTTGGCTTGGTTTCCTGAACGTGATCGAACCACCTCTGAATGAGTGCTGCCTGCAGTCAAAGTAAAGTTACCTCATGTTATTACCACACTAGAGACTCTTTAAACTGTCTAAATGGTCTTTTTTTATTCCTTTAACTATTAGACAGTCCTTGTTATTATTAGTCTATATTGCTTACAATGTTAACCACCATTTCTTTGTATCCAATTTTATTCATTTTTGTCTTTTTTCCTTTCTCTTAAAAAAAAAACAACAACTTTAATGTCAATACTGTTATTTTTTAAATCCTTTTGTAAACAATAAAAAGATGGAAAGAACTCTTTGAATCGCCTCCATTTATATTCCCACTGCAGTCTATCTACTGCTGTGGAGCTATGTACCTCATTATCCTCATTGAAAACAGTGAAAGGCCCTTCATATTCAGGTTTGGGAGTGAACTCAAAATCTTCGATGTTCTCAGAGACAATCTCTCTGTTTGTGATCAGAAACCCCTTAAAAGAGAGAAACAAAAGGTTAGCAAAACCAACAGATGTATAAATGACAGAATAAAACGCATTCTTAACATGTGAAACTCACCTGTCCGTCAATCATGTAGGAAATCATCATAATCTGATCGGTCTCCGCATCTGGGAACTTCAGCGGCAGTTTGGTGGTCTCTATGTCGAAAGCCAAGACAACGGGGTCCTGAAAAAAAGAAAAGGACAAGAAATAAATGCTCAAACATGAGCCTGAATAAATAAAATGAATCAGATCCCATGCTGCGATGTAATCAATAAAATCCTCATACTGGTCGCTCCACGAGATCGTCTCTCCGTACAATCTCTGGTAAGTAAGCGCTGCCTCTGTATCGAACATTATACCAGTGAGCCTGAGGAGAGGAGGCGGTAAAGATTAGAACAGCGAGCTCCTTTTATTTGAGAGGATATTCGACAATCATTGGGACCACAGAAATCTTTCTTTACCACGTGGATCTTGAGGTCGATGGACAAGCGAACATGATAGGGCACATCATACTCTCTCATGTCCACTATGTTGTCCAGCTGGTCTGAAATACTCTTTAAGTTCCCGTCTTCGTCTGCTGAGGTCACGTTGCCACCCGATAAGGCACTGTAAGAACCAACAAAGGTGTCAACAGATCAATATCGAACAGGAGAAACCTCATTAGAAATCAATGGGAAGTGGTGGTTTGGTGGTACCTTGATAACATTGAGGTGTAGGCGTCGTTGGACTGCTCCCGCTCTCGGTTCTTGCGTACAGCCGGTGAGATCTCACGCTTCACCTTGATGAGGTCGTCCACGGTGTTGAATGACAGCTTGATGTAGCTCCTCTTCAGTCCAACCAGATGGTTCGGCTGGAGAGAGCACAGGTTTAACAGTTTTTAGTGTTTTTATATCACAATAATGTGTTTTTTTTTTTTTAAAACACTGTTAAAAGGAGACTAAAACCATGCTCACCAGGTCGAGGTCCTCTTTTGGCATAATTTCGAGTTTTGCCACCTTTCCTTGGAACTTCTTCGACAAGTATGAGATAACCTCTCTCTCGCAGTTCTGCAAATAAAGTAGTGCTGCACAATTAATCGCAATATACTCGGAATAGCAATAAGGCCACGTGCATTATTCAAATCACAGGAGCTAGAAGTTTTTGGTAAAAAAGGTAAAATGTGTGATAAAACAGCGTTATAAAGAAGTACAGTAGTGCTGCAGAGATGCCCTGGCCTACAAATATTGTTCTCCAGATGTAATAAAATGTGTTTGTTTGGTACAGACCCTAAAAAATGTCACATCATTATGATTTTAATAGGTTTTTCTTCCAGTGTAAATGAAAATTGAGGTGCAAAAATGACCATTCCCACTAATTGTGAATCATATTGCAATTGCAATATCTGCAGACAGCCTCGTCAGATATGTTAACGTTCCCCTCTTTTCAAAATGTCAACACTTTTCTCCTAAATGACAGCAAATGCAATCTAAAACCGTTACTGGCTAGTGTTTTATAAATATATATAATGTCATAATAATGCAGTTTAATGGTGTCACATCTGTACCCCGCTCTCCTCTTCTGAAATCTATCTCACAAACCAATATATATATATTTTTTGTTTCATTAATTAATACAAAATTCCCATCTAAAACTATGATAACTGAGTATATTAGATTGTAATGTGCATTGAACAATGAAATTATACATGACTTTTCTCTGATATCAGCATTATATATCGGTGTCGTAGGTCTCTAAATATCAGCACCGGCCACTGAGAGACCGATATCTGTCAACTAGTCAGATAATGTTTGTTTTTTTTTAACCATTATTGTGCAGTCCCTAAAATAAAGTTGTCTTCAAGCAAAGAGTTTTAAGTACCAAATGACAGACTTACCTTTTTAGTGGCAATGTAAAAATATGGCTTAAAGGGGAGGGCCACCTACAGACAGAATACACACGTTAAGAGCAATGAAAAAGACATATCTTAAGTGTGTTATTAGATGATAATTACTGCCTCTAACACACCTTAAACCTGCTTCCATCCTCCTGTATGAAATAATAGTCCACAGCACTGATCATCCTCTTGTCGTCATCCAGGATCTCTGTCTGCACGTAGGAAAAAATGTTTTTAAATCACCATTCACTCCTCATAAAACATGACATGTCTGTGTAAACACACTCACGGGATGCATGTTGATCAGCCAGCCTGTTTTCTCCCCAGGCTCCTTCATCCTGTCGAAGCCGAAGCGGGCGTCCATCTCGTCGGTGAACTGGCTGCGCTCCAGCCGCTTGAGGGCGGACATCGCGGATCCATCGTCCCTAGGTTCAAACACACATTCACAGCCACATTAAGTGTCATTCACAGTATATTACAGCAGGTGAAAGAGCCTGTGTGTGTGTGTGTGTGTGAGAGGAGGAACGACTCACTGGTTTTCCTGATTTCCTCCACCTCGGTCCGATCTGTACCTTCCACTGTTTTGGAGAACCATCTTCTATCGAGGTCTGCCGGCTACAGATAAACCAAACTCCCGCTCAGGTTTGAACAAAAACCCGTCAGTGAAGCCACATTTGGAAAAAAAAAATATAAAGAGTTATTTCAAAGGTTAGTCTTCTAGCTTTCTCTGTCTCTGTCACTGACACTGACACGGCTGTTGTTTTCTTATTTTGGCGCGTTCCTGCAGTTCCCGCGAGAGTTGCGGCGAGAGGAGGAAGAACAAAGATCGTTTATTTGACAAGAGGGATCACTCCAACCGAAGATTCTGCACCGCTTTACAGTCTGTGAGGACGTTAACTACCACGGGCCACCGCCAGTCATGTAACTTAACGTACATGCTGAGTTCAAGTTATATGGGCGCTGGTGGAGGAAGTGAAAAATACTGCTATTACAAGTCAAATATGTACGTATAATCGGGGAAATTTAAGTGTTTTGCGATATTAAGTCAAAATATTGAGAAATCTTCTCATAATTTTGAGGTACTAAAACATTATTTTGAGAAGGTTTCTTATTATAATGTTTTTGTTTGGTGTCACGTTGGCAGAAATGGGCTTCCATACAAACAAACACGGAGAGCCAAATTTATAACATTACTCATTAAATCCCCATTGTAACGTTACCACCAACTGTTGCCGTTTAAAACCGTTTCTTTAACCCGTGTTCGTTCGTAACCACAGACTGAAACATCTTCTACATACAAGATCTTCGGGGGGTTTCCTACGTCCTGGGTGGAGCTTGAAAACTCACTCCTCCTCTTCCTCCCTCCCTCCCTCCTCCCCCTTTCACGTGTTTACTATCGCGGCGAAGAGGAGGTGCTGAGCGGTGGTGGGGGGCTGAGAGAGAGAGAGAGAGACTGGTGGTAGGTGGCTTTGACATTTGCAGCTGCTGTTGTGAAAATGATTAAAATGAAAGCTTTAACGGCGCCGAGCTTCACGTTTGTCGGAGTTTAAGGTCGAGATATGTGTACAAAAAAAAAAAAAAAAAAAGGAGACAGACGCTGAAGCAAAAGGTAGTTTTAATTCAAAATAACGGAGTTGTGTGAAGTTATGAAAAATAATAAGTGGTTTGGTTGTCAGCTAGCTTGTTAGCCTGCAACAACAACAACAACAACAACAACAACAACAACAGCAGCAGCAGCGACTGAGCCCGTTAACTGTAGTGGTGAGTGTGATGCTTTTACAGGTTTTTTTTTTAATTCACAGTAACTAGTTAAACCCTCGGCTGACACACACACAAATTGGACTTTAGGTTTATTTTCCCCTGTTGAGTGGAAACATGGTGGCTTGTTGGGACGCTGCTGCTGTGCTTTAATGTCTCTGTTACTCCAGCTGATGGTGTTTCTTGTGAGGAAAACAGTAGTTTTATTTGCGTGTGTTCAGCTCAGTTTGCAGCCGATAAGACCTGTTTTTTAGTCTGTGACATTTTGTGTCGGTTGAGGTCAGTATGGAGCTAAAGTCAACACTTTTTTTTTTTTTTTTTTTTCATCATCTTTTTATTATGTTGTAGAATAACTTTTGATTTAAAGTCTCAGTGCTGGAAGTAGCAGTACAGAAAGTGCTTCTTTTTAAAATAAAAGTATGACCTGAAATGACATTTTCTTATATATAAAGAAATTTTCTTTAATGTTGTGCTTTATTTCAGCTTTTTCTCTGTTTTTGTCAAAGTCAAAGTGGCTCCAGAGGACAAACGCCTCCTTGTCTCTGTACTAAATGCCTCTTTCACTTAAACGCCACATTAACATATCCTTCATTTTAATGTGAAATACAGACTTTGAAGCACACGAGGAAACCATATGTGTTTCACATTTACTATAATATATCTTTAATATTTATGTCCTTGTTTTTGGTGCCTTCATGAATGCTGTTTATGTGGATGTTTGTGCCTCCTCCTCCTCCTCCTCGCCCTTCATCCCCTCGGTGTTGACCTTTAGCCCATATGAAGCAGCCACACTTGGCTCCCATGTCAGCTGTCACAGACAGTCTGTTCACTGGACACTGGCTGGGAAACGTAGCCTGCCAGGCCCTGCTGACACAGTGACCTGCATACATATCTCGATCTACTGATTTATAGGAGTCGAAGTCAACAAGAGCGTCCATGTGGCTGTACATTTAAATGATTGCTCATAACATGATATCAGTTCATTAAATTAATAGTTTAGTATCGGTATAAGTTTGTTTCTTTTAGGGTAGAGCCGATGAGAAAATAACCTTTTCTACCTGTTTTTCTCTCCGTCTTTTGAAGTTGACCCTAACCCACAGATCTTATCTCAAATTACCCAGCATGCCCCTGTCCTGAGGAGGTTTCTGACCTCTTGTCAGCTCAAAAGAAACTAGAATAGTACACAGACAGTAATTATACATAGCATAAAGTTCTCTATATATCCTCTTGACCAAGGACAAAGTCTCTTAATTATATTCTTACTAAATCTAATGATTTACATATTTGCATATTTACACTTAATTTAAAAAATAAGGATCCATTAATATTGGTTATTAAGGAATTTTGACAAAGACAGTGTACTTGGTGAGGCATTTTATAGGTAAAAAATAAACTCAGTTCTTCATGGTGGACAAAGTATGTAATATGATATAAAATAATATAGTATAATGTATCAATCAATCACTTTTAATGGTTCAGAAACTGCTATTATGTGGGGTGAAAGAGATCCATTTTGCCCCACTTATGATGTGTATATGTTATCATCTCTTGTATGAATTATAATGTCCACTTTGTTCTTGTTGCAGTCTCAGGAGGATGTCTGTGAATGCTTCCATTTGCAGTTTTGGGATTAATCCTATGGATATTGTTGCTACTGTGGAGGATTAATACCAAGACAGTAGTGATGCCCGTGAAAGGAGAGGAATCTCCGTCCGGCTGTGGTCCGCCTGCAGCTGAGGAGGACATGCCCGCCACACAGCCTCCTCATCCAGGCGAGCATTCCCTGTCAACAGTTCCCACTACCTCAACACACAGTGGGGATAACAGTCCTCAGGCCAGCAGTGCCTCTGTGGGTCTAGAAGTCAAAACAGTAGACACTGAAGCTCTGCAGGCGTCCTCTGAGGTAAATTCGGAAAAGCCATTATTGCCACCGACCACCCAGAGACCTTCCAGAACCAAGGTGCCAATGCTCAGCTCAGGCCCCGAGGCGAGGGAACGCCTCAAGTTCATTCTCGGAGCATCGGAGGATAACTCTTCAGATGAGGAACCGTTGGTCAACAAACCTCCAAGCGGCGCATCTCAGCCACCAACCTCCACCAGCAGATCTTCCCCACAGCAGGCGTCCTGTGCAGAGCCTCAGTCCAGCTCCTCAAGCATCAAGTAAGACCTTGTTTTTATTGAACTGATTTTTTAAGGTCGGCTGTCTAGGGTCAGGGATGTGTTCATCACTCAATCATGTGACCACACATAGATGAAAAGTCTTATCTGGAAGGTGCAGCTCCTGTGCACTCTCCCAGCATGTGGCATGAGCATGGAAGCATCTGACGTGTGCCAAGTATTAGTCTGAATATAAACTGAGTTGTTTTGTGTGGCCACGTTGGCGATGTGCCTCCTGCTTCATTACAAGCCGTGTGTTATCACCTGACTGCATTGAGTTGACCGGCGTTATACTCGCATGCCAAACGGCTCTATTATTGGAACAAGAGCCTGAACCGAATGACTTTGAGAACTGTGGTGTGACTGTAGGTCACGACACAGCAAACAAAAACACCTTTTAAAACCTTTCATTAATTTATATTTTTAACTTTTTACAGCCTGCATAGTAGAGTGTTATTTTTATACCGAGCGATGGTATATGATATGATTGTGGGTCAGAGGGTGTGTTTGTTGCACCCACCTACATGTTTAGCATGACATGTTTAGTTGGACTGACTTGATCCAAATGCATTAAGCTGTATGTGTGCTGGTGGGACTTGTGGGATGCATCATGAAGGAGAGAAAGGTAAGAGATTTTCCTCTCTTAAACCCTTATCTTTAGAAACAAACTGCAGTTCAGTGAAATAGTTTTGCAGCAGAAGAAAATACACATTTAATAGAAAATAGATCTATTTCTTTGTATTTGCATGAAGGTTTCAGCCCTTTCATGTCCAGAAACTTTGGCTACAGAGTTTGCCTGGATACTACTTGCTTTCTTTTGTTAGTGAAGCAGAATGAACACTTATGTCCCGCCGTTGGCCTTGGCTCTGTGTATATTTGGAAGGAACAGACTGATCTGTCACAGGGGTCTGTAGATTATTTTGCTGCAGATGTGGGAGGGCAGAAGGGAGGGAGTGCCTGAGAGGAACATTTTGTGAAGTTCTCTTTGTTTTGGTCTTAGATGTTAAAATCTAGTTTCACTGCTAAGTAAAGTAGGCTGTACAATGGAGGGAAACGGCTTGTTTCCATATCTCCAAAGGTAAGTGCTGCTTAAAGTTGAATACCGTTCTTTGTAATTCGATACTTTCGCTGCAGTGTTTATTATGTGGACTCTTATCACATGCTGCTGCAGAAATAATGAAAGCGTGCGTATTTACTTTGTACGAAAGAAGAATAGATACTGTTGCAACTTCTGCAGACACGTTTGTGAAAAGGAAGCATTGCTCGTGTGGTCATACTGCTGTTATGTAACCAAACAGAGCTTGTCTTGGCACACATAAGTTTGAGGAAATTAATAAAACACTGCGGCAATGTGTACCCTCTAGAGGAGGGAAGTGTACAACCGACCTGAATAGCTTTGTCCATATATAGCAGTGCAGTGATAAGTTAACATGTTTAAGCACATGTTGTACCGCTCTTAATCCTTAAGTCTTGTTTGTGAATATATACTTATTGTTTGTTCAGTAAAGTATGTTGTTTGTTCAGGAAACTGCGCTGTCATGCTTCACGTCTTGGACAAAGATCAGAATGTGGACCAAGAGAGCATGACACAGGAAAAGGTTATCAAAAACGAGCTGCATGTGCAGTCTGTATTTCCTGAGTGAACTGTACAATACAGGAGTTAGGTTTAAAGTTCATATTAGCTCAGACAGAATTGCACTCCAACTTCACAATACAGCTCACTGATGCAACACAGGTGGTTCTCAGAGATATCTCAACATGAGACAGAAAGCCTGTGAAGTGGGTTGTTGGGAGTTGAACGAGGAATGAGCCAGATGATATTCATGGTATGTAAAATGATCTGTTATTGCAGTATTTATTCACATTGTGTCTTGCAATACATGGAACAGTCACTTTGCCTTTCCTGTCTTAGTGTAAATGGTGTTCCAAGTGTATTGTTTTCTGTGTGTTGTAACACTGGTGGTGTAATGCTGGATTATAAAGGATTTCAAACCACAAGATTTCCACGCTGGAATAGCGGAGGCCGGACTTCTGTAGTTTATTGAGATTGCACACTTCTGTGAGAAGCGGTGGTTAAGTGTAATTTTAAAGATGAGGTCAGAAATAAATGCACTGGTCCAAAGTCTGTTTGCCTATTGAGGAGAGAGACTAAACTTTGACTTGGGTGTTTGATTTTCAGTACTGTTGGTCTGTAGTTTGTTCACATTACCTGACACTCACTGTTACTGTATGCAGCAGTTTACCACCATGACTGTAGAGGAGCACTGTAGTGTCCCTTTTTTTTTTACCTGCTTGGGTCTGACATTATGGAGCCTGCTGTGACCTAGATTATTTATTATCAACTGCAGCTAATAAACAGAACAGAATACAACCAGGTAATTGTGTTTTTCTGTGTTATTTGGAAAGAAACAGCTAACCATGAGCTTTCCACTGCAGGCCTAGCATGTCTGGTCTTCACCTGGTGAAAAAAGGACGTGAACACAGAAAGATGGACCTCCAGAGGGACTTCACTGTGGCCTCTCCTGCTGAGTTTGTCACCCGGTTTGGTGGCAACCGTGTTATTGAGAAAGTAAGAATGAAAGTCCATCCTGTTCTTTTGAATTTGTTTCTAATTGCTTAATGACATTGCAGCATTTTCCAAGTTTCTTGTCTTTCTTAAGGCCTGTTTCTGTTTCTGTTACAGGTGCTGATAGCTAACAACGGGATAGCTGCAGTCAAATGTATGCGTTCAATCCGTCGCTGGTCCTACGAAATGTTTCGCAATGAAAGGACCATCCGTTTCGTGGTCATGGTAACCCCCGAAGACTTGAAAGCTAACGCAGGTCATTGTGAAATTGATACTTATCATTTTTTTTTTTTATTACCCAGCAGTTATTGCCCACTGTTATCTGAGTGAGGATGAGAGTAAAAGACTAGAAACTGTGTCCTAACAGCTGTTTTGACCAAAGTGCCACAGGAAGTGATTCCCTGAAAGTCTGCACTGAATAAACCGTTGCTGCTCTTCTCCCTTATAGAATACATTAAAATGGCAGACCATTATGTGCCTGTCCCCGGTGGGCCCAACAATAACAACTACGCCAACGTGGAGCTGATAGTGGACATTGCAAAAAGGATCCCAGTGCAGGTACTCCTCACCATTTATCTAAACCAGTGGTTGGCAAACATTTACATATTTTTGAAAGGGAAAAGACGTGATGAGCAGATCTCACTCCCAGACACACACACACACACACACACACACACACACACACACACACACACACACACACACACACACACAACGCTGTTTAATGTTGTGAAACTAACAAACTATGCTTATAATGTAAAACTGAAATATTGACTCTAATGGAATTATTAAAGATTTGAATTACAAATTATTATAATTATTATTGCATCAGTAAGGAAATGTATTCAGAAAATGTATTGTCAGTGGGTTTTAAAGACATCTTGCAAAAGGCTATTTGGCGGGGCTTGGCATGGAAAAGTTTGGGAACCCCTGACATAAACAATGGTCTTCTTACCTGTTAATAAAAGCACTGTGATGACTGATTAAATGTCTGTGTGTATCGCTATTAACAGGCTGTGTGGGCTGGATGGGGTCATGCCTCAGAAAACCCCAAACTGCCTGAGCTGTTAAACAAAGCAGGGATATCATTTTTAGGTAAAATCCAGAATGAAACCATTATTAATATTAATTTGGTTTTATTTTACCTGTGTCGGATCTCATTGTTAACTGTACTTCCTTTCAGGTCCGTCCAGTAAGGCCATGTGGGCTCTAGGGGATAAGGTGGCTTCTTCCATTGTGGCTCAGAGTGCTGACATTCCCACACTACCATGGAGCGGATCAGGTGATGCTTTACCTCCCACACTGTCTCAGTTCACATAATGTATAGTAACACATCCCGTGCTCTAGACAAGGGATGTAGATACAGTGTTTTCATGTTCTATCCTTGTGTGTCATGGTGCCCCAGGTCTGAGAGTTGACTGGGCAGAGGAGGACCAGAGACTGGGCAATGTAATCAGTGTTCCTCCAGAGGTCTACACAAAGGGCTGTGTTCAGGATGTAGATGATGGGCTGGCAGTAAGTCATAATAATATCTACACATTTGTTTCTTTTTTCCCCAAAATGATTTCCTTCAAGCAAGTATCTTTTGCCAAATTATATTTAATGTGTTTCTTTGCAGGGGGCTGAGAGAATTGGTTATCCGGTTGTTATCAAGGCCTCTGAGGGTGGAGGAGGAAAGGGCATCCGGAAAGTAGAAAGTTCTGAGGATTTTCCAGGTTTCTTTAGACAGGTTTGAGTTATTTTACAGCTTAATGGTTTATGATTTAGACCCCACTTTATGTGGTTGAATTTAATGTCATTCTTACAGCTAACATGTTTTGGGGTTTTTTTGGCGTGCAGGTTCAGACAGAGGTACCTGGCTCGCCTATCTTCATCATGCAGCTGGCCCAACATGCGAGACACCTTGAGGTTCAGATACTGGCTGATGAGTACGGAAATGCCATCTCTCTGTTTGGACGAGACTGTTCCATCCAGAGAAGGCACCAGAAGATCATAGAGGAGGCTCCTGCCACCATAGCTGCTCTCTCAACATTCGAGCAAATGGAACGGGTCAGTTTACATCACTGGATGTATTTATTCTCCACCCTAATTAACTCTGGTTGAGACTTGGCATTTTGTCTCCTCTTTCTGGCTCAGTATGCTGTGCGACTGGCCAAGATGGTGGGCTACGTGAGTGCAGGTACTGTGGAGTATCTCTTCTCTGAAGACGGAAGTTTTCATTTCCTGGAGCTGAATCCTCGCCTGCAGGTGGAACATCCCTGTACGGAGATGATTGGAGATGTAAACCTGCCAGCTGCCCAGCTTCAGGTAAACCTCTGACACTGAGAACAATGGAGAATAATTATACCACAGCTAACCACAGCCAGAGTTCCTACCCTTCCATTTTAACTCTGTGTTTCATCTCTGATAGATTGCAATGGGAATCCCCCTTAACAGAATTAAAGACATCCGCTTGCTTTATGGAGAAACTCCGTGGGGTGACACCATGATCAACTTTGAGACTCCAGACTGCATGCCAAGTCCAAGAGGGCACGTCATAGCTGTTCGGATCACCAGTGAGAACCCTGATGAGGTAAAGCTCGATTTCATCAGCACTCAAAACACGCCGTTTTTGTTACGCGCTTTTATTTTACAGCACTGACTTGTCGTCCTCACTCACAGGGGTTCAAGCCCAGTTCGGGCACTGTGCAGGAGCTGAACTTCCGCAGCAGTAAAAACGTCTGGGGTTATTTCAGTGTGGGGGCAACTGGTGGCCTGCATGAATTTGCTGACTCCCAGTTTGGACACTGTTTCTCCTGGGGCGAGAACCGTGAGGAAGCCATTTCGTAAGCCTCTTTTTTTTTTTTTTTTTTTACTCTAATGATATCTCATCATTAGCATTTAAAGCTTGCAGGTCTCTGTAAGTCTCTGAGGCTACAGCCAGTAACGCAATATCTGCCCTAAAGTTGTAACTGCCCATTACCTGCCAATTATATAATAAAATCTTAGAAGACAATTATGCAATATGCTTTTGCAACTAGTCTAATTACTCATATTCATAGAAAATGTGTTTATAAGATGTCATATTTGCTTCAGGAACATGGTGGTGGCTATGAAGGAGCTGTCGATCAGAGGCGACTTCAGGACCACAGTCGAATACCTCATTAAGATACTAGAGACAGAAAGCTTCAGGAACAATGACATCGACACTGGCTGGCTGGATCATCTCATTGCAGAAAAAGTGCAGGTAGGAGACTGAAGACCTTAATGAAGAACACAACTTAACCATATATACAACATAGGTCAATCGTTTTTAGACATTTTAATGGGGAAGTGTTATTTATTATATCTTTATTTGTATATTGTATCAGTTTTTCTTTACTGTTATTACTATGCATTCAATATAATATATCATAGAAGGATTTTACAATTTAAAAGGGACCCTTTGAACCATTGCTATAAATCATTTCACCGCTGGTTATTTTTTTACCAAACTTGTGTAGTTTCTTTGTTTCATGAAGCCACATGCTCTTCCTGCAGGCGGAGAGACCAGATACCATGCTGGGTATTGTTTGTGGGGCTTTGCATGTTGCTGATGCGAGCTTTCAAAAGAGCATGTCTGACTTCCTACATTCACTGGAAAGGTCAGTAGACGCAGTCCCTTCTTATTAATGTCTCACTGCATTGCTTACTGTGTGATTATATCATTGATTTATAAACCCATTATCACCTGCATCTATAGAGGCCAAGTACTGCCTGCAGCCAGCCTCCTCAACTCTGTCAGCTTGGACCTAATATATGAAGGAGTCAAGTATTGCCTCAAGGTATCTGCTTTAATCCCTTTGCACATATCTAGTTGGACTCCACCTCTTTCCTTTTTAATCCATAAATTATCACTACTGCTACCTGCAGGTGGCTCGCCAATCCCCAACAACTTACGTCATCACGATGAACAGCTCCAACATTGAGATAGATGTCCACAGGCTGAGTGATGGTGGCCTCCTGCTGTCCTACGACGGCAGCAGCCACACCACCTACATGAAGGAGGAAGTGGACAGGCAAGAGTTTTGAATCTGAGAGAGAATCTGCACATCTGGATTCATCTGCTTGTTTGTTTTACTCATCTTTCTGAATTACTTTATCCGTGCAGCTACCGCATAACTGTTGGCAACAAGACTTGTGTGTTTGATAAAGAGAAGGATCCCACGATGCTCAGGTCGCCCTCTGCTGGAAAACTGCTGCAGTACATTGTTGAGGATGGAGGTCACATTTTGGCAGGAGAGACCTATGCAGAGATTGAGGTGAATGTGACAGATTTTCGGTTCAGTTGATTTCTGGAGTGTATTTTGGTGTTTTTATTGACTGTGCTGCGGTTTTAGGTGATGAAGATGGTGATGACGTTGACTGTGCTGCAGTCTGGTTGTATCCACTTTGTCAAGAGACCTGGAGCAGTTCTGGAGCCTGGCTGTGTGGTGGCACACATAGAACTGGATGACCCCAGCAGTATACATCGGGTAAGTGAATGTAAAATCATAACTTATAGTAACTGTTCTCTAAAAGGTGTCTTATAATGTACACCGCCCTATGTCATGATGATGTTCTGATCTTTGCTAAGAAAGAAATATATACATTTTGGCACAAGTTTGTTTGTTGTTTAGTCCCATATCAGACTTTTGGCAGTTGAATTGTGTATGGCTGTTCAATATGAAGATTCGATTGTTAGTTCCTTTTTTTCTGTTTCCACACCAAACTCCCATATCAGCAGATCCTGCAGTCGAAATGTCGCTACATAAGTCTCATGTTTTAACCTTCCTCACATTTCAATGCCTTTCTTCCCTTTCTGTGATGTGAAAACATCTGATTTCAAAACAGTCAGAGAAAGTACAAGTGTGCGTTCTGCTCATAGTTCAGTTATAAAATCTCAGCGCACCATGGCGCTGAGATCATCACCGGAGTAGAGAGTGTCGGAGCAGGCGCTGCCTCGCTGTCCTGTGTCACACTGCCCTCTGTTAACTATCACTCTTCTCTGCTTCCATCACAATTAGTTTTGTGGTTTGTGGCCATTTTGAGACTGTTTGTAAAGTTTACAGCCTATCATACTGTGGCTCTGTGTATAATAATGCAGCTAAAATACAAAAGTGCAGAGATTTGACTGACAAAATGCAAGCTGACTCTAAGGCTATGGTTGTTTAAGCTTTGTTTGGTAAACAAATAATATATTCAGTCTGCCACATTTGGACAGTTTTGTTGTTAGTAATTGCAGATAATGGAATCTGTCCTCTTTCACCTGTCATAGGTCGAGCTCAACACAGCCATACTGCCACCGCAGCAACCACTGCCCACTGTTGGGGAAAAGCTACATCAGGTGTTTCACAGTGTGCTGGAAAACTTGGGTAAAGTGATGGATGGCTACTGCCTTGAAGAGCCCTACTTCAGCAGTAAGGTACATAGCAGGCTTTCTGCTACTACAGATTATTAAATTATGTCATCAGTTGTATTAATTCTATGTGCATGTTCATGTCTGCAGCTGAAACAGTGGGTGGCTACCCTGATGAAGACTTTAAGGGACCCCTCACTGCCGCTGTTGGAACTCCAGGAGATCATGACAAGTGTGGCCGGTCGCATCCCTCCTGGTGTGGAGAAAGATATCCGTAAGGTCATGGCCCAGTACGCGAGCAACATCACCTCTGTCCTCTGCCAGTTCCCGAGCCAAAGGGTGAGAGTTGTAGAGTGAAACGACAGAGTTCTTTAAATACAAATAATCACTGTTGTCAATGTAATATTATGATGTTTCCCTTCTTTTACTCCAGATTGCAAATGTTCTAGACAGCCATGCGGCAACCCTGCAGAGGAAGGCTGACCGAGAGGTGTTCTTCATGAACACACAGAGTATTGTTCAACTGGTACAGAGGTTTGTTTTCCTTCTTGCACAGCAGTAACACATAACACATAGACTAATATTGGTGTTGCACTGATTGACGTGTTTGAATATGTCTGGTCCAGGTACCGCAGTGGAATTCGTGGTTATATGAAGTCTGTGGTTCTCGATCTGTTGAAGCGATATCTGCAAGTAGAGATGCAATTTCAACAAGGTGATATTAATGCACTTAACTTTATATGAAAACTCTAGTTGAGGCATCTTCTTTAATCTGAACTTGTTTGTAATAGCTGACATCATTTAACTCTTTCTCCCCACAAACAGCTCATTATGACAAATGTGTTATCAACCTGAGAGAGCAGCACAAACCCAACATGAGTCCTGTGCTCGAGTACATCTTCTCTCATGCCCAGGTCTCCAAGAAAAACATCCTGGTCACAATGCTCATAGTAAGGTGTCAACCTCAACACTGGTGTACATAAATAAAACAATCCTCCAACACACAAGATGTAGTGAAAGACACTGTGTACTCTGTGTAGGACCAACTATGTGGAAGAGATTCCACGCTAGCAGACGAGCTGATGGCCATTCTGAACGAGCTCACGCAGCTTAGTAAGATGGAGAACTCAAAGGTGGCCTTGAGAGCCAGACAGGTAACATAAAAAAGACTGCCTAACTCTCACTTAAACACTACTCTATCTGTTTTTAATGTTGCTTTCAGTCAGGATAATCTGGCTGATGAGATACCTTAAGTGATATTTTTTTAAGACCATCAGTCTAAAATGTTTCAAGAAATGATGCAAACCGCTTTTACAATGCGGCCATTCCATCTGTATAGATTTGATATTATGTTTGTAAATGTGTCACAGGTCTTGATTGCCTCCCATTTGCCATCCTACGAACTGAGGCACAACCAGGTGGAGTCTATCTTCCTGTCAGCCATCGACATGTACGGCCACCAGTTTTGTCCAGAAAACTTGAAGGTTAGCCTTGTGTGGAGAGACTTCATTGTAATCATCAGTTTCCAGCAGCTGGAATATCAAATGAATAATATTTTTGTTTCTTTGGCACAGAAACTCATTCTCTCTGAAACCTCAATTTTTGATGTGTTGCCCAATTTCTTCTATCACTCCAATCAAGTTGTCTGCATGGCTGCCTTGGAGGTACGGTCACTGGATTCGACACTAAAGAGTTTCTCTCATTTTTATTACTTAATTAGTGATAATTACGTGTTCTGTGTTGACTCCCAGGTGTATGTGCGCAGAGCTTACATCGCCTATGAGCTAAATAGCATCCAGCATCACCAGCTGCAGGATGGAACGTGTGCTGTAGACTTCCAGTTCATGCTGCCATCATCACATCCGAACAGGTAACGAGTTTACTTCTCTAAACTATGCTACAAAGATTCTTTAGCCACAGATCAATAACTGATTGTGTCCCAATTATTGAATAACTGGTGAATCAATATCACCTCCAAAAAACATGACATTGGCCTGATAGATCAAAGGAGATGAACTGATAGAATAATTACTGTACCTGGTGGTGCTTGTGGAGAGCAGCCTATAAACTTGCTGTAACTGCTTATGGCTAACTTTGGATGCCGAATGGTTTTACCCACTGGACATTAATGTGAATGTGCATAGCTTCCTATAAAGTGCTTTTAATCTAATCATAATGCCTTCAGGTAGAGTTACATTTTGATCACCCACTGCTGATACTCACCTGTCAATCATCTTATTTCAGAGGGAGCAGCCGTACTCTGAACAGGTAGAGTAAAGCTCCTCCCCCAACCAGCCAAACCACCACCTGATCGTGTGTATGTCTCACAGCAAAGCATGTCGAATGCACTGTGTTGCTTTTTTCCTTCTGTCCTGTGAAACCAGAAACATTTGCTTAAGGACTCCTCTAACAAGTCCATCTTAATTCACTTTTTAGCTGAGCTTCTCCATATGTCTCTTTTTTTTCTTTCTTTTTGTTGCTTCTCCCAACTTGTAAAGCAATATTGAGCTTTTTGAGAGGTACATTTTTAATTATTTCATGTTCCTCTTAAAAACTTTCTGCCTGCGACTTTGTTGACTGCCACCAAATGGGGAGCCTGAATTCTCCAGCATCAAGTCTTTGATTCTTGATTTGCAACTCTCAATCAGATATAGTATCAATTGCTCTTGAAAACACCAATCTCTTTCAAATTCAAAACATGACATGTGCCTATCGACTGTATGTAGTTATAATTGGACATGAGGATAGTCATACTTGGTTCCTTTTTGTTAAATAGGTAAGTACTTCCAGACTTGCTTTAATTGCTCTCCGTATGAATATTTGTATTTTTGGCTTTCCACAGTTTTTTTTTGCTAAAACAAACCTCTCTTTGTGATAATTCAGTGGTCCTGTCTGTGCTGTCACTGTCTGTGTCTGTCTCATTTTCAGGCTTCCTGTGCCAGTCAACGGATCAGGCCAGTTCAAAATGAGGCGGCAGAGCAGTGACCTCTTCCTGGAGGGAGCCTTGTCTCCCCCCTGCCAGCGCATGGGCGCCATGGTGGCTTTCCAGTGTTTTGACGACTTCAAAAGGTCACTTTAAAAATGATGATGACTTTCCTTTCTCCCATATTTGTTTGTGGCAAAGATCAAAGTAAAAATAAGTTGTTTCCTGCTGATGTGTTTCTTTTTGTTTTGCAGGAATTTTGATGAAGTTCTCTCCAGCTTTGCAGAACTGCTCTTGGAGAGTGCTCCGTTCTCAGAGTCCTGCTCCAGTCTCTATGAGGATGAGAACTTCAAGGTGAGTGCTGTGGGTGTGTGAGGGTCACCGACTTATCAATAAAATGTCTGTTTTCTGTGTCTCTGCAGCCACCAATTTCTCTTCCATCCTCTACAGAATACGAGGGAGAACCCAATCCACATTATTAACGTGTCCATAAAAACAGCAGACACAGAAGATGACGATGCCTTGGTTACAGCCTTCACTGCCTTTGCCCAGTCAAAGGTTAGCTTCCTGACCTAGTTCCTTAACACATGGCTAATTTTTCTTAACATGTGACTGATACTAATAAATGTGAGATATTGTTAATTTTTTTTTATTATTGAATTGATATTTTGTTTTTTTTTTTTTTTTTTACAGAAAACTGTCCTCTTTGAGTATGGAATCAGGAGAATCACGTTTTTGATTGCACAGAAGGTAATTCAACAACAGTCTCAGCAAGTACATCATTTTTCTTAGGCCCACTGTATCATTTGTAGTTGGATCTATTGGCAGAAACTTAATATAATAAGCATAACTTTGTTTTCATTAGTGTATAATCACCTGAAAATAGGAAATTTTATGTTTTTGTTACCTTAGAATGAGCTTTTTACATCTACAGACTGATGCTTCCTCATCATAGCTCAACTTTGTTCAGTAAAGCTGCCAGTTCCACTTTGAGAAGTACACACATTTACTTGCTTGTTATCTGATTATTATTATTCTGATATTTCATCAACAGAGAGAATTTCCCAAGTTCTTCACTTTCAGAGCTCGAGATGGGGTAAGTGTTTTTTAATAGGTCCTGTAATCGTAGAGTTGATAATCAGATTGCAGTTAGTTACTGAGTTGAGGTGTTGCTGTCTGAGGAGATGATGATCAAACCTGTGCCTCTCCTCAGTTCCAGGAGGATCGTATTTACCGTAATCTGGAGCCAGCTTTAGCGTTTCAGCTGGAGCTCAACCGCATGAGGAACTTTGACCTGACAGCCGTTCCCTGTGCCAACCACAAGATGCACCTCTACCTCGGTGCTGCTCGTGTGCAGGAGGGGGCAGAAGTCACAGACTACCGCTTCTTCATACGAGCTATTATCCGCCACTCAGATCTCATTACAAAGGTAACCAGAGCAACTAAGTACATCATTAGTACTTGTTATGTTTTTTTCCAAGGTGAAGGGCTTTTAATTGCCTCATTCAAAGTACATTTTGTAAAGTTTTGTTGGTAGTAACTTGGCAATTCAATCTCTTTATGCACAACCAGGAAGCCTCCTTTGAATATCTTAAAAATGAAGGAGAACGTCTTTTGTTGGAGGCCATGGATGAGTTGGAGGTGGCCTTCAGTGACGTCCGCACAGACTGCAACCACATTTTCCTCAACTTCGTCCCCACTGTCATTATGGATCCCTCTAAAGTCAGTTTCCAGCAGATTATTTCTGTAGTGCACATTCATGGAACTGATTATATATACAGACCTTCTATTCAGATCTATTTCTCAGTGGTTTTTTAACTTCTTTTTGGGGCCCTCAGATAGAGGAATCTGTTCGCTCAATGGTGATGCGCTACGGCAGCCGTCTTTGGAAGCTGCGAGTCCTGCAGGCCGAGCTGAAGATCAACATCCGTCTCACACCAACTGGGAACGCCATTCCTGTCCGCTTGTTTCTCACCAATGAGTCTGGCTATTACTTGGACATCAGCCTGTACAAGGAGGTCACAGACCCAAGTTCTGGACAGGTGAGGATGGTCGACTGAAGTAGCCTCTATCAAGCATTTTGTGAAATGAAATGTGAACCAAAACATGTCACATGTGCTGTTGTTCTATGGTTTAATGGTCAAATGAAATCACAAATTCACCTCACTATGTTTCCCTTTTCAGATCATGTTCCAGTCGTATGGAGATAAGCAGGGTCCTCTGCATGGCATGCTGATCAACACTCCCTATGTGACCAAAGACCTGCTGCAGGCCAAGCGCTTCCAGGCTCAAACTCTGGGGACTACATACGTCTATGACTTCCCTGAGATGTTCAGACAGGTACTGCTAACTCACTCAGTAAGGTTTATTTCTTTGTTTATGGTTCCTAAGATGTCTGACTCATACTAAAAATCTTCCCGCAGGCACTGTTTAAGCTGTGGGGTCCAGGGGACAAACACCCTAAAGATGTGCTGATGTGCACCGAGCTGGTTCTGGACCCTGAAGGTCGACTTGTGCAGATGAACCGCCTGCCTGGAGACAATGATGTAGGACTCTTTTTTTGAGTATTAGTGTCACTTCATGCTTTCTCAGTAAGATGATACTGATAACCAGTACAATCCTTCCTCACCAGGTGGGAATGGTTGCCTTCAGGATGAAGATGAAGACCCCAGAGTACCTAGAGGGCAGAGATATCATTGTCATCTGTAATGACATCACTCACATGATCGGTTCATTTGGTCCTCAAGAGGATGAGCTCTTCCTCAAGGCGTCTGAGTTGGCTCGGGCTGAGGGCATTCCCCGCATTTACATTGCAGCCAACAGTGGAGCGCGCATCGGCCTCGCTGAAGAGATCAAACACATGTTCCAGGTGGCCTGGATTGACCCCAATGACCCCTACAAGGTGACCTGATGAAATATGTTTCTCCTAATATTTGCGTTTTATATTAGATACTAGCCAAAAAAATTGGCACAAGGAATACTGTAGCAATATTTATGTGTGGTTTTTATGTGTTTTTTCCATTTCTCTGTAGGGTTTCAAGTACCTTTACCTGACACCGCAGGACTACACACAGATCAGCTCCACCAACGCTGTTCACTGTCACCATGTGGAGGAAGGTGGAGAGTCCAGGTAAATCAATGGTTTGTTCTCGTAAAGTAGCAAATGCAGCTAATTTAAATATTTATTGTGACCCTTAACTTGTGTCTGTGGGATATTTTTTTCTTTTACAGGTACATCATCACGGACATCATCGGGAAGGACGATGGTCTCGGAGTGGAGAACCTGCGCGGTTCTGGCACTATTGCTGGAGAATCCTCTCAGGCCTATGAGGAGATTATTACAATTAGTATGGTGAGAACGTGGATCTGGTTTCTTTGAGTAAGGAGATGTGAACCTGTGGGATGTTTTTTTGAGTCACTTTTTATGCTCTTGCAGGTGACTTGTCGCGCTATTGGAATCGGAGCCTATCTGGTCCGTTTGGGACAGAGAGTGATTCAGGTGGAAAACTCTCACATCATCCTGACCGGAGCAGGCGCTCTTAACAAGGTTTGTTGATTTATTTAGTGTCACTGTTCACTGATTACTACACAGCATTCATTAAAGGACCAGTGTGTAGGATTTAGTGGCGTATAGCAACAAAGTTTCAGGTTGCAACCAATTTGAAAACCACTCGCCTTCCAGGTGTGTAGGAGAATCTATGGTGTCTAGAACCCGTTTTATTTTATCCCTTCTGGCCTACAGTAGAAACATGGTGGTTCAACATGGCAGCCACCACAGAAGGCAGTATAGATGAAAACGGATGATTCTGAGGTAACAAAACACAATTTGTTTTATTTTCAGGTGATTACACTAATGAAAACATATCTATGAATATTATTTTCCAGTTCTGCCAATAGATGGGGGGGGGTGGGTGGGGGGGGGGGGGGGGGGGGGGGGGGGGGGGGGGGGGGGGGGGGGGGGGGGGGGGGGGGGGGGGGGGGGGGGGAGAGGGGGGGAGGGGGGGGAGGGGGGGGGGGGGGGGGGGGGGGGGGGGGGCGGGGAGAGGAACAGGGGGGAGAGAGGGGGGGGGGGGGGGGGGGGTTATTTGTTTAGGGGGGGGGGGGGAAGAGAGAGGAAGAGAGATGCTCCTGAATGTTACACACCAGACCTTTAAAGTCATTTAAATAAACACATCTGTTATTATATTATATTATATTATATTAGTCAATGTTTGCTTGTGAATATTGTCAGCAGTGGGACAAACTTTACTGCAGCTGCATATTGTTGCTTTAACACTTCAGTATGAAATGTTGCAGGCTGGAGTGATGTTGTGGTCACTGAGTCCTTGTTTCTATACAGGTTTTGGGCAGAGAGGTCTATACTTCCAACAACCAACTGGGAGGGATCCAGATCATGCACAATAATGGAGTCACACACACCACTGTGCCAGATGACTTTGAGGGCGTCTTCACCATCCTCAAGTGGCTCTCCTATATGCCAAAGGTTTAGCTGAATGTGTGAAAGTTCACGTAGTTTTTAGACCTATAAAACTAACTGATCTATAAAACTAACTATAGTTCTTCTTCTCCTCACAGAACAAACACTCCCCTGTGCCTGTTATATCAACTACAGATCCAGTGGACAGAGAGATAGAATATACTCCTACAAAAGCACCGTATGACCCCCGATGGATGCTGGCTGGGAGACCTCACCCCAGTGAGTCTTAAGACTTAATTTAAGCCCTGAAAGGGTTTTATTTCAGTAATTGACCTTCCTAAGTCCTGTCCCTCTTTGCTATGTGCTCCAAAAAACTAAACAAATCAATTAGCCTTATGAATTTCCTTTTTGTCCACATTTGTGTCATTAGCGGTGAGAGGTAGCTGGCAAAGCGGTTTCTTCGACCACGGCTCTTTCATGGAGATCATGGAGTCTTGGGCTCAGACAGTGGTAGTGGGCAGAGCAAGGTAAATCTGTTTACACTCAATGTACAACATATTCTATATTCATGTAGAGGGTTTTTAAACCTTGCATGTAAATTCATCAATAACTCTGAATGAAAACAGGTTAGGTGGAATTCCTCTGGGTGTCATCGCTGTTGAAACACGCACAGTTGAGTTCACAGTCCCAGCAGATCCAGCAAACCTGGACTCAGAATCTAAAGTGAGTAAATCTCACCATCATGTTCATGATTTAAACAGATCATGTCACAGTATTTCACCGCTGCCCATGTTTCTGTGTGTTGGTGTCAGGTTCTGCAGCAGGCTGGCCAGGTGTGGTTTCCAGATTCAGCCTTTAAAACCGCTCAGGCAATTTGTGACTTCAACCGTGAACGTCTGCCTCTCATGGTGTTTGCCAACTGGAGGGGTTTCTCTGGTGGAATGAAGGGTAAAGGCTGAATTCAACTTTGCAGAGAGACTACATTACATGAAACAGTTTTCTTCATTTAATTGCAAATTCTGTGTCTGTCCTTTTCACTCCCAGATATGTATGACCAGATATTGAAGTTTGGGGCCTATATAGTGGACGCCCTGCATGGTTTCCATCAGCCGGTGCTGGTGTACATCCCACCACACGCTGAGCTGAGAGGAGGCTCGTGGGTGGTGATAGACCCCACCATCAATCCATTGTGTATGGAGCTCTATGCAGACAGGGAGAGCAGGTACATGATGCAATAATGTTTTTTTAATGGTTACTCTGTGGAGTTCCCAACCTAAGCAACAGGTGTGCGTAAGAATAACCAGATCCTGCCTTTTTGTCATCTCCCTGTTGCTGTGGTGCTTTTTTTGTGCAGAGGTGGTGTGCTGGAGGCTGAAGGTACAGTGGAGATCAAATTCAGGAGGAAGGACCTGCTGAAGACCATGAGAAGACTTGATTCAGTTTATGCTAGTCTGGTTGAGCAGCTTGGTAAAGGCTATTTCTTTCTCAACTCACACAACCACTTGCATTTATTTTCCTGCTAATTGCAATGCGGCTGGGATGGTCATAACCTTACTGGCTTCTGTTTTCATCAGCTTCCCTAGAGCTCTCTGACAAACAGTGCAAAGAGCTGGAGTCAAAACTCAAAGCAAGGGAGGAATTCCTGTTGCCCATCTACCACCAGGTGGCAGTGCAGTTTGTAGAGCTCCATGACACCCCAGGCAGGATGCAGGAGAAGGGTGTCATCACTGTGAGTGAGCGCTTCATAAACACTATAATAACTGGCAGAAAGTAAACTTATGTCTTTAGAGTTTCATGCTTTCTAAATGTATTTTACTGTGACACTCTTGACAGGATATTTTGGACTGGAAGAATGTGCGGACCTTCTTTTACTGGCGTCTGCGTCGCCTCCTGTTGGAGCAGGTGGTGAAGTGTGAGATTCTTCAGGCCAACAAGGACCTCAGTGATGGACACATGCAGTCCATGCTGCGACGCTGGTTTGTCGAAACGGAAGGAACAGTCAAGGTCTGTAATGACTAATTCAGTAAATGTAAAGTTAACTTTGTGAATATATGTCTGCAAAGTGGTACACCAGAGGCCTGTACGTACGAGGTTCAACGTATCCAGTATATCTTTTTGTTATCTGGCTTCACTAACCCTAATAACCACAATCTCGCTCTCATACTACACTGATTGTCAACTCGGTAAGTCAACCCAGGGTTTCCCAATCCAGTCATGAGTGCGTTCGAATAAAAGAGACAGTGTTTGCAGGTAGTAAGGAAAGATTAAACCATTTATTGTAATGGCTGCAACAGGTGGTGTGTAATGGACTTGGGAGCAAGTAAAAAAAAAAATATATTAAAAGCTGAAAGTAGGCTTACTTTCATATACGAGTACAAGGCTTTAATGCTTCAATCAGTCTCTATTGTAGGATTATAAGATAAGTGCCTCCAACATAATGTATAACCCACATATAAAAAAATGTCAGGGAAAGCCAAAGGGCTTTGCTGGTCTCTCTTTCCCTCCTAAGAGACCCTCACAATCTGTTCTCCACTGGATCTCATGGATTTAATAATAGAACTTAGGTCATAATAATAATTTAATGAATAAATCTACAGGATTATCTACGAATGATATTGTTATTTTCCAAGAGTATCGTTGGTCAGTAGGCGGTGCTTTTATAGCTTATTATAGTTGATCTCTTATCTCAGACAGCTCTTGACCTGGTTAGCTGTTGAGCTTAGGTTACCATGGCGATGTACCCAACAAGACGTGAACCACTGTTGTAAGACCCAGGGTTGATCCTGAAGTTACCTCGCTAACCCCAAATCCTGCTTCATAGTACAGGCCCCTGACGGGTCAAATTTAGCCAGAAGTGATCAGAGATTTAAAGAGATGTGCTTCTGTCTGCTTTTCCAGGCCTACCTCTGGGATAATAACCAAGCAGTAGTTGAGTGGCTTGAGAAGCATTTGTCCGAGGAAGACGGCGCTCGATCGGCCATCCGAGAGAACATCAAGTACCTCAAAAGAGAAAACACTTTGAAACAAATCCGCAGGTAAAAATGTTGTGACATATTAATGTGGCTTTATGTATATTGTCATAATCTTCCATCAATACCAGAAAACCATAATTTAATACATCTATATAATAAATCTATAAATAAAGGATTTTAGATGTGGAATATTACCTGTGTCAGTGTTTAATTTACTGTTTAACAGTTACGCTCATGTTACAATTTTCCTCTTGTGTTCCAGCCTGGTGCAGGCCAACCCTGACGTAGCTATGGACTGCATCATCCACATGAGCCAGAATATCACTCCATCCCAGAGGGCCAAGCTCTCGCATCTGCTCGCAACTATGGACAGCACCAGCACCAGTTAAGCTGAGGGACTTTAACTATCAGGTTATATTATTAAAAAGAACAAGTTCTGTTCTGTTGATTGTACTGTACAGTTAAAGAGGTAGAAAATATAAAGCTAAAAAAATAATGTTGGATTTTTATTGTTGAAATGGGGGCAATACTTTGCAATAACGCACACATGCACAAAGTTACTTATTCCTCAGTGATCGCCACTACAGTCTGATTTAAACACTGGCGTTGTATGGCGTTATAATCCGTTCCACTGTTGACTGACAGGCAGAAAGTGTGTCTTTTAGTCATTTCAGCTGCTCAGTGAAGGAACTTTTCTGCTTCACATTTCACTTGGCTGTATTTATACTTAATGGTGTGTCAGTGTTAAATTTGCCTTAATGTGCAGTCTATTGAGGCCAGAGTTATTCAAGCTGCATGAAGTGGGAGACTTCATATTTAGGTGCTTGTTGGTTGGTTGATGTTTAGGTTAAGATAGTGTTCATCTTTGAATGTAGCTCAGACAACTGATCAACTCTTTGATCAATTATTTTCAAATAAAACCAAAAAAGATGTAATTTCTGAGCCAGAGGATGGTGAAATCAATCAATTCTATTTCATTTCTACATGAACTAAAACCAGTATTGTAATGCAGAAATGCAATTTAAGACGCAGACCAGTTTAATCTAATACTCAGTATCATGAGTCATTTCACTGTTGACGTTGGGCGTCCATCTTTTCAAGGTCCTTTTCAGTCTGTTTATGTGAATCTATGCTGTAGTGTGCTCAGACAATGTTATGAATGATAGGAGAGGCTGTGACACTGTATGTGATACTTCTGAGCTTTTTTTTCTTTCATTTTTGTTGGCATGTTGGTATATCTCTGATATAATGCAGTAATTCTTAAATCTCAGGTTGGACAGTAATCACCAAAGTGGACCCCCAAGTGATGGCTTCATTTGCCTTACCTCTGATGACGATATCAAATGACAAAAGTGTGAACGACATTTCATTTGAATGTATATAAACTCTTTCCTGTGTCTTGTATTCCACCGAGGATTGTTTGTTAATAAATGTCATTGAGATATTTTTTGGCAAAAGAAACTTCTTTTATTTACCCATATGACTTTTTTTTATTATGGTCAAGTTAATGAACATAATATACATCTGACTTTGAGACATGTTAAACACTGTGTGAAGGAATAATGTGTAAAATCTGGATTACTCAAAGTGTTGGCACACATCGGCATTTTGGGAAGAAGTGGGTAAATACAGTCGAAAGAAAGCTTTTCTGTGGTGATAGCAATTTGAAACATTCAAATATATACAGCAAAAGATTGATAGAGTCATCACCTTCTCCAGCTGCCTTTTATAAATATAAATAAAACATCACAGCAATAATGTCTAGCACAATACAACAAACAAGAGACGGGGAGCTACAGTATGGTAGGGCTTTAAAACGCAGAGTGAACAGTAGAAAAAACTGGCGGATGCTAACTTACACATACATCTCCAAATAGAGTCTTTGCGCTCATACAGGCTTTGAGTCTTTGCTTGGCAAAGCTAGGCATTTTAAGTCTTACATACGTTTTCTTACAGCCATCTCTTTATTCATCAGCAGTTTTAGTTCTTAATGAGCAGTTTTCTTGTAGACTGTATGTGAAATGATTTTAAAACATCCTTCTCCAAGTAGTTCCCAGCTGACTGAAGAAAGCAGTGTGATTTGTGCTTTTAGTAGCACACAAGAAACTCAGACTTTGACCTCAGACGGCGTCCACAGACAGTTAGAGACAGTTCAGCTGCTTTATAACAGGGCGATGGGCTTGCTGTTGGCTGGTGTGACCATATACTGGGAAGACAGGGGATCCTGGGAGGCGTAGGAGGTGTAGAGGCCCGTCACTTGCACATCTGACAGCGGCATGTTCGCTCCAGCGGAGATGGGAGGGAGGTTGGCTGTTCCCAAGTCACAGTCTGATAGTCGGAGGGGTGAGTTACTGAAGGTACCCAAAGCATCCAGGTTAAAGCTGTCGTCCTTCATTTCCTCCCACAGATTACCTAAGCAGATGGATTGAGAGGTTAGTGTACGGAAGCAACAATTCTCTAGCAAACAAAAACAGGGCTGACACATGTATTTACCTTGAAGGGCAAAGTCCATGATGCTAGGATCCAGTGCGTCCACCTCTGTGTGTGTATCACCATGCACGCTGTAGAAATCGTCAGGCGGCTTGCTGGACTGCTGGGTGAGTGGACTGTGGGAAAGGTCAGGGACTGTGTGGAGGGGAGGTGTCTGGGCCGGGGCTGGGGACATGGGGGCCAGGCGGGCCTGAGCCTGCAGCTGAGCCTGAAGCTGGTGGTGCTGGTGCATGGGTAAACAGGGCAGGGACAGCGTGACTATGGGCTGAGGCTGCATCTGCGCCGGGATGGACAGCGGGAGGCCAGTTGGACAGCTGGGCAGCCGGGTCATGCCGGGCTCTAAAGCCTTACGTCTGCAGTTCTCCGGGCGGTCTGTGATTAGTTTGTCCAACTCATCTGCAGGGAAAAAGACCGATTATCAGACTAATGAACTGACTGTTTTTGATGACTCATTGCCATGGTTGGGCAGTAGGCCTTTTACATTTAACCAAATACTTTTCTGACCAGGGTTAGCCATGCTGCGGCGGATGGCTGGGAGGTCCTTGCGCTTCCACTTCTGCATCTCTTCCTCCATCTTGTCAATCTTGGCAGGGTTCAGTGCCCATAGACAGCCCTTACGGGAGGAGCTGCTCGTCTTGTTCTCCACTTTCTCAAAGCATTTGTTTAAGGACAGGTTGTGTCTGACTGAGTTCTTCCATCCATCAGGTGCAGTCTGCAAGGAGAGGAGTGGCGTATAATCACATTCTTTGTCTACATGCATCCCTTCTTTTAGTACATTACTGTAATATGAACTATTTAGCATCATACCTTGAAATAAGGAAAGTGTTCCTTCATAAAGCTATAGATCTCGCTGACTGGGAGGCTGCCAGTTTTGCTGTTCTTCAGAGCCATGGCAATCAAACAGCTGAAAACAAAATGACTTATTAGAATGTAGTTCAAAGAGATTTGGTAGATTTTATTTTATTTATTTAAGTAAAGTAAATGAGGTCTGACCTGTAGGAATAGATTGGCTTGGGGAAAGACTTGGGCTGCAGCTCCTGCTCTTGTGGAGCCAGGCGAGGTTGTGTGAATAGACTTTGGTTGTTGAAAGAGACATTGCTATAAAGCCCACCAGTTGAACACTACGTGAACAAGGAGAGAAAAATTAGGACTTTTATTATTCACTGTGTCACAGTTTTCATCAAGTAGCATTCACTATAGAGGTCCGTGCACACAACAAGAAGCAAATGAAAACCAATAAATCAGCAACAACAAACAGTAAGAGTACAGACTCAGGCTCACATCAGGCTCTTTATGAGTTAAGAGTATGGTACCTGTTGTCCAGTTTGGGTTAGGGAGTACACCTGCTGGGGTGTTGGCTGGTATACTGAGGTAGGGCACTGGTATCCTGGAGAGGGCATCCCATTCATGGAGAATGGAGACATCTGCGAAACAGACACAGAAATATCTATAAATATATAAGCATCGTAAAACATAAAATGTACAGATTTCCTTCAAGCGGTGATTTTAAAACTCACACTCCCGCTGTGCGTGTTGATGATGCTGATTCCCAGAGGGCTGTGCTGCATGTTGCTCTGGAGGTGGAGCATGGAGCCTTGACCCGCTGTCATCGTCATGTTGCTCAGCTGAGCTGTGAGAAGGAATGGCAAGGACTGTTGTTAGAGTCAAGAAAAACTCCAAATAGTTATGTTGTGATTTCTGAGGTTTGAAGTTGTAGCTTGGGGCTTAATGGTGGTTGGTTTGTGACGCTCATAAGACCAAAAAAGACCACATATTAGAAACTCAGCAGCTTCCTCGCTTTAATAACAGAATGATGTGACTCCTTAGGACCATATACAGACTTTTGTCTTCTGCATAGTGGCAGAGTTCAATATAATGTCTGTGGGTTGTTCTTGTAAGTAACATTTAATCATGTTTGGAAACATAAGCTATTGGTGAGTTTTTTTTCAAATATAATTGTTGAGCTCAAAGCTTGGCAAATCCCACCAAAACTATTGAACTGGATTGATCTCTGAGGCTAAATGTCCCTATGCTTTTAGCATAGAACAGTTCCCTGGACCTGACAAAGATCCAACTAGGATCGAAATGTGTTCTTTTACGTGTGTTTCAATTAATTTCCTTCTGCTCTTATACAGCAACCCAAAATCCAGAAGAATCCAGCAGTCCTGATTCATCCAATCAGAGAGATGATGCGTTTTTTGAATGTTGCACTGTCCCCTCCCTGTCACCTCACCTGTCTGTTGCTCCAACAGGCTGCCCTGGGAGGGCCCGTTGCTGTGGCCTCGGCTATCAGCCATCTGCTGTAGTCGGGGCACATCCACAGAGGTGAGCCATGACAGAGACTGCAGGTCCCCAGGGAGATCCTCCTCCCTAAGCTGGGAGGGGTCCGTGGTCAGAAGCCTTCAAGGGAGAAAGAGGAGGAGGAGGAGGAGGAGGAGGAGGGTGGTTTTAGGGGGTTAACACGGCTGTCAGCTCAGACACAGGAAGACCAGAAGTGGAATTTAAATCTAAACACTTGATAGAACATTTTCTCCTTCAAAGTTGAACACCACTGTAATGAGTCTGGATGTGGGGAAACAGAGATGAAAGCTGCTCAGTGAAGCCGTGTATTAGCCATCCAGGATTTACCATAAGGAGATTAACTACAAGTGTTATTTAGCAGTGGCAGTTTTAATCAACAATGAGGGAGTTAAACAAGCTTTCCATTCAGAGGAAATCATCTGTTGGGATTGTTTGTTTTTTTCGAGGAGTGGCGTGATGATCTTTGTGTCTATTATAATTTTTTACTATGTTTGCTTTTTTGCTGATGGTGAATACAAATTTGAATTAGAAATTTTAATAATAGATATTTCACTTAAGAATATTTTTTCAAGCTCATAATTTTATAAATGCTGTGCTGTAAACTGGATTAAAAGTAGGATTTTTCTGTTTAACCAGTGCACTTCCAGCACCAATCAGCTTTCAGTCCTTACGTCGTCTTTTTATGTGGCGAGCCTCGAAGAGAAAGAAAGAAAAGAGAGGAATCCTCTTCAATCCTCTCCAGTCTTCTCTGCACACACACACACTTTCTGTGCAAGGGTTTAGTAATTGGGGTCGCTATGACAACACATACTATTCAGTTACTTTGTGTGTCTGTGGACAGTGCAGGAGTAGACCCCCCCCCCCCATACACACACACACACCAAATCTCCTAATAAAAAAATCAACCCTGTGTCAGGTGACCACGATCTCGCCTTAACCATTGGCTGAATCATAAGTAAACAACGCATGAGATGGTTTGAAACATGGGACAGCAGCACATGTTGCCTGCAACAGTTGGCCTTGTCTATTGAAAAATGATCACCTATTGTGTCCCAAACGACAAATCTGCCCAGTGGCACGTGGCTCTATTGTCTTCCCCAGACCCTTCCTTGATTGTCTCTGTCGTTTCTTTTCTTTAACCGGCCCTTGCATTAATCTGTTGGAATGACAGCCCTCACATAAGAGGGACAAATAGGATGCCATCTGCTTCCCTGTCCCTTTCCAGCCTCTATCCTCCTCACTGCCGCCCCCCCCTCAACCTCCCCTCCCTTTACCATCACCCCCTCCCTCCAGTCCTCCCTAAATGGGGAAAAGCAACGGAGCCTCGGGCCAGAGTGGGGGGTGCAAATGCAGTTTGAGGTCAGGGCTCTGTGTCTGCCGTCTGAATAAGTGACATCATTGCAGCCAGGAATCAGCAGCACACGTCCTCAAACACCTTGCATGCGCCAGTAAATGATTTGGATCTTTCCCTTTGAAGCAGGTGGCACTGTGAAGTTTAACACCCTGCGAAGTATCACAGAGTCTCAGCTGGGGCTTTGAGGTTTTAGTTGCGGATGTAAGTTTTCTTTCACTTCTGACAAAATTAAGAAATAATGTTCAAGCGTAACAACCTGAAAGTCTATGACAGATTGAATGCTGAATGAAAGTACTACAAAGGTGCAACTGCAGAGACTTTTTTGTACATAAAAAGCACAAAATGTGGTGCAAAAATGTGAATAAAAACTATATACTACATTTGCTTTAGCTGATCTTCTCCATTACAAACTCCTAAAACTAATAACTGACCTAATACTGATAGAAACTATAGAGCAGATTATACATTTGGGGGGTATTCCCACCTCCCCTCCTCTCTCTCTCTCTACCAGCACCGTAGAAATTGTTCACTGATGCAAAGCATGTTGAGCTGGTGTCTCCATGTATCATCCAATCCTTCCCAGAGGTTCAACAACACTAAATATTGCACCTCCTCCTCCCTCCCTCCCTCCCTCCCTCCCTCCTTTTCTAAT
Organism: Dicentrarchus labrax; assembly: GCF_905237075.1. NCBI lineage: Eukaryota > Metazoa > Chordata > Actinopteri > Moronidae > Dicentrarchus > Dicentrarchus labrax. The sequence continues at coordinate 4,585,845 of NW_026136714.1, read as the reverse complement.
TGGGAGCCACTTGTGCATACTGGTGACCCAGAGCGCCCCGTCTCCCCCTGAGCCGGCAGGCCAAGAGGCTCAGGCTCTCCGTGTGCCGACAGCGGGAGTGTAAACAGAGCTGATGGTTTCTGACAGATCCATTCAGACTGAAAATCATTTATTCTTCAGGATTTTTCTCTCTCCTTTTTCACGAAACCCCCCACGCACAAAAAGAGCTGTCCATCTACCTTTAGATAAAACATAGTTGGGTTAGACGGTTGTTCCATGACCATTCGGGAAACACCTTAAAGGGTTTGATTAATAGAAAATATTCCTTTCATCTATTGAGGCGTCTCAGATTTGATTCTGAGTGTTTTTGACAATATGCAGCAAAAAAAAAAAAAAAAAAACCTTGTTTAGTGTTAGAAGATTCTGTGACTATTAGTCCAGCTAGTTTTGATGTGATATAATTAAATAAGAAGTCTTACCTGTAGTCCTGTGGGGATGGATGATGCCCAGCATTCTCAATTATTCCTGACATCCTGGATGTAATTCCACCTTCTATCATTTCCTGGGATATGTGGGACCTCTGCAATGAAATAAATGAAATTAACACACTTGTAGCTTATACCCCCCGGTGAGTTTTAAATAAACTGAAAACAAACAACTGAAATAAAGTAAGAAGCTATATATTATAATATTAACAATATTGCTTCAAATAGTGACTCCTTTACAAAATAAACATGGTGGAACAACATGTTCTGTTCATGAAAATCTAACATTTTAAACTGAAATCGAACGGTTGAGAGATTCAATTAACATTTAACACAGTAATAGTTCAAAAATGAAACGGTAGCCGTACATAAAATTCATATTTGCCATCAGAATGCCTTTGTTGTAGCTGCAGCTCATTTTACAGTTTGAATGCTTTTTGTTCCCCTTAACTTTCACTTCAATTCAATTTCATGAAACTACAGAGAACAACATAGCTTGTATTCAATAAAGCATTCAGTTCAAATGTTTACATAACACATTAACCCAAGGTTTAAATGGCTTATCATTCAGCGTGCCTACAGAGAAACTATGGTAGAAGTCTAAAAATGATTAAAATGTCAATATTCCCATAAAAAAACAACAATCCAACAAAGAACATGAAGCTGAAAGAGAGAAATCATAAAAAAAACTCACCTGTTTTGGATGATATTGAAGGATGTGTGAGCCGGTTGTGAGCCCCTGTACTGTATTTCACTGTGTTGCACTTGAGTCTCCAAAAACCGTTTTTAAATTTCCCTCTCTGGAGCTGTCCAGCGCTCGGACATGCGCAGTGGAGACTTCAACAGAGCTCCCAGTCGCCCGGGGGGCAGGAGGATCCCATGAGTTTGACAGCTGCTGTTAATGCACTGCCTGTTAACAGTCCCGACAACATCCACACTTCCCACAGCAAGTGCAGAAGCAGCGATGTTGAGGTTTTATTTTTCTCTCTGTTATTTTTGGGGGGGTACTTTTTGCGTCACGGTGCGGTCGCGGTGCGCTCCTCCACTGCGTCCAAAATCAGCCAAACGCACGTCTGTTGCACTAAAAGTCAGGCCGTACTCCACCCAGACATTGTAGTCCTCTTATTGGATGATTATTATTAAGAGATCAGATTATTTGTTTAAAGAAAGTTCCCTGTCTGTCCACCGTCCTGCGCGCTTGTATCTCCAGTGGCAGGTGCGCCTTGTGCGTCTTAATTAAACACAAAATAAGTTCAGGCCTAAGTCCTGTTAAGGTTATTTAGACTAGTATAGCAAAAAAATGTTTTAAAATAGCTGAACCAGATTGGGCGCAATAAAAGCAACAGAAAAAACAACCTGAGATAAACAAGAAAAAAGCAAGAATAAACATTAAATATCCATTTTGCTCCTCTATATCCTGTCAGGTTATTCCCAGTGAGCTCCTTCGATCAGGTCTAAGACGGTGTGAGTCTCTACTTGTGGTGGCATCTGTGTATGTGAGTGTGAACTTTTTTTTTTTTTTTTTAGGGAAGTGCTTGTAGATAATTTGCTTCCCGCCGCTGTGGCCGCGTCCTGCTCCCCTCAGCAGTGGGAAAAAGAGCCGGGGAGGCGCGTAGGGAGGGCAGGGGGCCGGGTGGGCTGCAGCAGGAGGCGGCAAAGGCTCACACACTCGTCTAGAGTGCAAATCCACTTCAGAGAAAAAAAACAAAAACCTGTGGTTGGGAATGCATTACAGTGCACTAGAAATGAGAGATGACTGTGTCACTCCTCACTCAAGTTGAATTGTAAAAACAACAGCACTTTAAACAGCCATTTTTATTATAGTTATGCATTTTCACTGAGTTTCACATATTTTACAGGATAAAATCAATACCCCCTTTGCCTTTATCGAGGACATTTTGATGTGATTTTTTTAAGGCTATAACTGACTTTGTCTTGTCTGAAGGTCTGAGAGGTAAATCCATCCTTATATTTGTAGGAAAAAGGGGAAGAGAAGTGTTAAAAAGCAGCTGTCGGCGTTAGTATTTGTTTAATTAATTAGGCTACTAAAATAAAAATAAATAATTATCTTATCAACGGCCTTCAAGAACCCCCAGGCGTCTTTATGGGAGCTCCAGGGGGTCCCCAAACAAAGGAAAAAGTTACATCTCACCATCCTACTTAATTAACAGGAAATTTAATGGATGCTCTTCCAATTAATATACTAAGTTACTGTTTCACAAATGAATGGGGCATCAGAAATCCTGCTGGAGTGGATGATAGGGGCGAGATAACGTAAGCAGGTGTGGTCGTTCAACAGCAGACTTAAATCTTCATTAAACCTGTTGGAGATTAACATTTGCGGCCGGAAATTAACGGGGAATTCCTTAAAGTGACAGCAGTATCAGCCCCCATGAGACCCTACAGATGGTAAATCGGCCTGTCACAATAGGCACAATCAATGATTACATGCATGGACGTAACGGACAAAAACAAGAGCATCCTCAGAGAGCAGATCCTGGAGGTCCTAGAGTCCGCAGGGTTAGGATGTGGATACAGGGGCATGCTGGTGTGTGTGTGTGTGTGTGTGTGTGTGTGTGTGTGTGTGTGTGTGGAGGTGTTGATGATGATGATGATGATGATGATGGTATAATCTGACCACTGGATTTAAATACCACCAGGTTCACATCAACCAAACAATTCATTCATAAATTAATCCTGATAAACTGCTGATACATCTGATTAATCTATTAAAAGGACAAATAATCTGCAATTATTTTGATTATTGATGATTGATTTCAGTAATTTAAACATTCCCTATAGTCCCGGCATCTAATTTGTTAGGATTTGCTCATTTATTGTCTTATGTGACAGTAAACTGAATATCTCCAGTGGTAGAAGTTCATTTACTCAGGGTCTTTATACTTCTGCTGCTACATTTCAGAGATAAATATTATACTTTTCCGTTCACTATTCATTAGCTATAGTTTTCAAATTAGGATTTAAAATATAAAACATATGATCGGTTTATAAAATATGATGCATTGTTACAGATTAAACCACCAAAAGAATATAAAGTATTTAAAATTAGCTCCACCTTGGACAAAATAACAGCATTAAAGTACCACTTACATATTAATCTATCAATAATAATGATCCAGTTATATAATAATATAACACTGACAGTAGCCACTATGCATTAACAGTACTTTTATCTTGATAATTACATTTTTACATTTGTACTTTCACTCAAGACCTTTACTTGAGTATTGAGTATTTTAATACTGTGTTATCACTTATACTTAAATAAATTATTTGAATACTCCCAAAATTGGTTTAGTGTTGCTCAGAAAAACAAGCAATGACCCAGAATCAACTTATTAATGGAGAAAATAGTTGGAAGATTGATCAATAATCAAATTAACTGTTATTGTCTGTATTTGATCTTTTTTTTGGGCGATTCTCCTTCAATTTGATTTATATTGTTTGTAGTTTGTAGTGCTGTTAAGCAAATATCATGCTGCATATATTTTAGTCTAATTGTATCTTTACTACTATTCAGTTTTGTTGAAGATTACATAAATCTTAACACATTACATTAGTTCTGCAGTAATAGTTCAGGCAGAAACTGTCTGGACTCTGAAGTCATCTTATGTTGCCACCCACAAAACTGGTAATTGTCAAACTTATATTTAAACTTACTGCTAATTCATTTCCATCTTAATATGACTCTGTAGTGTAGCTGTCTTTGTTATTGTGATTTGCACATCAGTCATAAAGTTCAGTCAAAATTACATAATGTATCAAAGGGAAAGTCACAAAAAATAATGACATCATGTGGAAAACACAAGAAAACTGCACTTGCAAAGAAGCATCATGTTCACATGTGGATCCTCGACAGCATTAACAAGAAGACCTGTAACTGAATATCTACTCACCAGCATCAAAGTGCAGCCTTAGCAGTAGTTCTAAAATATTACTATTATAGATATTATATAATATCAAGGTAATATAACCCTCAGTTATTTTCTTGTTCCTCCACTTGGATGACCTTCACTGTGCAGAATAATGTATGTGCAGAGTTTGACACTTGAAGGATGTTTTCACATTTATCTGCTGAAAGTGGAAAGTTTCTCTGTGTTCACTGAAAATCAGATGCAATTTATACAAGTGTGATATAGAAACTTACACATACACTGAGAATAGACTTTACAGTACAGTAGGAGATTCTTCATTCTTTTGCATATTCATAGATTCTGGCATTTTTAATGAGGTAGAAGGAGTAGATGCCTTTTTGAGGATTTTAATGTGGAAATTATACTATACAACATATCAGACACACATTACTGTTCCAAGCACACTATTTACATTTATGTCTTAAAACATGTCTGGAGTTCCAGTGGTCAGTTATGAGGATCTACTGTGCAGGTGTCAACTGTTTCTCTCTGTTTCCTCTTGCAACATTAACATCATCATTGTTATACAATTGAAATGCAACATTATGAGCTTCTAAAACACTGGTATCTACTCCAACAGTTTTATTGTAAAGTGTTTTTATTGTCATGTCCCTGTGCACATGTGCATGTCTTTAGTAAATATCAGCATATTGGTAATAATAAAGGGTAAATGGCAGAAATTATATAGTGCTTTTACCCAGAGTGCTTTACAATTAGCCTCTCATTCACTCATTCACACAGCAATGACATAACCATCAGGAGCAATTTGGGGCTTAATGTCTTGCCAAGGACATTTTGACATGTGGCTAGGAGGAGCTGGAGATCAGATCATCAACCCTGTGATTAGTGATTAACCCACTCTACATCTGCCTCATATATAGGAATATTTATTTATCAGGTAGTGAAATGTTTAGTATCAAGTTAATGGCAATGACCTGTGGGCAGCTCTGAGAGCTCGACCTGGCCCTGTGCGATGCATTCAAGGGAGAGCACGAGGACTCCCTGACGGTTCTCCCCTCTCATGCCTGTTCTGGAGTAATGGGGAAACAATGGGATCACCGCCTGAGGGTTGGCCTGTGTTTGTAGCCTGTGTTTTTGTCTTGCACCAAGTGTTTACTCAAAACACACCAGCCCCTCTGAGAACGAGGTCAGCTCACCCCTCTAATCTCCTCTGCAGGCAAAGACACAGTGTCCCCCAGAACAACACGTCACCCAGAGTGACCCTCTGGTCGCACACAGGAAGCTGCTGTCAGCCATGCTTAGCCAAGGCGCTGCTTCAGTGTCCTGCCAAAGACTTTGTATTCTCACTGAAGCTTCAGCTCGGACGGAGCAGAGCGTCCAGACCGTCAGGCCTCAGGTTGCCCTGTCAAAGGTCAGTCAGTCAGAGATGACTTACAACAGGTTTCAGTGTACTTACACCTTCACGGAGGAAAGACGTGACACAACAACGATTACATTTCACAGGAACATCAGCATTAAGGTGTCTTTATAGTCAATAGGGAATTGGAATTATTCTATATAATGTTATAAAATTATATTAAAAAGTTTAAAACTGAACTTGTGTGTTTTCATAATGACTTCCAGGCAGTTGTATTAAAGGGTCAGTTCGCAAAAATCACACACAAAAAACATAAACACAAAATAAGCAACGTATAATTCCTAGCAGCATTGAGTCATGTAAACAGTTTTAGTTTAATTTGGAGAGATGTTAAGATGTAGTAGTAAAAAGCACAGGTATTGATAACATTAACGATGCATCCATTCTTCATGCACAATACCAGGACCTGAAACTGAAGCAGCTACATAGAATTCATTCATTTCATTGTTAACATCTGTGCTTTTTCTACTGTGACAAAATGTCTTCTGTGTAAAAGGCCGGTAATGTATTATAACAGTCTGAGCATCTGAGAATTCAAAACCCAAAACCTAAAACAGAAAACTTTAAATAAATCCAAAAACAATCTGGATGGCTAGATACTGGGAATGAGCTCAACTTATCATTGTATCACCAGACTGTACTAAACTTAATTTGAATATTTACATTTAATACTACTTTATACTTGTACTCCACTACAATTCAATGGAAAATGTGTTTTTTACTCCACTACATTTGAATGACCGTTGTAGCTATTAGTTACTAGAGATTTTATAAACAAAACTTATGATCAGTTCACAGAATATAATGCATTGTTATACATTTTAATATAATCCAACAATATATGAAATAGTTTATATATATATATTAACCAGTGTGTAGGATTTATTGGCATCTAGATGCAGATTGCAACTAACTGAACACCGCTCACATCTGTATTTGACGACCTGGGAATGAGTGTGTAGGAGAGACTACACTAATGAAAACATACCTATGAATATTATATTCCATTTCTGCCAATAGAGCCTCGTAAATGTTACACACTGGACCTTTAAGTAAAGGATTTTAATATATCTTTCACCATTAGCCATCCATTTGTATCGAGCTTAGTAGCTGATGTTTTACACACTGACACTGAGTATTGATCAGTATTGCCCCCACAGGTCCCATCATGCCAACGACTTCTCCGGACAGACCGCTGGACTTCACAATCCTATTATCCTGAAGGATCACAGAAAACCATATCTTGAAAGTTTAGAGAGGTCAATGGTATTGACCCTTAAGTGACCTGTGTCAACACCAAAGCCTCTGGTCTGAGGCGAGGTCAGTCCTTTTCTGTGCCCTAAAGAGTAAAGATGGAGCAAAAGTCTCTCTTCTTTTTCACAGCCGATTGAGAGTAAAAGAGCCTCATTTCCAAAAGAGCTCTCAGTAACTTTTTAATGTGTCACAGCAGGCATGCGGTGTCCCCTAAGGATGGCACTCAGACACCCCGAAAGTCAAGTTGTCTGAATTACTGTGCATTTAGTTTTTGCAGTGACCTTTGAGAGGTTATCCAAGCTGACAAATATTTTATTCCTGGTGTGTAAATAGGTATTGTGTAAAGAAAATTGTCAAATCTAGTGTAATGCAGTGAAATATTTAAAGGCCCAATACATTAAAATATGGGACAGAATGAAAAAAAAAGGGACATATTAATGTTGTATATCCTTCTCGTCTTATAAGCAAGACAGAAATAATATCTTGGTGAAAAAATGTCCAGTGTGGTATGAACTAACCTCACTGACCCAGCATTTTGGTACTGAAATGATGACGGGGCCCAGGCTTCGTTACGCTGCTCCGAAAAATTAGAATAATGGACTGTGAAAGAAGGAGAGATCCAAAGAAAGGGACAGGGGAAGAAAGAAGGTCTTTGGGAAAAGAGGAATTAGATAGGAAGAGAGGGAGAAATAAAGGGAGGGAAACAGTGAAATGGAGACAAAATAAGAAGGAGAGAAGAGAGAGAGGGGGCAGTAGTGGTGTGATGTGAGTGTTATCATCAGCTCTCATTCTCAGCATGGAATCTATAATGGGAAAATCAACCTCTCTGACTCCTGTGTAATTGGATTTGCCGGGTCTCGTGCTGAATCAGAGCCCAGTGGGTAGCACAAAGCTTGTTAAGATTGGACAAGCATTGCTGGGCCGCTGGGCCGGGGGAGAGGTGGGGCGATGGCAGAGGTAACCTTGACAACTTTTCTGGAGTGGAGAGTGAATAATTCAAATATGTTGAACACTCAACTGGTCACCCATCATAGGCAATTGACTGAAAGCTTTCCCAAGCATTAATCACTCCATTAATTGGTTGAAACCTGAGCTTTTCTCAAATTTAGGTCACCAGAGAAAGAGAAAATGGACACCTGTGTTACCTTGGAGGGTGTGTGTTTTCTAAAGTGGTTACCAGGTTACAAAGCAAACACATTTTTTACACCCACCCAGTCTCTCGCTAAAAGGTGCAGCTACTTTAAGGCAAGGTCATTTTTGTACACAAGAGAAAGCTGAGTGGTGGTTCTTCAGAAAATATTCATTAGAAATTAGAATACCTCTACCAAATTTAACTTCCAATCTAATAGTGGTGTATCCCTTTTTGTGTTAGTAGAAAAGTCCAGACTCCTCAGTTTCAGCATCTAGCTCAAAGCAATAACTCATTTTGTGTGTTTAAACTGCACACTGTAAAGACTTGTGCAGTTGTTTCCTTTTGTGCTGCGTTTAGGGATGGCAATGTTGGTCAGTCCACCATTTCAGTCCCGACTAAAGTATTTCAACAACTATTGTACAGACGTTCATGATCCCCAGAGAGTAATTAATGACTTTGGTGATCCCTTGACTTTCTCACTATAGTGCCACCAGCGACTCAAAGTTTTCCGTTAATCATTGAAACATCTCAAACTCTACAAGATAGATTGGCACAGTCTTTTGTACAGAGATTCATTGTTCCTAGAGGATAATTTGTAATGACTTTGGTAACCTCAGACTTTTCCTCTAGCGCCACAAGCAGGTTGACATTTGTGGTTTTTATTTCTCAACATATTTGGATGGATTGCCATTTGGTTTATCACCAAAAACACTCTAAAGTAATGATCTAATTTTGTGTTTGGCGACAACTATCAAATGCTAACATGCTACCATGTGCTAACACACTAACATTATACCTTCTAACCCATTGTGAGCATACTAGCAGGCTGATGTCTACATTGTTTTATGTGAGCTTGTTTGGTTGGTTTTAGCAAATGTTTTACATGTATTATATGTTTTATGTAGCTTTCTTTATAATAATGTTTTATTTTCGAGTCGGTGTGTTCTGTGTTTTGTCTGCTGCAAGGCAAATCTTCCCTTAGGTACAATAAAGACAAAGTGGAAATTGAAGTAGAAGGCTGGTTATAAACCTAAAGGGGACCCTGGTGGCTTATGGTTTTAAAGAGTAACTTGGGTATTTTTCAAGGAGGATCCTATTTTTCTATGTTTTTGTGTCTAAGAAATCAGTGGGGACAATTTTGGAAATTGTTCAGCATTCAGGGAGCGTAGTGCAGCTGGCTGTTGTGAAAGGTTGCTGTGCCTAATCCTTATGGGCAACTGCGCACTGTAAGTCCTCTAAAAGAGCTTTTTGCCACTGACAGGCTCAGATTGTTATTCCACTTGTCTGACATTAATCGAAAAGACCCTACAGGAATAGACCTTTCTGTGAACGAGTAAGGTCCATTTTGTTTACCCAGAAACAGCAGTTATATTGCTGTGTTCAAAGCGACTCCATTGACAAAAACAGTAATTAACTTGGTGAATTAAAGGAATTTCCACCAAACCAGAGCTGGTAATTGTTGGAACAATGGAACCAATGTTTTGGTGAGTTTTATTTTGTATCTGTCGAGTGTGAATGAAGTGTTACGATGTTATAAGGTAAAATTACTGTTTTGGTCAATGGTTTCCTTTGAACACAGCGATATAACTGCTGTTTCTGGTTAAACAAAAAATAACCTTTTCTCTATAAAGTCTATCGCTGTAGTTTTTCCATAATGTTGTCAGACACTTAAAATTATAATCAGTGGCAAAAACAAGCACTTTTAGTGGATGTATGCTGCTCAATATTGGACCTTCAAAAATTATTGTCTTCATTAATCACTTAGGCCAGAGGTCTTAAACTCAACTTGACCTGGGGCCACTGCTTGTCATCTCAAGAAAGCACAATATTCTGAAGGTATTTTCCATTACTAACATCGTATATAACAAAAAAAGTAGTTCTATACATTTGTAATATCATCATTTTATATCATCTTTGTTGTTCGCAGCCAGACAACAAAGAAAGCCCCAAAACCTGCCCTCTTATCAACACTTTGCACACATTTGTGGACATCTTTGCCATTATTTTGCACTTCATAATAATTGTATATGAATGGTAGTTTAAATTGAATTTGATTAAAAAATTGATTATATTATGTTTATGATCATTATTTGCGCAACCTGACTTAGACCCAAAAATGACCCCTTAAGTCAGTCCAGTTACCTTTGTTGCCCTTTGCCACTGCCCATCTTTCTTTCCCCTCATTTCCTGTCATGTCTACATTATCACCACTCTCTACAAGCACATAAAATGCCCCCAACATATTCACACTTCTGTCATTTGAATGCTATCATAGGATCCGATAATTGTTTTCACCCAAGCAAAAAAAAGAGGTAATTGCGTTTGGGCATCAACCCAGTGGCACTTTTACACAAACAATGGTGCTCCCCTGACCAGCATTGTTACACCGAGTAATAAAGCAGTTGGTGATTAGCCTGTAACGTATCCATCTAATCAAAGATCAGTAACCAGACCTAGACTGTGCCAGCAAGGAGAAGGAGGACTGGGGTCTTTATTGCTGTTGGTAGTGATGTAATGGAGCTTAGAGAGCGAGAGAGAGAGAGAGAGAAAGAGAGAGAGAAAAGGAGAAACAGAGAAGAAGGAGAGAAAGAAAGGGGGGATAGTTGGATTGCTGTGGTTTGGATCTTGTTTCTGTATCGTTATGTTACACTCAGTAGAGCAGTAGATACCCAGGTAAGCACTGAATAAGATCTCTCTGTCCCTCCACCTCCCACGACATGAATGATTAAGCACCTGGTCCACAGTGCCCTGAGCCTGGGTCACGATGATGTGGAGGAGCATATGTGCTCACAGGCCTCCGTGCAGCATCACCAGTGCTACTACTGCAGCATACTGGATGAATATGCCACTAAACAAACCAGTGAAGAGGACAGTAAATGTGCTTTTTTATTAGTATTTCACAAGCTGGACTTTTGCCCACTAACGCTCAACAATCAGGTTCACTGATTGGCTCCATGCAAGCAGACACAGGAGGACGTGTTCTTCTTGTCTAACTTCTCTGGACTTGGTTCCTCATTGAGATTCTGCACCTGACAGCAGAATAACACAACTTCAGAAATGCAGGTTTGGGTTTTCTTTTGTGTTATAAAAATGTAATGAGTTAGATAATTTTATTTTCTATACATTATCATACGGGTGCTGTCAAAGAGTTTCAAAGTTGTGAATTTATGTTCTTTGAGTGGCGTTTTTTTCCAAACAGTCATCTTTGTAAGTCTCAAAAAAATGGTTTGAGATTTTGGGAAATATGCTTATTACATTAAAGTTAGCTGAGAAGATGGATACCATTGTCATACCCATTAAATATGAAGCTAAAGCCAGCAGCCAGTTAGCTTAGCACAAAGACTGGAAACGAGAGAGAACAGCTAGCCATTGATCTTTCCGGAGGTAACAAAATCTGCCTACCAGCAGCTCTAACGCTCACTAATTAAAATATTTGAAGTGTAAAAATGACAATATGCCATCTGTTTTCCCGTTTCCAGTCTTTGTGTTAAAATAAACTAACTGGCTGCTGACTAACTTCACATTTATTGGACACATATGATAGTGGTATCCATCTTCTCATCTAACTTTCCACCAGAGCGTGAGTAGGCAAATTTCTCTTAATGTCAGTCTAGTGCTTTAAGATGCTTTTGGGAAACAGGGCCCTGGTCAGTAGCCTGGGGTGAGCCCAATTAAAAACAGCATTGGAGTAACTCATAAGGACCTTTTGGGTTAAGAGGAGATATTACCAATACATGAGATAATCAGACAGAATCCTCTTTAAGAGGGAGCTAAACTTTCTTGTTACTTAATTGCTGCGTCTTAGCAGCGGCTCCCAACCCCCCTCCCTCCCTCTTTAAAGCTACCTCTTCTTCTCACAAAGATGAGGTCACTCTGTCTCAGGCAACACTGACACTCTAGACCAAGATGCGGGACCATCTCTTAATTAAAATACAATTGGTTGCGCTCTGAGGTAGCAAGGCAATTCACCTGATCTGACAATGGCTTAGTGGACTCATTATATAATCATTCTTTCCGCTGTGCATCAGATTGGGCTGTTTAATTATAACTAGAATTACAATCCACTTGGTTTGTATTATATAAAGTTACAAATAACACGTGCATGAGGAGAACCTTGTTTGTGTAGTCAGGTGCTTTCTTCAACTCAGACTTTCTTGTCCTCCTGGACTGAGAACGCCCATTCAATGTTCAGCCTTTCTAGCACAGTGTCTTTAGAAACACTTCTGCATGCTGCAGACAGCTTTCTTAAAAAGAAATACCTGCGGGACACCAAAGGAAACCTGAATAGAAAACAACAAACCCTTAGATTTTGTCAGCGCCCTGAATGAAAACCTAAAACATTAGCATTATTATCACCACTGAATTCATTAATCCTCCTCTTGACAGGAGCTTATCTGTTCATGTTATTACTTGTAATACTGTATGGCAGATCCCTAAGTCACGCTGTCCCAGCATATTGTCTGCTTGTGCTGCCCTGAGAGAAGTTTGTTCCCATGAAGAAAGGGGGTGTCACAGATACCCCACACCAGCACCACTACCATCACATCGGCAGATTGATTCTGACGTCCAAAAAAGGGTTCCTTCAATGATATTGTTCACCTGTCTCATTGGCTTAAAGTGGGTGGTTGGGAGGGTAGGAGGGGAGGGTTCGGCTATGGGAAGGGGGTCGGGTGAGGGTTATTGGTGGGGACACGGGGTGAGGGGTATTGTTGAGGAGAGGGGTGAGAGCATTGGGGGTGAGGGCCTGACAGGTGGAAAAAAACACTCTCATCTGACTAGCCTCCTCTATCCTTCCATGGGGCCCCGTGTGAGCAAAGTAATGAAGTCCAAATTACAGCACAGGATTGCTAAGAACAAGCCTCTATTGTTCGCCCTCGGGGCACACTAAATGAGTGTCACAGCAAGCAGCGGGGCATAGACCGTTACTGCACTATTTAGTCTGTCCCGTTGTCTCAAGACGGCCCCGTTTCAGAGGTTCTCAGATCAGACAAATACTGCTCCCCTCCTCCCCCCTTCCTTCGCCTTCACCCTTCCTCTGTACAGCCAACCCCTCCCCAACTCCTCACCCCAAAATAGGCCAAATCTCCTCTATTGTGTTTCGACTGCCTAGTGTGAAATTCACTGTGACGTTAAATGTTTTCTAATGAATAATTACTGAATGGATATGCAGGGGGAATTTGTGTAATGGATTGTAGACTGCATTTTAAAGACGTCTTTTTTGTCTCTGCTCCGTGGTATTTACAGGACAAAAACACTTGGCCTTTCTCAGAAGAAATGAGGGCCATAGGCGAAGGATAGAGGCAGGGGAGGAGGGGGGACGGAGGGCTTTGTGTCAATTAGATCCAATGGATTATCTTTTTTAATGTTTTTACAGAGAGAGTTGAGAATCAAAGGACTTCTGCTTCCAAAGGAGAGAGAAAAAAAATACAAAACCAACAAAAGCTGTGAAAACCTTTGGTCTAAGTGCTGAGAATGCAAAACAGATTGGTGGAATTTTTCCCACTATGCCTCTTAAATGTGCCGCTGTTTTGGGCTCCCCGAGTCCATTTGCACAGTGTGTTGTGTTTGGTTGGTGCGTCAGCTCTAGTGAACTACGGGCTGCCAGCCAAGGTCCCTGTGTGCTGTGTAGCGATCATTAGCTTCTGTCTGTTCGTCTGCACAATCACAGAGCTTTTCTTCAGACACATAGGACCTCTAGACCTCTTATTTCAATAGAACTAACAGGGACCATGTTTGTGCTTTTTCTGGTGCTTTTTTCAGCTTCGTGCTCCCCCATGGAGTCATTTATTCAAACATTCATTCAACCAGCCGCATTTGTCAACATAAATGGCTGAGAATTTTGAATATCATTGTTATGCATGCAGAATGTGTTTACACTCATTTATGAAGATGTTAACCCCAACAACACCTACAGTTATGAAGCACTGTGAAGTATTGAATGTGAAATATGTTTTAGAAATAGAGAAAACTTCTGAAACACTAGGAATTTGGACTCTTTGGTTGTGCATTTCGCTGCCTTACGGTTGATACAACTTGTTGCACAGGGTCAGCTGGACATGGAGGGCGCCCTGACTGCCAGGGACCGAGTTGGTATCCAGGATTTTGTCCTTCTGGATGAAACCACAGAGGCGGCCTTCCTCAGCAACCTCAAGAAACGCTTCAGCAAAGATCTCATTTATGTGAGTATGGGAAGGGACTTTTTTCTAAAACCTGCTGGCACCAAATTCATTTTAACAATTCATCTGATGATTTTAACTCTTTTAGACCTACATCGGCACATTGCTTGTGTCTGTCAATCCCTACAAAGAGCTGGACATCTACAATAAAAAACAGATGGAAGTCTACATGGGTGTCAACTTCTTTGAGCTTCCACCACACATGTGAGTGTATAATCTGCATGAAAATGATTTTTGTACGTGTGTGTCTGTGAGCATTAACACACCTGACTTAAACATCCCTACAGCTACGCCTTGGCAGACAACGCCTACCAAACCATGCTGACAGAGTACAACAATCACTTCATCCTCATCTCTGGTGAGAGTGGAGCAGGGAAGACAGAGGCCTCCAAGAAGATTCTTCAGTATTACGCTGTCACGTGTCCGAGCACCACTCTACTAAACACCGTCAGGGACAAAATGCTCATGTCCAACCCTGTGCTTGAGGTTTGATGGTTACTGATATTATACCACTGTAAGGAGATACCAAAAAGCTAACATTAATGAGTCTTGCATGGTATTGGTGTTTCCCCACAGGCTTTTGGCAATGCCAAAACACTGAAAAATGACAACTCAAGTCGGTTTGGGAAGTATATGGACATTCAGTTTGACAGCCAGGTAAGAATCAAGGGACAGATTCACAGAAGCGCTTCCAAGGAATAAATGAATCAATTATAATTCAGAAAGAAAAAAACAGGATGTTAATAAGAAGCAAATATAGTTATCCTGTTTTGAGAACATGAAGTTCTTACAAATGTACCTAGAAACAATAATCTAACCTACTCAGCTACAAACAATTAGGGGGAAAAATACTCAAGGTGCATTTACAGTATGTGAAAAAAAAGACAAATAACAAGTTTTAACTGTAAAATATATAATTTAAATGCTCAGGTTCATTGTAAAAATACATTTGAAGCATTAAAAGGTCTAAAAGATTCTTGCTCAACACCCACAAATACAACAATAGCTTTCAAGAAGAAGATATTTTATCCTAAGAAGGTGTTTTAAATCCGTCCACTGGACCATAGGCTATATTTTTTTCTGCAAGTTGTAGAGCTGCTGTCTTTAGGATCATGATGCCCATAGGGGGATGCAGTCGGAGGCCATATCCTGAACTACCTGCTGGAGAAGTCGAGGGTCGTGCATCAGAACCACGGGGAGAGAAACTTCCACATCTTCTACCAGCTAGTGGAGGGAGGAGAGGATGATCTACTGCACGAGCTGGGCCTGGAGAAAGATGCCCAGCATTACAACTATCTAACCCAAGTATGTGTAACTCTGTGTCAGGGGCGGATCTAGAGGGGTGGCTAAAAAAAATTCCTAGCCACCTAAGGTGCCACCCCAGTTTGGTGTCAAACTGTGAAAATAATGTGTTAGAAATAGAAATTAATTTAATGATATTTAAATATACTATTATGGTGTTAGGGTTAGGTTTTTTTATTTGGAAAACAAGGTATTGATCTCTAATGCTACCTTTAGATATTTCTGTTCAATGGTTTACTAATGTGCCACAATAATTAAATATTTTTTAGTCAAAATATCTTCATTTGGCAGCTTTCCCAAGCAAATATTGATATATGTGATTGTTTGCTACCCCTTAAAGTCTCCATATTTCTCTAGCTTCGCCCCTGCACAATGACCCCGTTTTAATCAAATAGATTTATAAGACAATAGTACACTTTCACAATCTGTGTTTGCTTGTTTCTGGCAGGGAGAGTGTGCCATTGTGTCTTCCATTAATGACAGAAATGACTGGAAAACAGTCAAAAATGCTCTGCAAATCATCAACATTGACGAGATTAACACTAATGTAAGTTGGATGCGGTTGCTCACGCTCTGATTTTAAAGCCCTCTCTCTTTATTAATTGCTTTGCATTGCCTAACAAATTTTCATTCTGTGCAGCACTTGTTTGGGATCGTTGCAAGCGTTCTCCATTTGGGGAACGTTCAGTTTGACTCCGACAGCAAAGGCCATGCCCTCCTGAACAACAATACAGAGCTGCGCTGGGTCTCTAATGTAAGAACATTTTAATAAAAAAGTCTTCAGATATTCAGGATCATTTAAAAAAGAAGAATTAAACTCACTTTATGATATTTTTCCCTGCAGCTACTAGGAGTTGATGCTCAGAGTCTCCAAGAGGGACTCACATACAGAAAGATTGAAGCCAGAACAGATCAGGTGAACACATGTTAAAATGTCCTTTAGTTTTATTTATGATAAGGTTGTGTTTCTATTTTAAACTTTCAATCTTTTATTTTTGTCTCTCTGTAAAGGTCCTCAGCCCATTCACAATCGATCATGCCATCTATGCCAGAGATGCCCTGGCTAAAGCCATCTATGGACAGACATTCACCTGGCTGGTCAACAGAATCAACGAGTCCATGGAGAACAAGGTGAGGAGAAGAGTGTAAAACAAATGACAAATCCCAAGCAGTGAGGATGAGTATTTACTGACTTTATATTTTTATTAGGATCCTTCAAGGAAGACTGTAATAGGGCTTTTGGACATATATGGATTTGAGGTTTTCTATGTAAACAGGTAGGAAGAACACACTTCATGAAGCACATTGGGAAACCTGCAAACTTATGAGTGATGATGTTTGACCTCTTTCCTCAGTTTTGAGCAGTTCTGTATAAACTACTGCAATGAGAAGCTGCAGCAGCTTTTTATCCAATTGACACTCAAGGCTGAGCAGGAAGAATATGAAGCAGAGGATATTGAGGTAATCTTGTAAACCCAAAACAAAAACTTTGGAGGGGCACTGAATCAATGACACTGATAGAATAGGTTTACATTGACTGCTTGAATAAACAACAATGTTTTATAATTCTTCCCCCAGTGGGAGCCAGTTCAGTTCTTCAACAACAAGATCATCTGTGACCTGGTTGAGGAGAGACACAGAGGAATCATATCCATACTGGTGAGTATTTACTGGGATAGAACTATACTGGAATAAAACACACAGGAGCTGAAGTATAATCATGTGTTAATGATAATCCTGCAGGATGAGGAGTGTCTCAGGCCAGGAGACGCCACAGATCTCACCTTCCTGGAGAGACTGGAAGACAAGATGGGAAATCACCCTCACTTTGTCACGTGAATTAAAACCTCATTTTAATCTAGTATACACACCTACAGAATACTTAATGCTAGATGTAAAGTTGCTTAAAAAAATTTCATTTTGAAATATTTACACGATCAGTGTTTTGGAGTTGCACATTTGGCAATTAAACACATGTTTTAATTAAATACAAACGCTGTCTAAACGATATTATGTAACTCAAAGCTTTGCCTCGACACTAACTCCATTCATCAACGCTCTGCTGGCTGGCGTCTTGTGAGCGAGCTGACAGTGAGCCGATAGAGACGGAGGATTAGGATTGGTCTGTAAAAGCCTCTCACTCTTCATCCCTCTGTCTCTCTCCACCTCTTTGACTGCAGGCACAAACTGGCTGACAAAATGACACGTAAGACTCTGGAGAGGGGAGATTTCCGTCTCTTGCATTATGCCGGGGAGGTCACCTACTGTGTTGTGGGTAAAAGAAACCAGAATGTCAGGCCCTGTTACTCAAACATCTAAACCTGTTTTATTTTGTTTTCAACTGACTAAAATACTTTTTTGTGACATTCTAGGTTTCCTGGACAAAAACAATGACCTGTTGTATAGAAACATAAAAGATGTAAGTCTGCAAAGATTACATTTGTTATTTATTGTTCCATAGTTCATAGATCTTTTTCACAGCAGATATTTTTTACTTATTGAAGAAACTGCACATTAATGACAACTCTGTTATATTATCAAACAGTGTTTAAGTATCACATATGATGGTAAATTGCTAAATTTATAATCTATATGTGCTACCTCACCTTCTTATAGCTGATTTGTCAGTCTAAGAATGCCATAGTCAGAGAGTGCTTCGCCACAGTGGATCCAGACAGCAGGCGAAGACCAGAAACAGTGAGTGCTGACCATGTTTGACCCTTCATATCCTTCAAATGTGTCACAAACAAAACTGATGTTACATATTATGGGAAAGGAGAGGTTTTTTTTTGATGCAACATTTTAACCCACATTATACGATGATATTCATTCATGTGAACAAAAAGCAGGACATATATTTAGACAAATGACAGCTCCATCTACAATTAGGTAGCAGTGTGGACTCCAGTCAAATGACACTGGACTCGAGTAAGTCTCGACTCCCAAATTTGATGACTTTTGACTCACAAAATCAAAATAAACTTGCAACTAAGTTAGGACTTTTATCACCAATGACTCATGACTTTACTTAGACTTGTCACCTCCCCCCAAGACCAACCACAAATACAACCATATTTTTGTTGGCACCCCCTACTAATTTGAACTCAAACAATGCAATCACATCCTTGGATTCAAGCATAAAGAACTAACGTTGCTTACTGAGTGCCAGTCAGAAAAAACGATACCTATGAATTGTTCACATGCAAAATCTACTCGATGGTCACATTAGGAATTGTTTAGGACTTGGGACTTGACTTGGGGCTTTTCAGTCTTGACTTGGGACTTGAGTGGAAAGACTTGAGACTTACCTTGCAAAACAATGACTTGCTTCTACCTCTGCAATTAGGAGATCACATAATACAAACTAGCAGAACTTATCCCGAAACAATTTAATATCCACATAAAAAAAGAAGAGAAGACAAAAGTCCATACAAAACATGTGTGAGACACATTTTTAGATTTTTTGAGAGTAAAAATCTCCACAGTGTCGAGATTATAAAAGAGAAGAAACAAGTGTTCTTGATAGAGTGACCACTGAGACATTTTTTTCTCTGTCAGTGGCAGTCAAACTGTGTCATCATTAAGCCATATGTATCTGACAGATGAGCTGTTGGGGATTATGACCCTCATGTTGTGTCTGTAGGTGGCGACCCAGTTTAAGAGCAGCCTGCTGAAGCTGACAGAGATCCTCATGGCTAAAGAGGCCTGGTACATACGCTGCCTAAAATCGAATGAGTCCAAGCAGCCAGGTACTTCAATTAATAGAAGCCACATGCAACGTATTTTAATAAGAAATGTTTGAATTGAATCCTCTCTCACCCGAACACAGGTCAGTTTGACGAAGCACTCATCAGGCACCAGGTGAAGTACCTGGGCCTGATGGAGCACCTAAGAGTTAGACGAGCTGGTTTTGCGTACAGACGCAAATATGACGTCTTCCTAAAGAGGTATGAAGGACCACAGAGCCTGGACCTTATTGATTTTTGGATTAAAAACCTCACTTTAAGTAGTTCCTCTCAGTGCATTTTAAATATGCTGAGTGGGTTGTTTGCTGCAGATATAAACCCCTGTGCCCGGCCACATGGCCTCACTGGAGAGGAGTGCCCGCTGATGGAGTGGAAGTGTTGGTTCAACATCTGGGCTACTTGCCATATGAGTACAAAATGGGACGGTGAGGACAGCTCTTCCTAAATACACAACACAGCAAACGCATTTTAAACAAGGAGTAACCAAAAAGCTTTTTAATTTTTTGCTTTTGTTATAGCACCAAAATATTCATCCGTCATCCAAGGACACTTTACGCCACAGAGGATGCTTATGAGAAATGCAAACATGAACTGGGTAAGAGCACATCAACTGTTTATTATTAGTTTTTAGTCATTACTCGTTGCACAGTGATTTAATATTGTGCTCTGAATTTGCAGCAACGAGGCTCCAGGCCAAATACAAAGGTTACAGAGCAAAAGGAGAATTCAGAAAGCAGAAGGAAGCTGGTAAATACCACAACACCTGATGTAGACAAGATGTGCTATGCTGTTTTGTCAAGTGGAGGAAGGACAATAACACATCCTCTATTATATTTTTACATCCACAGCCACAAAAATTGAAACCTGTTGGAGAGGAGTGCAGGCTAGGAAGGAGAGAGAGAAGAGAGCCTGGGCTGTAAAAGTCATCAAGAAGTAAGAAAGAAGATGAGTCATGTATCATTACAAGCTTACTGCCACATTTCTCACTAATGCAATATTTTACAACCAATTTTAGATTCATCAAAGGTTACATGACCAGAGGGCAAGCAAAATGCACAGATAACTCGGAGTACCTGGCCTTTGTGAGACAAAATTACTTAAACAGGCTTAAAAACACTCTGCCAAAGACCGTTTTGGACAAAACCACCTGGCAGTCTCCACCAGCTGTGCTCACAGAGGTACAACGATTAATCAAATGAATTGTCAAAAAGTTAAATACAAGCTAACATTTTTAGTTTTTGCTCTGCTTGTTTTGTCTTGTCAGACATCAGAACTACTGCGTAAACTTCACTACCGTCTTATGGTGCGGAAGTATGTGAGAGGCATCACACCCCAGAGAAAAGCACAGGTAACATACGTTTAAACACATTATATAACACTCATCATACATTCTTTTGTAGTGATTGACTTTATATTGTTTGTCTCTTCAGTTTCAACTGAAGCTTCTTACCAGCTCTATCTTCAAGGGCAAAAAGGAAAGTTATCCACAGAGTGTTGCTCAACCTTTTGTGGACACCAGGATCAGTAAGTATGAGATACATTCACACAAGAACATTTTCTTCTGAGCAATCATTTTTTTGACCACATTTAATATCTTTAGGTGAACAAGACATAAACATAAGGGTTCTCCAGATGATTCGCAATGAGCACATTAAGGTAATTATACACACTGAATTTAACAAAAAAGTAATAAAATTATGCAGCTAGAGGAAATAACATCAAATCAAACACAACTCACTGTGTTGTATTCTGTATTTCTGCAGTACAGCATCCCAGTAATCAAATATGACAGGAAGGGTTTCAAACCAAGGCCACGACAGCTCATCCTCACCCAGACAGCTGCCTATGTGATTGAGGAAGCCAAGATCAAGCAGAGAGTGCTGTACACCTCTCTCAAAGGTCAGTACAGGTTGATATATTTAACCTGCCACTAGGGATGTTTTCATAATGGCCTAAAAGTGTCTGTAATCTATGTATTTCAGGTATTTCGGTCAGTAACTTGACCGATAGCATCATTGTATTCCACATCACATGTGAGGACCCTAAACAGAAGGTGTGTGGATATATGATATGCAGCAGATGTCTGATGTTCTTGTTTCCTGTTCAAATTAACAGAGATAAAGACAGCACTTTCTTCAGTGTTAAAGCAGCTTTACCCTACTGAATATTATTGAAGGAAAAGAAAATATTATGTAAATTATTGAATCAAACAGCTAATTTACACAGAGACGTTTTTAAAGATTTCCAGGTAGATTCTTAAAAAGTTTCATACAAAATACAAAAATTAATGTAGGTTCCATCTGTGTGTTTATTATCGTGTGATTGTTTCAGGGGGACCTTGTGATGCAGTGCGACCACTTGTTTGAGTTTTTGACCAAACTCTGTGTCATTGCTAACAAACAGAATGCAGTCAAAGTGGTTCAGGGCAGGTGAGTCTGTGCTTCAGAAAGAACTGAAGAGACTGGGTTTGATATGTGCTGTGAGCTAAGGTTCTTGTGTTTGTGTTGATTCTCAGCATCAAGATTGAAATCCAGGCAGGTAAAGAGAGTGCGGTGGACTTCACCACCGGGCAGGAACCAATGGTATACAAGGCCAAGAACGGACACCTCATGGTGGTGAGATGAGTGTGGTTATGATGAAGAGCGTGCTTGAATCTACCCACAAAAGAGACACAACCTGAATTAAGCTGTTTGTGACTGCAGGTTGCCACTCGAGCCAGGACACGGTAAAATGTGTGGGGTTGAGAAGACACACAAGAAGCCCCTGCATATTTCATCAGGAGACCCCTAAGGGGAGATCAACATTTCTACAGGAAACACACCTGACCAGAAACAGCAATACTTTAGGAACTCTGCATGAGCTTGTTTTGTTTCACAGCAACAGGTTTCTCCTATATACATACATACATACTAGTCTATAACGGTTTATATTTTCCCACCGAAGAGTATTGAACTCTCATGAGAGGTTTTAACATGATTCTGTTTCACAAAGGCTCACGTTGGACTGTAAATCAAACATTTAGGTCTACAAAACACTCAACAATACTCCTGGACTGCTTCAAAGAATGTCTAATTCTGATTTTTGAACAATTAAGCCATATGTGTCATAATTTTGTATGTTCACTGACAATGGGAATATGCGAATTAAAAACAGAACAAAAGAATGTTTGTAGAAATTTATTTGTGATAAAGTATGTATAAATATAAAACATACATATATGTTCACTTCTGTACAACAGACCTACAAGTACTGTGATTGTTAGACATATTTCAACTCAAACCTATTGTGTGTGCAAACAGTACATTCTCTGATGAATGTGGCGATGAAGGACAGGTCTAATTTCTCTCCCTGTTAAAAGCTTGTAGACAGGATTCCCTTCCTGCCAGGGAGATCTCTGGTTACAGTCATTCACTTCAACCTCAGCATCCATCATTCAATCACCCCGGTACATTTAACACCTCAGGTCACAGCTCATGTTCCCAACACTGATAATAATGATCATTTAGTGGAGTGAAGGGAAGATGCATAAATGTTAAAACTAAATACGGCAGAAGCACTAGAGTGAAATGTTGCATCCGCCTGTGATATCTTAACTGTATCAAAAATCATTACATTTTAAAAAGGTTTAATTGCTATTATCTGCAGGCTACAAAATAGCCTTAATAACATCTAAGAGTAAAACAGTGCCACCATGTGGTTCTATAGTGTACAACACCTAGTTAATCCACCACACAGTGGACCCGTCAGAGCCACGGTAAGGAGAAGCAAAAATTATGTACATTAATTTTTAGCTGCTTACGTGATATAATTCTTGTTCTCCTGGATTTAATGTAGTTAGGACCTCAAATAACAAGATTTATGCTAATAATACTATATTCTTTTTGTAAAACTTTGGGCACCTGCAGTGCTGCGTAGAAACACCCATGTCTATGGGCTTCTGCAAGATAGCAGAATACAGTGATAGAAGTTATCATGACTAACAAACAGAGAGTAAAACACTACAGCCTGTCGGACCACATGACAAAGATGACAAGCGGACACACAAACAAACACTCACAAAATCACTTCACCACTACACACTGTTGATTGACACTCGTCTCGTAGTAGTCTCCTGGAGAAAAAGCTGGTAAAATAAGAGTGAAAGTGAGACAAGAGAGGCGCTGGGTGATGTAAGGCACAAGCGTGGTGCAAAGACTGTCCAGGATCGGAGACACAGGCTGACGGGTCGAAGGAGAAAGGTCACTGGTGGTGGTGTGTGCGGTCATCGGGTCGTTTGATATGAATCCTACGAACTCGCTCAATTCGTTCTCTCTCGTCGTCCTCATCCAGATGATGAGATCGTCCTGCGGCGCCCCCTGTGGCCTCCAACAGGGCGTTGTCTGGACCCCTCCCATCATGGGACTCATACAAGAGGATGTTAAGGGTCTCCTCATAGATTCGAGCCTCTGGGAACTCCACCTAGGAGAGAAGTGTTACACAAGACGTTAGAGAAATAACTAAAGCAACATACTGTAGCTCTATGCTTACAAAGGAGCATGGGTATATTACAAATACATATGTACCTTTGTCTGCTTCTTTTCTGTGGCATAAACAATGGATGTGCAGCACACTTCAGCAATCTTACGCCCCTGGCCATAAAATGACCAACAACAGATCTCATCTCCAATCACATCTTTGATGAAGAGTACACGACCGTTGAAACGCAGTGACAGCTTGTCAAACAGCTCAATGTTTTTCAGCATGTTGTCATCAGAATTGCTGGAGGAAAAATAAAACATGTTGGTTATTTATTAGGACAACTTGATCCTTCCTTTCTTTAATTCGACATGCTAGCTCCTGGTATCAGTTGAAGAGGATGCACCTGGTGTATGAATATTTGTTGTTGCTTCTGTTATACAGCAATTTGACAGTAGGCTGTGGAGACAAAGAAGTTTGTATTTTGAAAGAAAAATCTTGACGACACATTTTGCTTGACACTGAAAACTAGAAATTCTGCACATTATGTAAAAACACAACATACCTTATTTGAGGTTGCAATAAGCTTCTGCTCTTCCTTGGAGGAGGTCATCAAAGGCACTTTACAAAGGGGTTCATAGGTTTCTTTGTTCTGTAAAGACATTTTTTTTCACCATTAAAAACCTGTAAAGCTGCAAGACGCTTAAAGTATATGATAAGAGGAAGGATGCCACCTGGTGGAACTGAGTAGCAAAGATGATGAAGGTGAAGCAACACCCAACCCAACAATAACTAGGTTTATTGTTTTATCTATCTATCTATCTATCTATCTATCATCAAGAAATACTGAGACTTTGTCTTTTTGTCCCTCATAGAAGTTGAAAAGGAACAATAAAAATTATTAGATCTTCAACTGTATTTTCATACAAAGTTCTTATGCTTTAATTGATTTTAAATATTCAAAATAAACCACATCCATCCTGAATTGTAGCGTGAGAGATACAGTATGGGCAAAGTAGGTCTGACATATAGCGAAATTAAAATAGGTGGAATGATAAAGTATTTCAGAAATTATTCCAAGCATATGTGACTTAGTAATAGTTCTGTGGAGTTAATTTAACAAAAAACTCTGATAATATGAAGACAGATTAAGTATTAATAAAGTCCTCTGTGGCGACGGTACCTGCAAGGCAGCTGTACATTCATCAGCTAGGCCTTGGACAAGGTAATACTTGGCCTCAGCGAGCAGTTCCTCGGTTTCCCGCCGGCTGTCTGGGAGCGGTACTGCCCCGTCTCTAAGGTAGTTAAGGATTGTTCCAAAATGTTTCCCACACCGATCAATCAAGATCCAACCTGTGCATATGAGATGGTGAAACATTAATTGGTAATAGATCAAGGCGAGTGCAGGGAGGACATAAAACTCTGAATTTAATGTACACATTTCCATCACTGGCTCACCTTCACTGTCTGTGAGGACCTCCATCCTGCCACTGAACATGGCTTTGAGCATCGTGTCCTGTTTGGTTAGTGTCTGCATTGTAGTGTAGTACAGGGCCCCACCCACATTTAACTTCACATATTTAGAGCTGGGACTAGAGCCCTTGAAGGATGTAGTCCTGGTTGTAGCTGCCGGCACTGCCGAGCTCACCACACTCTCTCCTGACATCTCTTCCTGGTACGGAAAAAGATAAAACATAAAAGTGAAACCTTCATGTCACTGATATAACTTGGATTGGGGCACTCAGTGGCAAAAGTTAGATTAGATTATTAACACACATCTCAATGTTAATGTTAATGTAGGGAGCTCTTTTTTTTAAGGATTATTTGCAACCAAATCCAACAACGCATTAGTCTATCTTTAAATATTTTCTGATTTCCCTAACTCGTCTGTAGCACTTTAAAATCCAAACCCATCTGTTGTTGGTATTATATCACCATTTTAACCATTTTAATCAGTTAAATAAAACAGTATGACTCATGTATTTTATTCCTGACACTGGAAGAACATTAGTTTTTACTTTATTAATGCTAAATCTGTGATAAAACATGAGGCGACTGTCTTTATTGAAATAATGTGTTTTCTGGCTAACACACAACAGTCTATAACAATAATTATTATTATTATTACACGTTTATTAAGTGTCCTTTATCGAATAAGGGACCTCGCAGTGGGTCTTTCACACTTTTAGTACAATTTAACGTTAAATAAACATTTCTCCTTTCAGTTCAGGTTGCCTCGATAAAGCTATAAAAAGGTTAAAACGGGGCAGAAACACGACTTCAGACACTATTACATACTATTACTATTCGGCTGACCTCTCTTTTTAAAAGCACTAAGTAATATTTAGAGTTATAACTGTTTATCCCGACTGGTTTTTCCCTTTAAACACTGAACCCGCATCCCTTAAATCCACTAAGTTAGTAATCAAATTACATGTTTGCCAGCGCGGCTAATGAGCGAGCTAGTTAGCATTAACTAAAGTTAGCCTAGATTATAAAACAAATCGGGGGGGAAATCCACATATAAAGACACCGGCTACTAACACAAATCTATCTACCCACAAACTGACAACATGTTTGAGTTCAGCTTTCGATAAAAAACACAAATATAGTCACCATAGAAGCCGCAGCGGACTTATTGATTGTAGCTTGCTAACGTCAGTCAGCTAACACCCACTTCCTTCCGGTGTAACGCTGCGCAGTTATAAAAAAAATGACGTAAACGTCCTGGTGCCCCAGTTAAAGGGACAGTACACATTATTTAGTTTGTGCTTTTTAAAACGCGGTTAAAAAAAAAGACACATAAATAACAATGTTCTTCTCCTTTCGCCGCATTTTTATGTCACACTACTTCCAGTCAAGCATGTTAAAGATAATAGCTTTAATTACAGTAGCTTATCCTGCATATTTCCGCTGTTGAAGGAGTAACAGTGATAACAGTCCCCCCACACCACCACCACCACCACACACACACACACACACACACACACACACACACACACACACACACACCCAGCATACTGGACAAAAAGCTTTATCCACCACTAGAAATAAAGTTGCTGTTGCTACAACACGAACAAAGATAGTTTGGGATACTCCAGACTCTTCTATCTATTAATACTCTCACATCAGGAATTACACTTACAGACAAAACACTACCCGGAATCATTTAATGCGACACAAGGGGGGGGGATTAATGGCTGCAGTCAATGTACGGATCTCCTCTCATTGTTTACATTTCGAAACGGTATGTTCGCTGTGTTTTTGAGGCTGTCATTGATACGAGATCAAACGTAACCCCGCAGCGATGATACCTATCACTAAACTGGTGTGAAAACATTCTCCTTGAGTCAGTATCAAGCCGACAAGCGGCGAACTAGCCCTGTGTGCTAACTATCCCAGCTCCATCTTTACTGTGTCGTCCGCTGCTCCAGAGATGGCAAGTTAGTCTTCGTCTTTTTATTTGGCTTTGCTGCTGCTTTTGGATCTCAAGGACAAACCAAATGACTGAGGGGGTATAGCGCCTGGTGAGCCTGAAGGCCAGACAAAAAATCTCCCATTAGCGGACATTTCTCGCAGGTAAGTTCACATACTGTGCTCACTCAAAACAATGTGATGAGGTGCAGTTGCTAGGATGCAGTATTAGGAGAGTTGCAGTGTCCATAAAGCGCAAGCATGCGGATGATGATCAGTGTGTGCAGTTTTTTGCATATACAGCGGGTTTAATTCTTCCTTTTTCCAGGGTGCACAATGTTCAGTGTACCTCAGAGCTCCAAGTCCGAGTTCCTGGACAAAGCCAGGCAGGCCAGGGAGGAAAGGAGGGGGCAGAAGGACAAGGAGAAAGCAGCAACCCACATCCAAGCCCTGGTCAGGAGATTTCTCTGTCGCTGCAGACTCCAGAAGCAAATAAGGTAGTTTCCAGTTGTATTTATTGCAGATTTACTAGTTCAGTATGTTTGCATTAAGTAAAATAATGAATATTTGGTGGTAATAGAACCCGTATTGCTCATTATTTCCCCAGAAAAGAGGTTGATGACTATTTCCAAGCTTCTGAAACTGGGACATCAAAGAGAAATGCGCTGTCAATTTTTAAAATTGCTCGGAAATTACTGTTCGTATATCGGCAAGAGGATAAGATGGTGAGTTGCTGTTTTAGATCAATACATTAATAACAAAAAGTTAGTTCACTTTCATAATACTTTCTGTTTGTGTTACTTGGAGATTTTTTTTAGAGACTGTTGCAAACATAGCAGTAGTAGTTTAAATACTTGTCTTGGACTGTGTGACTCTAATGACTGTAATTTTGCACCTCACACAGAGATTCGAGAAGCTCTGTCGCGCTATCCTTGCCAGCATGGAGGTTGAGAATGAACCTAAAGTGAGTGTGTGCATGTGTTTATACCCTCCACATACCAGACATTTTTTTTAATGGGATTTTTGTCTCAGTGACTGTTCTCATATTTGTCCCTCAGGTCTGGTATGTTTCCCTGGCTCTCTCCAAAGACCTCACCATCCCCTGGCTCAAACAGATTAAAGACGTGCTGTGGACCTGCTGTCAGCGACTGAAAAATTTAAAGGTTAGTCTTGATGTGAAGCAGAAGTTAAGTTTTTAAAAAAAATATTATTTCTATTCCTCTAATTATACCTATCTCTGTCTGCTTTCTGATTTTCAGCCTGATATACTTCAGGACAATAAACTGGTAACACTGTACCTCACCATGCTAGTGACCTTCACAGACACTTCAACCTGGCGGATAGTCAGAGGGAAGGGTAAGTCTCAAGTCAGGCGGAGGTTGTTATTATAAACAAATCTCTTGTTATTGCAGGACATGTTATGAAAATCATAATATTTTCCACTCATTCTTTTAGGAGAAGCTCTCAGACCCGCTTTGACGAGGATTTGTGAAAATATTATGGGCCATCTCAATCAAAAGGGATTCTATTCAATGCTGCAGGTTCAGTCTCACAGCTTTTTCAATTTTATCAAGACATTTAAAGTCATCTGACACCTATTTTCTCCTTCAGTTCCAGCTGTCATATTAATAAAAATGCACCTTGTATTTTCTTGTGTAGATCTTGCTGACCAATGGATTGGCTCGCTCTAAACCGTCTCTCTCCAAAGGCACTCTGACGGCTATCTTCACTTTGTCATTAAGGTGAGCTGGAAAGTCCAGTTTATACATGAAACAGGTCTGTTAAATCCAGTTTGATTTTGTGTGGCTGTCCTTTTTTTTAAACTAAATCTCTTATTTTTCAGGCCAGTCATGGCTGCTCACTTCTCCGATAACCTGCTAAGATCATTCCTCATTCACATCATGTCAGTTCCAGCCGTTGTATACCACCTCAATGTCCTTACTCCCGAGGTAAAAGCCCTGTCGTATATCACATGTCGTTGTTGCGTAGTGGTACTGTGTCTAATAATCTGAGCTATTAGAGTAGGTTTTAATATCTCCTCTGCCTTTACAGTGTATGGCATCCATCCAGACGCATGACCTGCTGCGGAAGTTCATTCTGTTTCTCAGCCGGGAAGAACAGTGTTTGGACATCTGTGTGTGTCTTGAGGGGAGCCACACACTCTGCTTACTTGGTATAGTATTTTTGATGAATATGGGCTCACGCTTTCATTGATGCAGTCTAATTGTGTTCGACCGTTACCGCTGTGGCTGCTATACATCTTTCTCTCGTTTGATAGGCAACCTGATTCACTTGGGCTTCCTTAATGAGAAAGTCCTTGAGGAGGAGGCCAACCATTTTGTGAAGGACCTGACTGACATGCTGTCCTACTGCCAGAGATATGTATCCCAAAAGAAGTCCAACCTTACCCACTGGCACCCTGTCCTGGGCTGGTTCTCCCAAACCGTAGACTACGGGTGAGTGAAATACTTTAGATTTACTTGAATGACTTCAACAACTTAATATTCTCCAGAAAACTGCGTAGAAAAGGGTTCCCAGGAGGCCCAGAATATACAGATTGAAGAAGGATCTGAGGCATTTTCTTGAGGCAACATTTCTTTCTATGGCACAAAAATCTAATTGTGCTTTATAGACAAAGAAGAGCTTGATGGATTCTGGCTGCCTGGTGTTAGCGTTAGACTGAATATTAAGCCATTATATATATTGTATGTCTTTAAAGCCCAATTATTTATGTTCTTAATGAAAAAAGTGTGCTTGTCTTTGTCTTTCCTCTGCCTTCTCTTCTCTGCAGTCTGAATGAGTCAATGCCGCTGGTCACTAGACAGCTTCAGTACCTGTGGGGTGTTTCTGTTATTCGGACGCTCTTCAGTGACGTCCTCTCTAAAAAGCTGGAGAGTCAGGAGCCCACTCCCCCACCCCCGCAACCCAGCACGTCCCAAAACAATCTACCAGTTAAAAGTGAGTCATAAACCCAAACCTATTCCAATAAAATAAGTAAGTTAAAACAAGTACAGTCTGTTGACTTTAAAAAAAAAAAAAAAAAAAAAGTTTAAAGATCGTTGAAGGTTCTCTGCATCCCTGGTGTGTCTGTGTTTTGACAGACCTCTTTAAGCGGGCCTTTCAGAAGTCAGCTTCTGTACGGAACATCCTGAAACCAGTCGGGGGGAAGCGAGTCGACTCAGCTGAAGTTCAGAAGGTGTGCAGCATCTGTGTGCTCTACCAGACTGCTCTGTCTACGCTAACGCAAATACGGCTCCAGATACTCACCGGTCAGTGCCAGAATGTTCTTCTTTTGTAAATATTATACAAACATTTTGGAAACCTCCTGGAGTAATGTACATTCTCTGTTTTTCTGCAGGTCTGACGCATCTGGATGACCTTTTGCCCAAACTGTGGGCCTTCATCTGTGAGCTCGGTCCTCAGGGAGGCCTCAAACTCTTCATGGAGTGCCTGAACAATGACACCGAGGAGTCCAAGCAGCTCCTGGCTATGCTCATGCTCTTCTGTGACTGCTCACGCCACCTCATCACGTAATTTTCACTTATTTTTGCTGTGTTGTGCACAAGACGCCCCCAACGTAGGAGCAAAATCTTATGACGCACTGTTGATGTGTTACAGAATTCTGGATGACATTGAAGTCTATGAAGAACAAACATCTTTTAAGATAGAAGAACTCCACACTATCTCTTCATTTCTGAACACATTTGTGTATAAGATGATATGGGATGGCATCTTAGGTGAGTGTGTGGCCTCACTGAATCTGGAAAGTTATGAATATGGCACCTAATGGAAAAGGTATATTTTTACTGAAACAGTTTTGTATTTTGCGTTTAACAGAAAATGCTAAGGGAGAGAAATTGGAGTTGTTCCACAGTGTTCATGGCTGGTTGATGGTGCTTTATGAACGGGACTGCAGGCGACGATTCACCCCTGATGACCACTGGCTGCGCAAGTAAATACAAACACTGAATAGCTGTTAAAACCCTAAACACATCAGCCTTCTGTTTCAGGAAAGCTGCTTTGTGATTACATTTAAAAGCTCACCATTACATCTTTGTAACATCTATGTGTTGCATTCAGGGACCTTAAGCCCAGCCTGTTGTTCCAAGAGCTGGAGAAAGGCAAGAAAAGAGCCCAGCTGTTACTGCAGTACATCCCACATGTCATTCCACATAAAAATGTAAGTAAACAGGATCCTTTCATATTTGCCAGAGTGTCGTTTTCAGTTGTCTAATCACTTTCCCTCTCATTTTAGAGGGTGCTGCTTTTCAGGAACATCGTCACTAAGGAAA
The DNA here is from genome assembly GCF_905237075.1 of Dicentrarchus labrax. NCBI lineage: Eukaryota > Metazoa > Chordata > Actinopteri > Moronidae > Dicentrarchus > Dicentrarchus labrax. The sequence continues at coordinate 4,554,297 of NW_026136714.1, read as the reverse complement.
AAGAAAGTTTGGGCTTGATCGAGACCAGCTCTGCTTCACCACATGTCACCCATATAACCATTCGTCGCTCACGGATGTTAGAGGTATGGTGTCAACTGATCAGATTTTTTAATATACTACTCTGCAAGTTGTTCCATAATAACATGTTTTTCCCCGTCCTAAGGATGGATATGACCAGCTCCGCCGATTACCAGCGAATTCTATAAAAGGCGTCATTCGTGTGAAGTTTGTCAACGATCTGGGAGTAGACGAGGCTGGTATCGATCAGGATGGTGTGTTCAAAGAGTTTCTTGAGGAGATCATTAAGAAAGTGTTCAATCCTGCTCTCAACCTGTTCAAGGTACGTCAGGCAAAAAAAGACAAGCATAGTTATGCTGCTGATGTTGACTGTTTTGTGTGATATTATATTTATTTTCCGTAGACTACGAGTGGAAACGAAAGGCTGTATCCTTCACCGACATCGTACATCCATGAGAACCATTTACAGCTGTTTGAGTTTGTGGGGAAGATGCTCGGGAAAGCCATCTATGAGGTACATTCGTGCTTTCTGAGGAAATGCCCTCATCTGTTGCTCTCTACTCTGAATATTGTGTTTTAGGAAACCTTCAGTAAATATGTAACTGTAACTTCTGTACACGCAGGGCATTGTTGTGGACGTCCCTTTTGCCTCCTTCTTCCTCAGTCAAGTCTTGGGTCACCACCACAGCACTTTCTACAGCTCCATCGACGAGCTGCCCTCGCTGGACTCTGAGTTTTACAAAAACCTCACTTCCATCAAGGTCAGCTATAATTCCACCTTTTTTTTTTTATTTTGTTTATCACATTTTTATCTCATGCCTTTTTTTTTTTTTTTCCAGCGCTATGATGGAGATGTAGGGGATCTAGGACTGACTTTATCCTATGATGAAGATGTTATGGGGCAGGTAAGAGTGGAAAATGTGGAAGATATAATACAGTGTAGTTAAATACCTGAAATTCATAAGTCAAAACCTACTTTGTGTGTGTTTCCTTACAGCTTGTCTGTCATGAGTTGATACCTGGGGGGAAAACCATGCCAGTCACCAATGAAAACAAGTACGTAAATTAATTCCAGATAAATAAATAATAGGGTACTGACCCATTTTAAGTTAAAAATGTTGCTGTACTCAATAGAAATGACTTTGCCATTTCCTGCAGGATCAGCTACATCCACCTTATGGCTCACTTCCGGATGCACACGCAGATTAAGGAGCAAACGGCAGCTTTCATTCGGGGCTTCCGCAGCATCATTAACCCAGAGTGGCTGCACATGTTTTCCACGCCTGAGGTTCAGCGTCTCGTCTCTGGAGACAATGCTGAGATTGATCTGGATGACCTCAAGTATGTGACATTTCAGACATCTTTAATGAGCAGACTGACTAATTTCTTCTTCTTTTCTTGCTGTGCCACCACAACACTTACACATATTGTGATAGAAGTTTCCCTTAGTAGTCAGCAACAGACTCTTTCCTTCATCTATGCTTCTTGTGTACAGAGATGCTCATCCTTGTTGTCTTCCTCTCTCTTTTTCAGGAAACACACGGTCTACTATGGAGGTTTTCACAGCAGCCATCGTGTCATCATCTGGCTATGGGACATCCTGTCCAGTGACTTCACTGCGGAAGAGAGGGCTATGTTCCTTAAGGTAAATTGTTGTTGTTTTGTAACAGCCAAAATCACTCTTTTCTACCACAAGGTGGTTCATAATTGTCTTATTTTTTTGTCTTTTAAATGTCTCTTTACAGTTTGTTACCAGCTGCTCAAGGCCACCTCTTCTAGGTTTTGCCTACCTCAAACCACCTTTCTCCATCCGTTGTGTGGAAGTTTCAGATGATCAGGTAAGAATGAAATGGGAGGAAATCACTGCTGCTTTCAAGTTATGTTTGTGTTGTAGCTGGCATCAATGTGTTATGTTTGTACTAATGGAGCATTTTTCTTGTGTTTAGGACACTGGAGACACCCTTGGCAGTGTTCTTAGGGGCTTTTTTACTATCCGCAAGAAGGAGCCTGGAGGTCGACTTCCCACTTCATCGACGTGCTTCAACCTGCTCAAGCTGCCCAACTACAGCAAGAAAAGCATCTTGCGTGACAAGCTGCGCTATGCTATCAGTATGAACACAGGCTTTGAGCTCTCCTAACTCAGTTGCATCAGGACAATCTTCACAGGAGGGTTGTGTTCAGCAGCCTGAAACAAGCAAGAGGCTCGGCTTACCTGGACTGGAGCCTGTCACATCAAAGGGGCATCACGTAGACAAAAGGGGACTCATTAAGGACCTACAAACTCTCCCTTTGTCTCTTTTTAAAACTGGATGAGCTCTGCTCAACTTCAGCCCACTCCCTCACATCAAAGGGGATGCTGTTTCTGCAGCACAATCCAATTTTTAGCATCTCCCTTTGCCACTCCCAAAATTCAATATGTCGTGTATTTAACTTGATGAAATACGGATATACAGTGGCTAGATCTCTGTTTCTCAGGCTTAACAGAATCATTCTCTGATCTAACACTCCCATTTTAAGCGAACTGGAAAGCAATACAGATTCAATGCAAGCCATTAGACACGTGGTCGACTCACTCGAGTGAAACCAAGCGATGCATTGTTAATATACTTACAAGCTTGGACTCCATTAGCCAAGCAACTTTTAGCAGATATTGGATGAGTGTTAAAATGTTTTGCTGAACATAATGCATCTTTTATAAATGGAAGACAAATCAATGTCTTGTGTTCAACCTCCATGGAGGAGGTGTGGCTCACAACAGTGATCCTGTGTTTATTACATTATGCCCCATATTTGAGGTAAATCATTTTGACCTGGCTCCATTTCTCCCCTCTAAAAGACACTGCAGTCACCTGAGAGAGATGCCAGCCCTCTGGTTTTTATGTCTTGACATCTGCCTGAGTCCTGGTGAAGCAGTGGAACTGCTGAAAAGATATCCTTGCTGTAGCATTTGACTTCTGAGTAAACAAAAACTGGAAATGTTTTGTCACTTATTTGTATCTGCCCAGTAAAGCGGATACATTTGTTCATTGTCACACATCTGTGCTTGACCTCCACTCCAAAAAACCCCCCTGAAGAGTTAATCAATGATGTTAATCTTTGTACTTAACACTAGTAAGACTGAAGATTTCTCACTACACCTTTGAATAACGCTGAGTGCCTCATATTACGCCATCTCCCCTTTGCTCTCACACGTCAGACTGTAACCAATATCCACGTATATCGGAAACAAGCCATAGAAATGGGGGCTATGTACCTGGACTTATTCTTTGCTCCTACTAACAAAAAAACGCAGCAACCCAACCACTCTTCTACAACAACAACAACAACAACCGAGGAGGGTTTTACTACGATGCCCTCCAATCTCTGTGGACTTTTTAAGCCATTCAGAAAAGAATTTGAGGTGTATAAACCTCTCAACATGATGTCATGGACTGGTTCGTCAACCAAATGTGACTGCTTGATTTAATGTTCCTTTGGATGGAAATGTTGCACACCTCTTGGCTGTTTGACATGAGGGTGAATGTTACCTTATAAGCCTAAATATTTCCTTACACAGGGTTCCATTACATGATAAAGTTAAGGAAGAGATTCACCAGAAAGAGGATTGCACCTTTCAGAGAAAGGGTTAAAAGAAATATGAAATCTTTACCAAGTTCTTTATTATGCAAAAAGTGTTTTCTGTAATGAATGAGTATGAATACTTCTGTTAATAAGTAACACAAGCTTTAGAACATGCTGGTCATTATTGTCTAACTAGTAATACCATGGCCACTAACTTGTGTGAAAACAGAAGAAGTGATTATAATTAAAATGCAACCATTATCTATATATAAATAACACTGGTTGTAATTAACCTGCAGTCTACTAATGAGATTTAAAACTATTTTCGAATCTGACAAATCAGTCCAGAGGATCTTGCTTCAGCGCTCCTCCTTTTTAATCTATTCAAGCAAGAAGTGGAAACACTGCGGATGGATTTACACGACACGCTACACTTGAGTGTGTGTTAGTGTGCAAGAGGGATGAAAGATACCTCACAAGCTTGTCTGTCTTGTCTGATGAGGTCGCTCATCTGTTTTAAAATGATGTCAAGAGTAGGCTATATAGGCTTTAAATGTACCAGTGGACTGCTGATGCTGACTTTGAATATCCACCCTTTTTAGTACATAAAATAATAAAAATGATCCTTGAAATGTTCCCACCTTTATGTGAAAGTTTCCATCTCTTTTTAAAATGTCTTTTGAAACTGGCTGCACTACAGTGTGGAGTGTGTTGTGTAAAAAAAAAAAAAAAAAAAAAAGAGATCCAAAGTAAAGATTTGTCCACGTGTAAGATACTTTTTCCCCCTGTAATGTTAAATCATGTACACCAGTATTATATAAATCATTTACTTTAAATCATTTAAAACACAATGAGTGTTCTTTCCATTTAAATGCTGGCTGCAGGGGTGAATCTAGAGCAATACTCATGGGGTGGCATGGAGACTTTAAAGGTGTATATATATGTTTATTTAATTGGGAACAATCGTGTCTATTCATTTTTGCATTGAAAAGCCACTAAATGATGACATTTTAACTAACATTAGCAAAGCACTGAATAGAAATATATCTAAATGTGGCATTAGAAATCACTAAATTGTTTTATTTACAAATCTAAAGACATTTTTCCAAAAACATGTTATTGAACTTAAGCCTATCACTTAAAAATATGACTATAACAGATTAGTTTTTGTTTTTTAACACTATTTTTTAAATTAATCTAAATGAATGTGTTGCATTTGACACCAAACTGGGATGGCCATGCATTTTGTTAAGGTGCCACCCTTCTAGATCCGCCCCTGGCTGGCTGCCTCCATTCTTAACATTTAATTAAGTGTATTACAAACACCTGCTGCCAACACAGTGCGCATGGGACTGAAGCTTGAAACACTAACAGGAGGCTGTGGGATTGAGAATGACTCATAACACCACATCTTCTGGTTTTTTGTCTGAAAGTGTGCATGGCGGATTACGGTGTGAATGCGCACGTCTGACCCATATTCTCCACTGCGTCCTGGTCCTTGCACTGTGTGACTCTTCATGAGAGGTGAACGGTGCTGCTGTGAGGATTTCCCAAACACAACACGAGTTGCAGCTGTTCACCTGCAGCCTGCCACCTGAACCTGCAGGACAACCATGAGCAGCCCGCCGAGCCCTTCTCCAGCCAGGTGGTTCAAAGCACTGCGCAGGTAAGGTTCAATAGGCTCCAGCAACACTTATTGTATATGGCATGAATACAACGCAGTGGTTTCACAATAAAGTTGTTCTTTATACTACAAGTGTTGCTGGTGTTTTGATCTCTTCAGCCTTTTTCCCTTTTCCATGCACAAGTAGGTGAAGTTGTGCCAGAAATCCCTGCTTTGCCTCTAAACAGTCTCAGGTTTTGGCAGTAAGGTAACTGAACTTGCAAAAAAAGCAAACTAATTCAATGTAAAGTTTTTGTGTGTAAATGTAATGTAAATGTTTTTTCATGTGTGTAAGTTACTGGAGACAGTGAATAAGACACTCATGCTGTCCTTGGTTCACCTCTTCATGATGCCTTGCAGTGGCCTAGGTTGGAGATTATTAGAATCCAGGTTTGTTAGTTTATGTGCATCACCTGATTGGCTGGAGTTGTTAGGATTTTCACTTTCCTCCCTGCCAGTGGGGCTTTTACCTCACTGGTGCATAGGCTTAGCTGCACACTAACTCCATTCAGAAAGGCCAGCAGTGGATTCTTTACTGGAACATAAACATGAGTGTAAAAGTAAGGGTGTGCGCTGCTTGTCAGAGGAATGGCCGGTTAACATGCAGAAGGTACAGTGATGAGCTATGGATTGTGGATGTGTTTTGTTTTTTTTCTTGCTCTGTGGTGTTAAAACTAATGATGTGGCTGCTGTTTCAGGACCAGGCTGGGGGAGCCGTGTTTGAAGACATACCCTCTGGAGTGTGTGGATCTGCTGGGGAGGGCAAGAGTCGCCTTTCAAGCTGGACGCACCCTCAAGGAGAGCTTCAGACTGGGTCAGCTGGAGGCTGTGGTGCGGATGCTGGAGGAACATGAGTGCGACTTTGTGGATGCTCTTGGAAGGGACCTTCATAAGGTGAGGGGGTGGAAGCAGTCATCTGCAATGTGTGTGCTTGTTAATGGCCCAAATAATGAACTCTTTATTTTTGTAACCAGCCAAGGTTTGAGACAGTTGTGTCAGAACTGATTCTCATCAAGAACGAGGCACTTCATGCCATCAGCAACCTTAAGAAGTGGATGCAACCGCAGCATGTGGAAAGAAACCTGGTGAGACTTTAAGTTTGTAAAGCATCAAAAAAACATTTTAAATCCAAACATCCCAAACATTTTAGTAATGTTATTGGGATTATTCTTGAATTTACACAAGAGAACATTCTGTCTAGCTGCTACAAAGAAATGTATTGTGACCCCAAAGCAGATTAAAATTTAAGTTGCCGTTGCCCTTTCTGTAAGAATTAAGTAGGCTAATGTTTTTCAGTTCTTTAGTCAACATGTGCTCTGATAACCACGTTCACTCACGAGAGTTCTGTTTCACTTGTAACCCAATTTTATGCTTGATTGACGTAGTCCACCACGCTGGATGAGTGTCTGGTGGTCAGTGAGCCGTTGGGGGTGGTGTTCATCATGGGGACCTGGTGTAGTCCTGTCCAAATGTGTCTGGTGCCGCTGGTAGGGGCCATTGCAGCAGGTGCAGAGACTCAAAAAACCTAATTTAATCAGTTTAATTCAAGCTGTTTTTTCCCCTCACACAGGCTTACTGATGCTATTTTATTAATTTGTGCAGGAAACTGTGCAATCATCAGCCCCTCTGAGTGCACGGCTCACACAGCAGAGCTTCTTCATCGACTCGTCCCCTTCTACTTGGACAATGTGAGTGATTAAACAGGAGGGAGGGTGGATTGTGTAGGTTTGGTCTATCAAGTTACAGCAAAACTTCTTTGAGGGTTTTTTCGCTCATATAGAGTGGTTGAGTAAATGCTTATATACTTCAATGGAATAGATTTTTATCTATCTATTTATTTTATCTATCTATTTTTTATCGATCTATTTTTTTATCTATCAGAGGACATTGTTTGATCTGTGTGCTTTTAGAGAAGGCAGTTTTAATGTGAGATTAGACTAAGAGGTTTGATGTGACAAATCTGGGAGAATGGAAACATCCACCTTCTTGTTATACAAGAAAAAGTTGACTCTCAAACTCTGATTTTGCACTTACACTGTATTGACATTAAGGACCTACAATTATCTGATCTAAAATTCTTGTTTTCCTCAAGGAATGCTTCCATGTGATTCTTGCAGGCACAAATGACTTGCCTGAAGTTGTGGAACTTAAATTTGACCACGTCTTCTTTACAGGTAAAGATAAACTTAGCTATAAAATCCATTTTGTATTGATTTAATTGAATTATTCTTAAGTCATTAAGGCTGTCTGTCAATGCCTAGGAAACAGGGAGGAGGGAAGCAAAATTGCTCAGGCTGCCGCTCACACACTCACGCCTGTCACCCTGATTTTGGGCGGCAAGAACCCGTGTTACGTGGACCAACACTGTGAGATTGCCACCACCGCACAGCGCATCGCCTGGGCACGTTTTCACAATGCTGGCCAGAGCTTTGTGGCTCCTGACTATATCCTTTGCCACACGGATATCAAAGCACGGCTGGTGCAGGCCCTGAAGTGCTGCCTGATGCAGTTCTACGGTTCTGATCCCAGAGAGTCCCGCAGTTTTGGCCGCATGGTCAATCTAGAGCTTTTCAACCGTACGAGAGACCTGCTGTGGAGATCTGGCAAGGTGGCTGTGGGTGGGCAAGTGGTAGAAGCAGAGAAATATATTGGTAAGCGTCTTCTGTGCAAGACTCTCTGACACAAAGCAGCTGTGCTACTTGCATTACATTTAATGTTGTTGTAAACTATTTTCTTTCCGAAGCCCCAACGATTTTGACAGAGGTAGAGGAACAAGATCCCATCATGCAACAAGACGTTTTCGGCCCAGTTCTTCCTGTTCTGACTGTGAACAATACGGATGAGGCAATTGCTTTCATTAATAAGCAAGAGAAACCCCTCTGTGTCTATGCATATTCCAGCAACAGCAAGGTACGTGTGACATCAAAGTGAAGGCGCTCTGTATTCACTGTATGAACTCCTGTATGAGCCGATGTGTATTTTGATCACGTGTTGGCCTTTTCCGACAACGCAGGTCATCTCAAAGCTAATGAGTGAGACGTCTAGTGGAAGCTTTTGCTCTAATGACAGCGTCCTGCAGAGTCTGATGGTGGCTCTGCCTTTCGGTGGAGTTGGTAAGTCGGCGCCATCAGAATACAAATGATGCCAAACACACTGGTGGAATAACCTACAATATAGCAACTAACACTTTATTTTGACAGGTGCCAGTGGAATGGGCTCCTACCATGGCCGCCACAGCTTTGACACCTTCTCTCACAGGAAATCATGCCTGCTGAGAAGCACGCGGTTTGAGTGTGTAACCTATCTGCGTTATCCGCCCTATGAGGACCGCAATCTGTCTCTAATGACATGGGCCAGCACCCTGTCCCAGAAGACTCAGGGTTGGTGCCAGATCCTGTGACTGTGTGGGAGGGCGATAACAGAGCTGTGATGGAAGAGCGCCGAGTCCTGAACATTCCTCACATGCAAATGTATTGTCTGTATTAAAAATACATGAGAACAAAACCGAGCCACAGCTAACGGAGGACGGAGCAATATCCATAGTAGTTGTTTAATCTCTGGGTGATGACAATTGTAAGTTTCTCTGCTGCAGCACAATAACTCAACTGGACGTATGTGTTTGAGGAAACATGACCTGTGAACAATTAAATAATAACCGGAAGGTACATGTATTGACTGAATGGTATAAGATTTAGATTTCACAGCTAAGCATATTACTGCGGGTATATTCTCACATTTTACTAAAAAGAAATCAAAATGAGAACAGTTCTGGATCTCATTCATATTTATTCATATTCACAATAAAAATGAAATATCTGAAACACCAGCCACCCAAAAACAAATCAGGGCTTTTTCTTATTCCACATGTGAGAATCTGGTCATTCAGGTCTCTTGTAGATTGTCTCCTCGTTGTCTTCTTTCATGGCTGCGTATCTGGCCACGGTGAACAGGTAGTCGCTCAATCTGAGTGAAAATGTTGGGAAATGTATGAGATGTGTACTAATAGAGGAACCGTGTTCTCAATGATTTCAAAGCAACAGACTGACCTGTTCAAAAACTTCGCAACATCTGGATCTGCCTCCCCTGACCGCACAATTGGAGCAACACTATAACCAGAACAAAAATCTGTTAAAGAAGACAAAGGAAGTCATTTTACGTCATTCAAGGCCGGGAACATGCTGCGACTGACCTTCGTTCTGCTCTCCGACACACTGTCCGAGCTAAATGCAAAGCTGCGCTGCTCTTCCCTCCAGACTGTGACACACCAAACACAAGTGTTAGTGCAACAGGAAGAACCACAGAAGAACCCAGTGTCGTACAGATGCACAAATGGGCTTACTGGTAAAATGAAGTTGGTCAGTGGAGGGAGTTCCTTTGTAAATGCATCAATCCAGGTTTCCAGGTCTGCAATTGGCTGAGCAGTAAACTTTGTTCTCGCTTAGAAACAGAACAGAAAAAATAAACCCAAGAGATCTTCAAGCACACAAGACACACTATTTTACAGCATTAGACTAGCCAGCGAACACATACTCATGTGACTTTCTCTCGCAGACGATCGAGGGGTGGCAATATTGGAGCCCACATCTTGTAAGATGCACTGTACCTGCAATTAAAAATGCAAGAAATCGTATATCTGGTGTAAAATATCTGCAATGAAGGAAGGAAGGAAATAAACACAGCAAGAAAATCCAACCTTGACCAGCTGATATGTGAATGTGTGACCTTTGTCGAGGCAGAATTCTCTGGCCAAGCTGTAAATGTACAATTCAACATGGTTACTTCAGGCTGAGGCAGATTATAGAACAAGTTTTAAAGGGAACTGACATTTGAACAGCGGACATTTCACCCTATAGCCGATGACAGCTCGTCTGTATTTCCTAAGGCTTCAAATATATGATCCTCCTTTGGCCTCCTTTCTCCTGTAAAGGTGCTTGAGAAACCTTTCAGGGGATATAGCAAGAATTGAGTCAACTTTTTTAAGAACTATTTACTTTAACACTATTGTGACATGTAAAGTTAAAAAAAAAAAACAACCTTTGTCTCCAGTTTTGGTGTATATTTTGGGTATCCTGTTGTCTCCTTCAGTGGCATAACTGTTGGGTAAAAAGGAAGTTATTTTAAATATATATTTGATACATAGAAACAGTTAAACAGTAGGGTAAACACAGGTGTTACCAATGATAATAATCAAGGTTCTGTCCCAGTGAGCCTACATGCACTCTGTTTGACCTGAATGGTAACACCTGTATTATTATTTCATGTCAACATGTAAGGTCCATTAAAGCAGGTACACAGTATTATTGTTTTATTTTCAAACAATGCTCCTGCTCAACATAAATAAAGTAGCTATTGCTCAAACTCCCTTTATATCACACAGGATCCTTGTGTAAGAGCAACCCAGCTCGCTATATAACAGTTACATGAATGACAACAACAACAACAACAACAACAGATTTAAAAACTACCTTCTGGCTGAACACAATGTTTTCCTTGTCCGACACTCGCTCATGAGCCTGCCTGTCCTTACCACACAGCGGAGGTGGGCAGGTTTGATAATAAACGATGCCATGTTGAAGCTACAGGCTAGCAGCTAAAGGTGAACGATGGTACTACTTTTTGTCCCTCCGTGGTGGCCGTTGTTTATGGGCGTTTCGCTTTTAATCGCCCGGTTGGTCAACTCACCGAGCGCGGGCCGCTGATTGGACGAAAGAATATGTGTTCAACCAGCGACGGCGCTGATTGGATACTGGAAGCCGAACCTTTGTTAGTCCCGCCCCCTTCGTGTCAGCCGTGTTTTTAACTGCGAGTTGAAGAGAGTCTCTTCTCAGAGCGCCTTCCTATACTTTGACCCCCCCCCTAAAGAATATTTATTGAACTCCTTATATTCGTGGAGACTTCATTAAAAGCGCAGATCTGTGGGGGCAGAGTTATCGATCGCTTGTTGCTGCTTCAGAGGATTAACAGGAGCTAAAGGTGGCTAAGCTAGCTAATAATAACACTGTCAGTGTCACTGTTTTTGTACTTTGGAAACTGTTACAGAGATGCAGGTATTAGTGTCTGCTCCAGGGAAGGCGATCCTCCACGGAGAGCATGCAGTCGTGCACGGAAAGGTAATTCAGATCTTTAATGCATTGAGTTTTAAACCTTTCAGAGACTTCTTTCCTTTCATTCAGGCAGATCTCTGCAAGTGGATTTTCCTACTGTACTGTAAAGAGCCAGTAATTCACCTGGAAAGTAGCTAAAACATATCCAATAGACAACAAACTATGTGTATGCTGTGGAAAATTGCACCAAATGGGCTAAAACTTGAAGACGTCTGTGTTCTCTGCTCCATTACAGGTGGCTCTTGCTGTGAGTTTGAACCTGAGAACATATTTACAGTTAAAAGCCACGACTTCTGGCAAAGTTTGCATCAACCTCCCAAACATTGACACATTCTGCTGCTGGGACCTGTCTGAACTGAGGCAGCTCCTTCCTCACTTCTGTGGTAAGGGATGATGGAGCACACAGAACCAATTTATTAGTATTCTAATTTCATACACTATCTTATCTTTTTCATACACCTACGGATCAAATTGTGTGTGGTGTTGTGATTTTGTTAACAGGTAAGAGGGAGGAGGTGAAACGACTCGATGCTGAACTTGTGAAGAAACTGCGTGAATTTGTCGGTGTAGCCGATGCAAACTTGGATACGTGCAACATGGCCATCTTATCCTTCCTCTACATCTACATCTCATTGTTTGGATCAGGGTGAGATACTGCTTCTTCTCAGCATATGTTATTACAGACAGTTGGCTCAGATGGCACACACACACACACACACACACACATACACACACACACAATAAAAAGAAAATCACATTACAGATAATTTCAATACGATGGAAAACCAGAGACCAGGCCCAGCTTCAGAGCTGTAGTCCCACTTGTTTCAGACTGGCAGTTTCAGTCCAATCTAGGGAACCTTTGGCAAGAAAAGTAAGAGCAGTGACAGTTACGAAATGTTGCTGTAGACCTGTCCATGTGCTCTATCTACAGGCAATGGAAAGCAATAGTGTGTGCACATTTGGCACAGCAGAATTGGTACACCTCTTTTTCTATAGCTACTGATTGTGCGCGTATGTGTGAGAGAGAGTTTGGGGTGTAAAATGTTGAAGCATTTTTTTCCTGAATTATTAAAAATGATTAAGTGCTCAGAGTTCTTTGCTCTCCAGGGCTGTCCTCCTGTGTGGTTTGGGAGAAGAGGGGTAGTGGGGCACCTCAGCAGATCGGAGAAATAAAAAAAAAAAGCATTTACAAAAAATCTTGAGAAGCTAACATTTTGTGTTTTACAGACAGAAGCTCAATAGTGTTTCTGTTGGTGTTTAATGTCCTCTGGAGGATAACATGACATAATGTTTTATTTCTGTTAAGTCAAGTCAGTTTTATTTATATAGCTCAATATCACTAATCATACATTTGCCACAAGGGGCTTTATAATCCATACAGCATAAAACAACCGCTATCCTTCCCACAAAAAACCTTTCAATGGGGAAAAAAATGTTAGAAATCTGAGAAAAGGAGCTACAGAGGAGGGAACTCTGTCCCAGGATGCACTGGCATGTAATAGATGTGTGTACAGACTATATCAACACAGTAAAGTTACAGTATAGACTGTCAGGTTGTAAACATATATTAAAAACTGAATCTGGGAGGACGTTGAGCAACTGCAGGTGTCGCCAAACACCTTATTAATTATTTTATTTTAGCCTTCAGGTGGTACAAGTGTTCCACAAAGACACACACAGTATATATCTACACTTCTGCATATACTGTATTGTATTATGGCTGGGCTAATTTTCCTAGTACTGCATGTAGTAAGCACATTTGCATTGTGATAACTGCACAAGCTAAACACTTTGTTTTTGAAATTAAAATAATATAAAATCTCAAATAAATGCTGTAAATGTAAACAAAGCTAGTATAATAAAACAAAGGTCACACTTATTTGTCACCATGTGAAGGTTTATTACACTGATTTTTCTCCCTCACTGCTCTCATGCAGTCACAGTTTACTTTTTGAGTAAATAATCAATAAGTAATTCCAGCTCTTTTGGAAATGCTTTATTTGCCAAAATGTGCTCAATGGATGCTCTGTAGATGTGTTCAGGTAGTTGAGGGCCATTTTCAGTGAATCTAAAAAAAGAAAACCTCCACCTTGAAATGAAGATAGTAAAAAGAGGCAGACAGAAAGGCCGGATGTTAGTTGTAGCGACTGCGGCAGCTGTGAACAGGGAAGATGCTCAGGAACATTAGAGCTGCAGGTTGTCGGGAGGTTTAATCGGTGCTGACACGGTGCTGCCGTGTCTGAGAGAGGTGATGGGTTCTGACAGGATGGCCGCTAATGAGAGTCTGGCACCGGGCCACACTGCAGCCTTTAACAAGTCTGGATGTGTTTTTCCCTCGAGAGAAGTGCCGGACAATTAGTTTAGAGTATTCCCCTGTCTGCCCAAAAGCAGCTTCCCTGACAGACATTGACAGCAATGTCAAGCAAGTTTCTGTTGCCTATAGAAGTATATGGATTACTATTTATTACACACTCCTTATATCCTCCTTCTTGTACGTATTCAGTGTAACTGTAGCAGTTAATGTGATTTTTAAAGAAGGGGATATGATATATTATTTACTTAATACTTGATGTTTTTTTAATAGAAAATGTACATTAAGTGATGGGAAATAACTGTTTTTAATTGTTTATCTCTCAATAACAAATAATAACAAGTAGTAAGTGGTATATGCAGAAGCTCAGCTCTTATTTTTATTTCCTCAGTGAGCTGCCCAGCTTGACGGTGTCTGTGTGGTCGGAGCTGCCGACTGGAGCCGGTCTGGGGTCAAGTGCTGCCTACTCTGTGTGTTTAGCTGCAGCTCTGCTCTGTGCGAGTGGAGCCATTCCAGCTCCTCTCAAAGAGTGGGATCACACTGCCAGGTAACATTACATTAAGGGAAGGTCTCTTTTATGAGCTGTGTATGCAGTTTGTGCATAGACAGAATTATTTGGCCTGATTTACTTGTCTTACCTACGGAGAATGAAAGTCCTTGAATCACAACATTATGCTTCTTTAATAGAAAAACAGATTTGAGGAGCTCATGATGTTACAGCTTTGCTTTATAATTTAACTAGATTTAAATAAGGTGTTGTAGCCAATGGCTGCATAATTATGTCACAAAAAATCAACACAAAACCACCTACAGAGAAATGAGTTTTTATTAAAATACTGTACTTTTCCATGTAAATCCTTTAATTGTTTGTAATTTGGTAATTGCATATATTAGTCACTTGAAATGGTAATAAGTAATTGTTTTTTTGGCGCTCATTATAAATACATGAATACTCTTTTAGTACAATATCTGTATGAACAGTTGAAACAGACGTAAGCAGGAAGTAATGACAGCTTTTGTTCCTACCACAATGTAACATTTCAGATACATTCACGTCATTGTTTCTATCCAGGTTTCTTGGTAATGACATTGGATTAAATTGAAATCCCAACTACAAATCTCAATCAAATATCTAATGACATAAAGATCTTTTAGGAAAAAAATTGGTCTTTTCTTGGAAAATCAGAGACACGGATTAATGTTCAGATGTACCGTCAGCAGGATGTTGTTGTACTGTATTGTGCTACAAATCCTGTGATGATTGCTTCATCACAAACAGCATCTGTATAATCATTTTTTGGGCACACAGCTGTACGTCCCTCCCATATACCAGTGTTTGCTTAGGAGATGAAGACGTTGGGTCTGAGCAGGGCTACAAAGTTCTCCTTTAATGTCTTTATAATTGCAGGTGGTGTCAGGAGGACCTGGAGCTGATCAACAGCCGAGCTTTCCAAGGGGAGATGATCATCCATGGTAATCCTTCAGGGGTAGACAACGCTGTAGGAACATGGGGTGAGGCCTGAAATAATCTGGCATACGGTACAATATTCTTGTTGTTATACCTCCCTTTGTCTTCCTGGTCACAGAACTCTTTAATGGTATTTTTACTATTTTACCACCACTGTTCATTACCATTTGATGATTATCTATTTAATGATTCACATTTCCCTGTATGTAGGTGGCATGCTGAGATTCTTGGCCGGGAAGATAATACCACTGAGCAGGTATTGACCCTGATTAACAATTTTCAATTTCATTTAAGTACACAGTGAATTAATAAAATCGTAGTGTATTTTATTTTCTCACAGAAAACAAATATGGTCATCAGCAGGGCACCACGGTAATGTGTCTCTATGAACCCTCTGATCTGTCTGCTTTACTTCCAGGGTGCCGTTATTAAGAATCCTCCTCACTAACACCAAAGTACCACGTAGCACCAAGGTGCTTGTTGCCAGGGTGAAGGACAAGATTAACAAGGTACTAAATGGTTTCTTCCTCCCCCGTGTGTTACTTGCAGACACTGTAATTAATATAATAGGCGGTGCTTTTCCATGGCAGATACTCCAGAGCCTGGTGTTGAGTGCCTTCATAAAATATTGAAATTAAACTCTTAGCCAGCACCCCTGTGTGCTGTTGCCTTGGTGACACCAGCAGGTGTGCAGATTTTGGTCTCAGACATAGTTAGGCCTGGATGGTGTAGTAGCACTGTTGTGATCGGGCTGGCGCACAACCAGAGTCAAACCTGCCACTTTACAGTCTATTTGTATGCAGCTAACCCATCATAAAAAGAGTTTTTAAACACTTGTGCTGGAAGACACTTGTTGTTTTACTCACAGTCTGCAGTAATGACTTTGAGTAGAAACACTGTGCATTGTTTTCCTCTCCTGTAGTTCCCCTCTATCATGGCCCCAGTGCTGGACTCAGTTGATGCTATTTCTTGCACCTGTGAGAAAGTCCTCTCAGAGATGACCAGTGAGCCCATCACAGGAGAGCACTACAATATTCTAGAGGTACAAAATATGACTAGATAGTGTAAAGCATTTTGCATTACAAATGTGTCATTAAGACTTTACTGCGGTACACTGCAATGCATTTCTCTCATTTTCAGCCCATATCAACAGCTGTTGTCTTATCATTTAAAGGAGCTCATTGACATTAACCAGCACCATCTGAATGTGATTGGTGTGGGGCACCCTGCCCTGGACACACTGTGCCGGGTCACATTGGCCAAAGGGCTCCACAGCAAGCTAACCGGCGCAGGGGGAGGAGGCTGTGGCATCACCCTTCTGAGACCAGGTACTGTTGGAGAATTGCTCTACTGTGAATGTCATAACTGTGTGCATTTTAAATATTTCTATAAATGAGGAAAAGGTTTTTGTTATTTTACTTTATCTGCTCAAAGGTAGAAAACAAGGTGGCACAACATGGAAGCAAATAATGTCTGTAGAGATTTACATTTATTAAGATATCATTTCTGATGGACCTTCTTCAGATTATATTTCCCCCTTATGTACAAGACAATCAAGGCGGTGACCTGATTTAAAACAGGTTTATAGCAGACCACACCCAAAGCAGGTATAAATACTCAAATAGCCACAAGAAACAAGTGAAGGGAGTGACAGAGACCCAGGTTTAACTCTAGCAAAATACAATCTAGTAAAGACGACATAAATACAAGAATACAAGAACTGCTGTATCATCCATCAAAATTCAAACATTGCAAGAAAGATTTGAAATGAACCAAAGGCATGTTTTGGCAAATCTAACAACAAAGATATCATAATCAAGCCTGCTGACATACGAGGCGCTACAGACTGACGTCTACAATGAACAAACACCTCAGCAACATCTCCGTCTACCGTCTCCTCAAAGGTGATCCTGCATTGACAGTCAGAGATTGATAACATGTTGCAACGTGCATTGGACTGTAACTGGATAACAAAAACAACATTAGACTTTATGCAGGTTCCAAATCCGGTAACTCATGTAATAGATGTGCTCCCTAAGGTACATAAAAATCCTAATAACCCTCCTTTCAGACCCACTGTGTCTGGTAATGGCAGTATAACAGAGCCACTATCCACATTTGTGGTCAACAAGCATCCATCTTTTGTGAAAGAGACCAAAGATGTTTTGAACCAGCTGAGACAAATTCTTTTAGCTAGTTTGGATATTCCACATGCACAAGGACTTCAAGTAATATCCAGAGTAAACACAGACTCTGTGACAGACACAGAAACTTCTTTTGAGGTCCTCTTGAAACGAATCCCTTGATGTCGAGATCAAATGATATGTGTGAACAGTTTAGAAATAGAGGTGTTTGGAGCTACCTTTTAACTTCAACTGAAAGAGAAGATTTGCTCCTTAAAAAGACAAACAAAAATCAACGATGGGCATGTTTTGTCACTGGCTTAAATCGCTGCTCTGCAGAAATGAGAGACATCATCAAGTCACACTGTCACTTCCTGCACTCCCGTCTCTGAAAGGGAACTTTAGCTGTGGACATTGTGCACAATGTGATAATAACTGTAATTGTAACAGTTTTTAAATTGCAACTCTAAAAATGTTGTCTGCCCTTGTGGAAAGGCTTATATAGAAACAAACTGAAAGAGCTTTTAAAGTCTGTATTTCTGAGCACAAAACAGTCACCAGAACAGGAAATAGTCATTACTAGGCCAAACATGGCTCAACATCTCTTTACAGGAGGCGATATTCAAAAATATCTTTCCCAAAGAGAGACGTTTTGGATCAGCAGGCTCAACACTATAGGCCCCGCAGGCCTTAATCATAGTTTTACTTCAAATCTTTCTTGTAATGTTTGAGTTTCGATGTGTGATGCAGCAGTTGTATTCTTGTATTCCTTCTCTCTGTACTAGATTGTATTTTGTTAGAGTTACTAAACCTACGTCTCTCTGTTTCTGTCCCTGTCTGTCTCTGCCTTGAATGAATTCATTTTGATGAGGGAAGTTTGATGAGGCAAACTGTCAAGACTCCTGCTGACAACCAAATGTTGTGTTTTCCTCAAACGCTCCCTCGCTCTTCCTCTCTGTAACGCCGATTTGAGTGTCAGGAAATGATGAGAAGGCGAAGGCTTTGGTGTGCGGGTACTACTGTGCAATTGGTTGTAAGGAAACTTTGAATCATCCTCTATTTAACAAACAAACAAGCAAAGAACCTGCAAGTTCAGTCTTTGTCTATGCCGGCAGCCTGTAGCATACTAAATTGTAACAAATTAAAAATCCTCTAAATCGATTTCCAAATGCTCTTTATTTGTTTCCATCTGTGCAGCAGTATCATTCTTCTCTAATGTTCTCAGGTGTTTGGTAGGAACACACCGATTGCCGAGTGGCTTATTGACTTGAGTGATGAGGTTTTGGCTCCAGTGTTGTCATGTTGCAGAATGTATAACTACAGCCCACTCTGACTTTATTATGACTTGTTTATTTTTTAGAAACTGACTCCTCTGTAGTCCAGACCACAGTGCAGGACTTGAGAGACTGTGGCTTTGACTGCTGGGAAACAAGTATTGGTGGGCCAGGAGTCCAGCAGCACTCTCCTCTCTCTGTTAAGGAGGAAGTTCTGGAGATTTTAAACCGTTACTGACACTGTGGCTGTGGCTGAACAAGAGGACAGACGAACTGTTTGTCTTTTTGTTCTTACCTCAAGACCTGAGGTAGGCTCAACTTATCAAGTGAGCCGAGTGGACCAAGGAAAGTTTCGCACCGAGCAGAGCTTCCTGAAGTGTTAATTATACATTTGCCTGACTGAAAAACTGTGTCTCTAACAGATTACTGGGAAGATGAAGAGGATTTAATGTTTTTTGGTGAAGAATCCCATGGAGTGTTTACTTATATATTATATATACTGAGCGCTTTGTCCACTAGATGGCATCAGAGTTGCACAAATGCTTTTTATGAAACAGGATTAATGGTAAGAGGTTCTCGTAAATTGATTAATATCTAAGTGAAGCAATTAATTTATAGGTTCATCCAAATGTTTAAAGCAGTAGAGCCTTAATGGATTAAATAATTGTCATTAATTGATCAGCCCTGGCAGTGTAACATGCAGTATTGTTGGATAACCGCTAGAATGAAAGTGGGCATTTGTGGTATTCATTTTTACAGAAAATGTTAATGGAGAAAAAGTTTGATGAATTAAATTGTTTTTTGGTTCATTGGAAGCTCAGTGACTATTATTCAGATTTTGTCCCTTCAGTTCTACAAAGAGGTTTATGAAAGTGACTGTGCTTTCTCATGAACAAGAATGTCTGAACAAACTTAGTCCAGGTAACAATATAGACTCTGAGGACACTTTGCACATAAATTATTATTATCCAGACAGACTGTATGCTGCTTTGATGCTCTAACGCTCTTTTATTGTGCTCTACTTTTGACATAAAAGTCTTTAAATGCAAAATGAAGCTGAAACCAAAGAATTCTTTGTGATTTATTCCTTTGAAATCTCTCAGATAATAATATATAATATCTGTCACGCTTTTATAAATATGTTCATATGTTCTTTAAAAATAATGTGTGCCATACGCTGTCCATTTCCTCAGTTAAAGACTAACTGGCTGTGTTGTTTTGCCAATAGAGGATGGGGAGAGGGGGACAGCAGGAGTGTGTGGCCTCTCTGGAGCCTCTGGATTAGCGCCACTATAATGTGAATCAACAACCAGCGTCCTTCTGTGAGTCACACATTTGTGCTGACACATATGCACACACACACCAGCTTTCCCAAATTCTTCTCCACCTAATTGCTCATCCTCCTAAGCATTACAAAATATTCTGCACATGCCGCAGATACAGAAGACGGATCTGTTTCGAATATCCCTGATTTGGGGAAAAGGTCATTGCGGGATTCAGTTGAGTCTGAATATCCATTTCATTTTCTATTTTTTAAATGTCATGAAGATTGAGTAGTATGAATCTGGCAGTGTACGTGAATAAACAACATTTGTCACCCTCCCTCCTTTTCCGCCTGGCCCCCTCTGTCCTCTTGAATTGTGTCATCTTTATGTCAGGGCAGCCCCCCGTCAGTGCGCCGCACAGTTGCCCCTAACCCCTGCTGGAATTTAATTACCACTGCGCTTTTCAATTGAAATGGCATTGACGAGGGGGGACAAGAGGGAGACAACAGAGCCTGTTTCATTTGAAGCCCCTCTCTTTCTTTTCTGTCTCATTCTCTCTCACTTCTTTTACCCCTGCAAGGCACAGATGGTATTTTTTTTTATCAATGTCAGCGCCTGCTTCTTTCTGCTCTGATGAATAGAATCTAAAGAGGCCCTGAGATTATTTCAGATAACAGAGGGAGTGAAGAAAGGGGGTCAAGGATAGAGGGAGAATGTCAGAATCAGAGAGATACGGTGAAAACAGCGTGCTGTCCCAGCGGTGAGGAAGGAGACGTACAAATCATTTAACATTTAACGTTTAGGGAGTTTTGTCTGGATGGATCAATGTGGGATGAATCAAGGATGTATAATTCATTTTGTCCAAGCAGGAGGAATGAAATGTTAAATGTGAATTTGCTGAGTGGTCATGCTCACTGTGGCACGTTCCCTCTGGTCTCTCAGTCGACTGGTGAAATGCTTGTCAGGAGCCATTAAGTTTGAATACAGAATTAGACCTGAGTGACAAGATATCATGTTGCTGTTGGCCGCTGGTTTTACTAACAGGGATTCTGTATATGACTTCCTGCAGTGAGCATTTGCACATATTATAAAGGCCTCTGATTCACGCTGTGTTGCATGTTCTTATTGTGGGAAATTACATGTGTGTATATTATAATTTATGTCATGATATTTGTGTCGAAAGGGGGTGTGCAATTGGCCACAGCGGGGAAGATTTGTGTGGCCATCCTCTCCCAGCATTCATATCGGCACACTGACACAGGCAACGTCAACATCATGAGCTCCTCTCAGTCATGATGGGCTGTATGGTCCTCCTGGGGGTGTTTGCCCTTTTGGTAAGTGGGGGGTGGTGGACGGTGTTAGTAGCAGGGGTCCAATTAAGACAGCAGGGTGCAAGGGTGCTGTCAAAGAACTTGGAGGATTTAGTTTTAGGGATGAACATCAATTTGTTTCAGTCCTAGCTCCTGATAAATACATCTGTTTATCCAATGTAAATGATAAACTTTCCCTACAATATGCATACAGCTTTTAAAATGTACCATCTTGGACTGGTTTAACACCTTTTTCATGGAGTTCTCAACCTTTTAGGCTCCTCAAACAAAGCAGTGTCCACTTGGGAGCCCTTACCAATAGTGAAGAATTATTTTTTTCCGCCGTATTATATTGGAATAATCTTGAAAGACACAAAGATGTAAAATTATACAGTAAATCATAAAAGAAAACAAGACATGCTAGCGGCTCTTTGAGGCACAGTGGTCCTTTGAGCTAAATGCTAATGTAAGCATGCTAATGTGCTCAAAATTACGATGCAAACATGCCCATGTTCTGTAGGTTAGTTTAGGTTTTTAGCATGCTTTGCTCATTACCAC
The DNA here is from genome assembly GCF_905237075.1 of Dicentrarchus labrax. Lineage (NCBI taxonomy): Eukaryota > Metazoa > Chordata > Actinopteri > Moronidae > Dicentrarchus > Dicentrarchus labrax. The sequence goes on along the minus strand of NW_026136714.1, from coordinate 4,532,639 downwards.
TAAACGCAAAGCACAGCTGAGGGAATGTCATAAGTTTGGCAGTATTTAGACAAAAAAAACAAAAAAATATTGGATATTAAAAAATGTTGTTGCTGCTGGAGAGAAAAGTAAGAACTGTCACAGTTCATGTGCAAAATTCCAACACAATCCATCCAGTAGTTGAGTCATGACAATGTGATATTTCACACATGACCAAAAATGTAAACCTCATGGTGGCACTAGAAGAAAAGTTGGAATAATAAAGTAATTCAGACCCATCCCTGTGGGGACCATAAATATCTCTGCAGAATTTTACGGTAATCCATTTAAAGGTTTAGGATTTAGTGACATCTAGTGGTGTAATTGCAGATTGCAACTCCATCGCTTCAACCTTCCCTTACAAGTGTGAAGGAGAAACAACAGCATAACAATTCTTATTTTCAGGTGATTATACATTAATGAAAACATACCTACACATATTCTATTCAGTTTCTGCCAATAGATCCTTCTAAATTACACGCTGGACCTTTTTAATAGTTGAGGTATTTTATTCTGGACCAAGAGGTGGATCGACTGTCTGACAGAGTGAGGTTTAGCCTTTAGCTAAAAAGACCAATATTAGAGGACAGGCACAAAAAATAAATCTTATTTTGTGTGGTAGAAATGTTTTTTTTCTGCTTTCCTGTCCTGTTAATCATCTTGTGACCCCTCAGTCTTTTCTTTTTGTGGGGCTCCCAACCCCCAGATGGGGAACCTCCTCTCAGTTCTCACCCTTAGACAAAATATTTCCACCTGGAGGCTCTGTTTGGTCTAGAACTGGGCTTCAGACGTGTTTATGAAATAGGCCCACAGTGTATAGACCTGCTTGAGCTGTATTATTGTAAACATCACACATGACACAGAGCGACTCCCTGTCCACGTCCCATTTTCCATCATGGAATTGTATCATGTCGTTCTATTGATCCAGTAATTGATTCTGTGAAGTCGAGGGCACCTGCAACATACTCTGTCATTCCTCAGTGCCAGGAGCGCTCTTGTTTAATTGCAGGCTAAGGCGCTGGTTTTTCTTGTTGCCTTTGAAAAGCCTCATTGATTTTTATACCACCCTTCATCCTTGCTGTGCTCCGTTTTAAGAGCAAATCCCTTGTGTCGAAGTTGCCCAGAATGTAAAAGTATGAAATCTGTCAGCTCTTTTCACAAGGCTTCCAGGTGCAAGCCAGACACGTTAACACCACACTGAAGTTAAAAAAAAGTTTTTTTTCCTTAATGTTTAAACAGAAGAAGGAAGAAGAGAGAGCCTGTGATTTATTCTGCCAGTGTCCGTCTCATGTGAGACCAGTTGAAGGTGAAGTTGTGTTGGAAACAACCTCATCAGACTGTGGAGGTCAAAGTTCATCACTTTATCTCTGCCTGTTTGGATTGTTTTTGTTAAAATGAACTGATTGGGAAAAAATGTCCAGTATTTTGGGAGTATTTTTCTTCAAGAGGAAATGTGTTAAATCAGTTTAATTATTTCTTTTTGTTTATTATGTGTATGCATTTATGGCTCCTGTACAAGAAATACATTATACTTTTAATAATACATTGCATTTATTAATCTGAAGCCACTAATCCAAACAAGGATTGTGATTTTTTTTTTTTTCATTCTGTCAGGCTTTAAACTGTAGTTTAGAAACTGGCACAGGAATATATTCAGTGCATTAGGGTCTATATAGAACAAAAATATCCTAAATGAAATTTGATTTGCATTAATTTGAGAAGCAGCTTATCTAACATTCATACTTTGAACTTGCTTTGAATTAGAAATAGGTTCTCATCATTTCCCTGGGATTGCAGCCAATTTATTGGATTCGTTTTTTTTCCCCTCAGAGGCTCTGGGAGGAGGATGATCTCAAACTGTTATCACATGACACCATGTGATTGATGGACCATTAAAATGTCAGCCAGATGTACTTAAAACCACAGCTTTTAGGTTGATAAATCAATGCACAAATGGATACATAAAGCTGTTAGAAACAAATATTCCCATCTAGAGCTATCTGCAGATAGTAATGGATGTTTCTTTCTGCTTGTCTGTCTGTCTCTCTGTATGTTTCTTTCTTCACATTTTCCCCTCTCCCAGTGTATCTCTCGACCACTGCAGTCATGTAATTACAATGGGACAGGTAGGAGTGTTCATATTTCATCTGCTGCATTCACGATAACATCTAATAATCCGAAAGCGTTGCAAAATTGGTATCTCATTGCTCATGCATTATGAATGAGTCACTGATTGCTTTTTTGCATAGATTAGCAATCATTTCACAGAAATCTTTCATATAAAAATGTGCCAGGAGGCTTCTATCTCTTTTTCTGAAGAGTTGAGGTGACACATCCCGCCGCTTTTTAAGATAAGACCGATCAGGTGATACCACTTCTCCCCCTCTGCCCCTCTGCCCCTCTGCTCCTTCTCTTGCTCTCTGACTTATTTCTCTATGCATATCATCATTGGGGGTGGGGGGGGGATAAGTGTAATTTTCAGCCCACTTTGCAACTGATTGCTCACTTAGTGAATATATTCAGCATCTGCAGTGTTATTGTGTTTGGAGCCAAGTGGCTAAGTACCGCTGAGATTCTTTGGCATCAAAGTAAACATTTGCAGACTCCAGAAGTGCATTGAGAGAAGCAAATCTTCTTCTTCAAAGCTATGAGATTGTGTGCCCTACGTATGGATTTCAGTGACCTCTGCTCGGCCTTGGAGCCTCAGATTGGCATAACACATAAGAGGCTTGTATGGTCCAGTGGTTAGGAAAATAGACTGGTGACCAGGTCGCAATGTAAAGTCCCAGGTGAGGTTTACATACCACTTTTGTTTCCTGTCAGGCAAATGACCTGTTTCACAGTCACAGTCACAGTGATCTACAGCATCCACTGAAACGTCATGTCAACTTTCCCAGAGCACTTAGAGAGAGTTTTATAAACTGTGAGCTGAGCTGCTTGTTTTAATGATGCTGAGAGCAACATGTAGACTCATCATGAAACAGAGTTGTTTTTAAACTTAGAAGTTCTCACATATAAAAGCTTTATTAGTCCTTTTAATTAAAGCTTTTGTTTGATGCTTTGGTGCGTATGAACTCGAGTTTCAGTTCTGCCTTGTCGCTGATTGAATAACAAAGGAAAAAGTGTCACCAGTCTCAGTGTGCATGAGGTGTGTGGATGTGTGGATGCCTGCGTTGTGTCTCCCATCGTAACCCCTGGCCTTTGCCCCCTTCCCCCAGATGGGCAGACTCTCAGCCAAGGCCCTGTGGAGGTTGGTGCCCTCTGCCTGACAGCCTGTCACTGTGCTATGGTGGTGATTTTTTTCTGCAGGAGATGGTGTCTGATTGGGAGCAGTGTGTGAATAGCCCTGTCACACTCGATAAGCCAGCAAGACGACCTGTGACGGGGACATATGGCATGTTTGACAGGGAGAGAGGGTGCGAATCGCACTGAATGATAAAATGGTGTTTTTCCCCCTTCGGCAATGTCATGCTTTCAGGCAAGCGTGTGGACCATCGCTCACTCAAGCGGCTGACTCCGGCCTCCTTGTGACATCTCCTTCAAGGTCCTGGGCTTCTCTGCCTCGCGCCTGGCCAATTCTAACACTGCGAGACTGTGCTGCTCACAGCTGCTCCGTTAGCTTGTCGATGTAGGGAAACATAATTGGATATCAGTTTAGTTTAGTGATGCAGACTGGGAAATTCATCTTAAGAGCCTGTTCGTCAGAGCTCCTCTTAAAGCTCCCTGGCACTGCAGCCCTTCATCCAGTCTCTTTTCAGCCTGTCACACGCCTCACACTGTTGATTAATACACACACAGTCTCATCAGACGACTCTAATTGATGGGTTCAGCCTCCTCAGGACCCTGATTTATTTAAAGGGCCATGAACACTGAAGAAAGGAGGAGAAAGAGAAAGGAGGAAGGAGACAAACAGGCTTGGATTTAAGTGTGTCGGGGAAATTATTTAGTTGAACCGCACGCCTCTCATCCTTACTGTCAGCTGGGTCTTGACTTCTGGTGTTGCAGCCTCAACTCCTATCCCGTCAAGTGTCACATTGTCTGTGTTTGTGGCCGTGACAGACAGCCCAGGTGTCACACTCAGGCTTCAGTGCACCATCAGGCACCTCTGCTCCGGTCCCCAGTGGCTCACAGTCAGAGAGACAGCACAGTCCAATAACCCCTCTCAAACCCAGCATGTCTCGCTCCCCGGGGACTCCCCTGTGGAGTTTACTCTCTGTCCATTGGGCCAGAACTTAGAAACTCTGCCAATGGTCACATGATCCTGCTTTCACTCTGAATGCTAATTATAACACTCCAACTGCTACAGTGCTACTTCTGCCATTATTGTGGCTTCTTTCTATAAGACACAAAGAAGTAGGACATGTCCCTAAATTCAGTTATCGGTATTAATGGGGGAGTCGGGGGCAGGCAGACGAAGGATAACACCAGCTTTGAATGAGCTGATTGGTAGGGTTTAGGACATTGAGACTGTGTTTTACTCCATTACATTAATTTAAACAGCTATAAAAGTTTATTTATTTCTAAACATTTTATTTTTAATTTATGAGATATGATCCTTTGCTAAAGATGTAATCTACCCAACAGTTTATAAAAAAAGTTCAAATTGGCATCTCCTCTACTTCTTACTACATCAAAATGCATCAACAAAGGCCAACATGAGAGGTGTTCAGTTAGTTGCAATCTGCAGCTTCACCGCTGAAGTCCACTAAACACACTACACACCGCTCCTTTTAAGTGAAGGATCTGAGCACTTCCTCCACAACCATGGTCCATGGTTAGTGATGGAAAGTAACAAATACCCAGGGTCTGTACTGAAGTACAGCTTTGTGCTACCTGAGTATTTCCATTTCCAGATACTTTATACTAGAAATATTTGAAGAGCTGTAGTTACTAATTACTTTTCAGGTAAGGTTTTACATACAAAACAAGTCTGATAACACATCGTTCCAAGACTAAAACACTGGTTCACAGCCTTTATCCGTCGCTACGGTTGCTCCCCCGTTCAGCTCTGGCAACCCAATCATTGCTGGTTGATAAAACGCACCACTACCTAGCGGTGATAGGCTTAATCAGCATTGTATGAGCTTGTTTGGCTTGGGCTTAAATGTAACGGACATTCATTTGTATGTTAAAGTCCGGCACTCCAGCTTTAATTAAAGGATCTAAGCACTTCCTCCACTACTGACAGTGAAACATGGTTAATTGAATCAGTTATTTTCAGATGGGATATTGATGCAGTACAATTACCGTTCTGTGACATATATTTATATTAAAAATACTGTGTCTTGGTTTTAACTATATTTCTCAATAGGAAAGAAATAGTTGAACCACTGAAACCACTGGGTTTGTGACTTAATAAGACAGTAATGATCAGTTACCTTTGGTTTTGTATGATTGGTTACTTATTTGATTAAAATTGTAATTTGTTTTTATTGATAACTCCAGAGTTAAATTATTCTGGCCCCCTGTATATGTTTACATATGTTTAGAAGGTGTTGTATAATTCAGTCACAGTTTGGCCTTCAGTCCTTGCATATCCATAAATTGTGTTGACATTTCCCCATTTCTCATTCCCATTTGTCCATGCCCGTGTGAGCACTTTGTGACAGCTGCTGTTCCACTGGACACAGTTTCAAGCTGAGCAGAGATAGGCCAGGACCTTCACTCATTGACCCTGCATCAGATTTTTTTGTTCTGGATTCCATCAATAAGGCTTGAGTGGCAGGCTATCCTCTCATTCAGCCACTCTGTCGAATGCTTAAGCAGACTCGGCCTTGCAGCAAGAGATGACATCAGTGTTGTGATCGTCCTGCTGATGTGCCATCAGGGGACAAGAAGGGGTCTTCATCATCCTCTCTCTGTGTGATGACTGTTTGTTTAGCAGCTGTTAGGGTCCTTGGTCATCAGAAAAAACCTTATAGTCAAGTAGGCATTTTAAGGATTTTGTCATGTTTTATTTCCTGCATTTTCCAAGAAGATTATAGGGATAGCTGGCACTACAATAATATTCATAAATATGCATCAGGCTTTGTTAAACACTAGACACACAAAAGTGGCCATTTTGCATGATTGCATTCACTTACAGGGGGATAATACTGCGGAGGAAGCAATTTTAAAGAATTGTGAAACAAATCAGCTCTTTGATTAGCCAACAGAATCTGTGAAGAAAGGATTTTTTAAGGACAGGAAACAAATGTAAGAAAACAAGACACTTTTTGATGCAGCAAATACAGCAGTCTGAGGGAGGATGTGTGGAGGATTGCTGTAATGTAGTGTGTTCGGATTATACTGTACAGATTATACACAAATAATGATGTGATTATAAAATGCTAATGAAATGGTGGCAGTTAAAAAATCGACTTGCAGATGATTTTCAAAATAACTGATCACCTTGTACTTAAAGCAAGACAGCTTTTTGATTCTTATCATATTATATATCTTATTACATTTCAGTTAGTATTAAACATTGAATTGATTATCTTCTTGTTGAATGTCATATTAAATACCTTATAGATATCTTTTAACATGGACCACATTTAAATGTCATATTTGATGTTTCTCTCAGTTTATTTCATTGCTATGTATTTTGTAGTTAAGTGTATTCATTTTTAAGGAAGTGATAATGAATTCAAAAAGCTCTAACGGTTCAAGAGATGATTACTGATTTCTGTTTTAAGCAGAAAATGATTCAATAGTTGCTGAAGACATTTTTAAGTATCCTGTCGTTGCCAATCATGTATTACATCCATATCAGGAATCCAGTGATTACTTTTCTCTGCCTGGACCGCTTTTCATGTACTTGTGATCTTTTCCATTAGATGTGTAGCAAGGAGGGGGGAAAAAATCACAACCACTGAGGATGAACACTAAAGTATTTAGTCCTCATCTGTAGTCATGAGGGCATTGGCACTGATGAGCGTGGTCAGGGTCACAGCACTTAACTCTCCAAAGGAGGACCAGTGCTTGTAATCACATAATATGTATGATCTTTCATTCAAGTGGAGCTGACATTCGGCAAATGCAAATGGTTTCATGGATTGTGCAGCTGTGAGGGGTTTGCTCTCTGCATGCTTGGTATGATGTATATACCCATTATGTAAAGCAAAAGCATAGGCTGTAATTCTCAGGTTGGAAGAATGATTGACATAATATTGACTATTATTTTTAGCACAGTATGTGGACTCTTATGCTGCAGTAGATGTTAAATTTGCCTGCGTTCTGCAGTTCAGAAATTGAACCCATGGGGATCATGTAGGAGCTGCAGCCCCTCTCTGTGCTGTCTCTCCCCCTCTGTAATTAAGAACAACATTTTCTGTTAGATTATAGGGGGACCCATCGTGCCATTGAACTGGTCTGCCTGATTAATAAAAGGCAGCTAATTTCAGTGGAGGAAGGCAGCACTCCAAAATGGCTCCTAATTACACATTAGGAGTGTGAAAGGCTCCTGCCGCTCCGGCCTCAATCCTCCACCCAACCCGCAACCCCTCCCCAGCCAGGTTGCATGTGCTGGCCCACCAGCACATTAACGCCGCTCCCAGGAGTGGCTAATTCCAGCCAACCCGTCGGCACAATCAGTGGCAGATGTCAGGAATCGAAGATGATGAATTATGAATATCCCGGAGATGTGGATAGGATACCAGCGTTAGGGAAAAAAAGATTCCTTTTTTTTCCTGTGCCATTTTGGGCAGCCAAATAAGCAGACAGATTCAGGAGGAGTGTGCAGTGGTTTGGAGTGATTGATTTCTATTCGTCATTATAAATGGGGTCCGACTGAAATTGGATGTTTTAGTGAAGTCGTCAAGGACTTTATGAGTTGGAGGGGCTGTCTGGCAGTGTAGGGACTGCGCCTGACTGTGATAGCAGTAATGACTTCCTCTTCTCCCTCCCCTGGGTGGTCAACTCAAGGGCTCAGGCAGCTGGGAATGATGTCCCGGAGAGGGCAACACGAACCTCTCAGTGCACAGCATTTGCATGGCTACATGATTACAGCTGAAATGGAGGAGGTGTGGTGAGGGTCGGGCAGGGGGTGGAAGGTGGTGACAGTAACAGCTGCAGAGAAGAGGACAGGAAATGGAGAGCTGTTGTTTTTGTTGCTATTGAGCTGCATCCACAGAGGCATGATGGGAATGCTTTGATGAAAAAAGAACTATTATCTCTGCACCAGTGTATAATAATACTGTGCTTGATTTAATCACATTTCTATAACTTGCATCTCCTAAATTTGAAACTGAAATGTTGAACTGAGCTTAATTTTAATAGACTGCTACCCAGAAAAAGATAAAATGTATTTCTTTTAAGCTGGAGGCAGGTGCAGGTGCTTAAACTACGCCTGACCTTTAAACATACCCTTTTCATTTGAATGGAGGAGAAGCAGTGGACACTATCTGCTGTATCCGGGGACCTTGAGACACGCTGATGAAATCGGATTCCTTGTCAAAACAGATGTCAAACTGATGCTGTGGTCTATTACTGACTGACCAGCCGACTGATGAGTTGGCTACCGATATGTGAACGTACACCTGGACATCTGTGGGGGGTCACAACCACGGTGAGGTTCGAGCCTGGGGCAGGCTGCCAGGCCAGACTTCACCTTGCCACTTCCAATGAGCCCACAGCACATTTCCTCAGCCTTCCTGCCATTCATCACCACGCCATGACAGGCAAATTCATCTGAGCAGGAAAGAGGAGCTAATCCTCTATATCTGAGACAGTGATAGACTTGCTGCTCCACAGGACCAATGAAATTAGGCTAAAACTGCTGTGGGGGTTCACAGGAAATTGGCCTTGCCAATCATTCGCAGCAGCCCAGTGTTGTACCACAAGCCTCAAATTTAATGTCAATCTAGCCTGCATCTGTTCATTTACACTGCCCTATTTTCATAATGCAAATGTATCCATCTCTGACTTTGATTGCCCTCTCATGGAAAAGTTGTTGCTTTCTCTAACGTGATGTAGAGATTAATGCAAAAATGCTTTGAATCCATAATTCGGGACATCAGAGGTAAACAGCAGCCCTGTGTCCATGGTGGAGAATCAAGTATGTATTATTTTAGATCTCTCCAACTCTCTATGTGGCTGTATTGATGTAATTTCAACCCATTTTCCTGATGAGTGCCTCAGTTCTGACGCCCACACAGCTTCTCATAATCGCAGCGGTCAGCATATAAGTGGGCTCTCCAGCAGCAACTCAGCAATATTGAAAAGTGAAAATCTATTCATCAACATGTTTTTCCGTTAACTACATCTGAATGCAGAGTGGAAGTCCCAATAGGGTTGAGTCATTACTTTCAGTAAAATAACTCCATTAAATAAGAGTGAACACAAAGCTGTCCCCCACACGCAGCCTCTACTTTTCCCTTGAGCTGCAGTCCCTCCTGCTGTCTTCCAGAGCTCTGGGTTCAGAAACACTAATACTGTCTGCCAGTTCAGTTCTACATAGATTTGTGAGGAGACCAGGGGTGATCATTTCTTCCCTTTTTTTTCCTCCCCCTCAGGTGACACTCTGAAATATATTTTGTGTGCCCTTTCACTTCAGACGAGCTCAGTGTGGAGGAAGCCCAGAGGAGACTAATGAGAGAGCGCAGGGGTATGGCTCTGTCTGCCTCCATGCCTCATTTTTCTTGATTTCAGCCGCTCCAGTGTCGGCATGGGCTCCTGCTGGTCAGGTGATGGCGGTGCCAGCTGGTGCATCCAGCTCGGACGGACAGCGATTCATTTCCCCCAGCTGGTGATTTATGGCACGGCAAAGCAGAGAGAAGCTGGTGTGCATGGCACCAGGCCGCCTGAGTTAGTGCACTGTCCGGCCCCGTCATGCTTTACCACACAGCGGGCTGGACTGCCTAATTTACGCTGGCAGACAGTCACATATATCACACCCCGTCTGGCCAATGAAGATTGGTGGTGTTTGAAAGGGTCTGTATACACAGTCGATTTTACCCACATGTTACTCCCTGCCCAGCATTGCACCAAGGAATATTGTTTTTCTTTTCCTCTCCTTCTTTGTCTCTTTGATCTTTCATGCTTCATTTCTGCACCTCTTTTCGCTCTCTCTCATCTCTATCTTTCTCTGTCGTCCACTCTCTCAGTGTGTGGATGTAATATGAAGTGACTGTGTTGCAGGGAGGCCCTCTCTCACTGGACCGGCTCCTGAGGACTGTGCCCTTCTGTTCAGGGAAACTGGGGGAGGTCACAGTAGGTAGCTCCCTCGAGCCATGGCGTATTAATGCCTGGGCTGACCTCGGTGATAAGAAGGAAGCTTCGGGCGCATGTTTGATTCATGAGTCCATCCTCAGTGGGCCCTGGGGGGCTTTTTCCACTGCTGTCCTTTTCCTGGCAGGGTGGAGGGTTGCTGCAGGGGAGATCAGTCCTGTCTGTCACAGAGAGGTTGGGGTGTGATAAAGGCACAGGGGCTGGGAGTGGGCCAGAGCACACAGATCGGCCCCTGTGTCGGGCACAAGCGATGACTTAATGGTGGGTGGTGATGCGACAGCCAAGTGTTGAGGGATATTAGAACGGATATCAGCGATGGGGCCTGACATCATGAGCACCCCACCTGCCTGGAGGAGGGTTTGTTCAGGGGGGGGATGAGAAAGTGAGTTGAAGGGCACTTGGCAGCTCTACCTCTTCCAGCTTTTTTTTTTTTTTGTCCATATTTTACATTTTCTACCATTTCAAAATATTGGACGTGTCTGAGGGCTGGCAGAAAGGAGTTAGATGGCTCAGATGGGGTGGAAGATGGGGTTTGTGGGAGTAAGCCGACACAGTTTCAGTTCCAGCACATATCTCCAAATTACATCCTCTGGAGTTTGGTTAGGGATTACTCCTGTCTAATCCTGACAAATGCTGCAGAGTGAGACACATCTCTGACAACAGAGCAACTACACAGCCTGCGTTGACCATGGTGATCGGTTTAAATAAGTGCAGGGTACAGGATGTACTCTCATGCACTCACGTAAAAAAGAAAAAGGTGCATGTGCTGTGATGAAAATTTTGATATCTTCATTAACAAAGTAAAAATGGCCAAAAACTGAATCACAAAGTTGAATTTTGGTCAAACACGCTCACGAAAAATCAGTCAGTGGAACATTTAGGTTGTGCAGAATGTGACTATTCTGACCATGGTTGCATGCCTTCATAAGACATGGTTTTCTAAAAGCCCAGATCTGGGTAATTACAGTGCACACAGAGAGAGAGAGGGAGGCACATCCTTGAACAACAGTATCTTGCCAGACACTTCAGAGCTCCTAATGCCAGCTGTTTGAATGTGGCTATGTAATACATAATCCTGATTTGTGTTCCTTTCAGTCACCAAAAGATCTGTACATGCCTCAAAGAAACTTGTCAAGGCTTTTCAGCGCACATTGCCTTCTCACAATCAAGTCGATGCTTGTCAACGCTACTGCTATCAAAATAGTCACAGCAGGGAGGGGCAATCCACTTTTCACATATCCCATTGCTGTCACCTCCTTCTGCCCGTCACTAATCTTTAAAAGCTATTTGCAGTTTTAATATAGATCTCAAATCCCATTTCCCTTTCTCTCTTCCACTCACACACACACACACACACACACACACACACACACACACACACACACACACACACACACACACACACACACACACACACACACACACTCATTGTTCTTCTTTTGTGGTTTGCTGGAGAGCTGGGTTTGGTGGGTAGAGCAAGCCTTCTCATTCCTCCATGCGTTCCCATGGTCGTGCTTTTGTTTTAGCTAAGCTGGTGCCCCCGGATTAAAGTGAAAATAATCCTTCTTTCATTGTTGTTTTTGTTTTGAAAACCTGCTGAAAAGCGATCTGTTGATTTTTCTCTCATCTTTCACAGATTAAGTTTAAATTGAACGATGAAAGGAGAATTTGCCAGTAATGTCTGTTTATGTTTGTACGTGCTAAGGCAGAGGTAACGTTGACTTTGTTTTCTCTGGTGATTTCGTTTGAACACGGTTGAGTGAAGGAGCTCTACAACCTTTTCCAATTTTACGATATGTAATGCACATTTGCTCTGAAATGTGCTGTATGTTTAATTCATTCAATCTCTGATTCATATCCACTTGAATTATTGTCTGGCCCTGCAGCCAAGCTACCCATTTGTGTCAGATGGCAGACTAATGGTGATATTAATGAAGTCATTGCTTTAGTCAGAAAATCAATAGTCACTCGAAACAGTCAATGCAAGCGAGTAGGCTTGAATGGTGACCTAGTTCCCATGTAATGACAGCTCCTAACCCATTCTGCATTGTTTGATGCTCACAACATCTGCTACCATACTGCCATACCATCATATTCATGCAACAAAACAAAGTAAAATACAATGCACAGCAGCGCTGAGTATATTAGGAGAAAATTGGGGCAGCTGTAATGTCTTTGTTTGTATGTGGCAATCAACACTGCCAAGCAAAAATGAATTTGCTGATGCTTCACACGACTAGTAATACCAATATTATTCCACATCAATAGCTGCGAACAAATAGCTCCAAGAAACATCAACCCAGTCTTCTCCTGGCCACAGAAGGCAGGGGCCAAGTGGGGCCAGGAGGTTAACCTGGGTTTGGCATTAAACAGCCCGGCTGTTATTGTCGGGTCTTCTGAGTCTGTAAAAAACCCAGCAGCGTTAGAGCTGGAGTGGGGCCACGCGGAGGTCAGCAGACCTCGGTGGTCAACTGAGCAATGAGGAGAAGGTGAGGGGGGGCCCGGTATACCAGCTCCGGTTCCTGCTTACAGAAGCAGCCGTGCACTGACATCAGTCAAAACTCATGACTGTGTTATTACTGTGTTCTGCTGTGCACTCGGAGATGAATAGGCTCTGCATTCAGTGTAACAAAGAGCCTTGGCATGCATACAGGAGCAGGAAGTGGGAATTCTAATACTGCTTTATCATGGGCAGTAAAAGAGGACAATACAGGCTCTCCCCTCTGAACTGGTTTAGTGAACACTCAAATCCCTATCTTCTGTAGAGAGACACTCCCTGCAAGTCATTTCACAGAGAGCACATTTATTTATTCATTTATTTATTTTCCAAAATGGCTTACAATGACACGAGTGCATACTTGTTTCAGCGCTGCTAGCTCCAGTAGGAATCAGTCACCATAGCTGTAGCCTATTAAGTCTTATGTTTCCCATACAACAGTCACACTTTTCTTAACAAGACTATTATCTCTCCACACTCACCTAATAATTACTTTGTTTATGGTATGCTGCTGTAAATGGTTCGAAATGTCAGCTTTGATTTAATTTATTAATTTTCTTTCCACATATGCTTAGTTCTCATGAAAGCAGCTGCGCCACTAACCTCCAATACTCAACTTAATATCAACTGACTATCAACTCATCCAATATCGTCAACATCACCTGAATATAACTAAGTGGCACTAGCAGTTACGATAGCCACTCAGCGTCCACGGACACTATTCTTTCAACAGGTATTCCCTGATGTGGTGCTTTGATCACAACAGTGCAGATGCTTTCTAAAATATCAAAAATCTGCGAGAGGTGTTCAGCTGAGACCTGGTGACTACACATTTTTTATACTTATCAGACCATTAAAGGTTCCCTCATGCTCTTTATGGAAACATCTATATTTGCTATGTTTCCTCCATTTCTCCATCTGTCCTGTCTGTGTATTTTATTTCACTGGTATGTATGTACTGAACAGTGTGCAACACGAGAAACAGACTGGAGCACTTTAACTGATATGTGCCACCCCAGTGGCTTAGTATATACTGTATCTATTACATGTATTTAAGGAAATGCAGTATAAAGAGGAAGGAATGTCTAACTCAGTTCTTCAAAGTTAAGTATTATAGTGATATGTGATATTCTGCCCAAAATGTATGTTTTCAGTATCAAACACAAGGCTTGTTTTAGCAGATTCAACTGTAAAGCACATTTACAAAACACTGGACATAGTTGATAATAAGTGCCAACATAACTGTGCATAACAGCATAAACACTAACCTAGCTGTAATACTCTGGACTGATATTGAGATTAAATCTTCATTCCCCACTTTCAGTTAATCAAAGAAAGACATGTTGAGGCTTTTCTCTCTTAAAGGTCCAGTGTGTAACATTTAGGAGGATCTATTGGCAGAAATGGAATATAATAATCATAGGTATGTTTTCATTAGTGTATAATCATCTGAAAATAAGAATAGTCTTTTTTTCTATCATGATTTTCTTGGCCAAAATAACAGCGATACACAATATTATATAATAATTTTACATTACATTTGGTTAAGAAACACATATATTTATTGCCTCACAGATAGGCACCTCATCTCCCTGTTTTTATTTTGGAATACTATTTCCATTCATCCGGTTTAAATATATCTGTGGGATATACAACGGGCAAGCCGAGCCTTCAACCATGGTGACAGGCTTGGGAATTTGGAAAGACTAGAAAGATGTGTGCTCCCCCGTTTCCCCTTGTTCAAAATAAATCAAGAAATCAATATAGGACTGTATGCGGGCGAGATAGACAGCTTTTTGAAGTCAAGCCATGTGAGGATATTGAGGATTCTTATTATTCATGATTATGGAAATATACCACAATAAATGTATGTGTTTTTTATTGCAATACGCGATAATATCGTATATTGTCCCATCCCTAGTTTCAGCAGCCCAGGATGGACAAACCAACTGGCTGTAGATAGGGCTTTGCATGTTTTTGTGTGAGTTTAGGGGCCACCGCCCTTTCTCGTTCCCTAGTCATCAAATACATAAGCGGTGTTCACTTAGTTGCAATCTGCAACTTCACTACTAGATGCCACTAAATCCTGCTCACTGGTCCTTTAAAATGCCTCTCTGCTGTGTACTTTTTATACCACAGCGCCGCCTCATTATACCTTTTTTTTACGATTATACTATACAGTTTATCAAGTGTATTTGTATATAAATATAACTTATAACTATACTGGGTGAAATGCAGTAAACGTTGTTGCTCAAAAGTGAAATTGTACTTTAACAACACTGAGGTTAAAATGCGAAAAGCTTAATAATAATGATTGTTTGTGCACAAAGGGCCATAATCTGTATCTGTGGGGCTAACTGAGGAACAGCGACACAAGTCTCCTCTGTGGGCTGCAGAGCAGATGCAACTAAAATGCTGTTACCAGAGACAGCCTGGTCCTCGGGCTAAGCTCAAATACCCAAATGCCAAACCCCCCCATCCCCACCCCCTCACCTCCCTTCAGCAAAACTTCCACATTTTAATCCAATAGTGTGCATAGAGCTCAGGGAAATGATATTTAGGAGACAATGAGTGCCCTGCAGAGAAAAAGAAGGGAGGAGGGATTAGAGTGTGTCTCTGAAGTGGCTTTGACTCCCCTACTGATGGAGAGTAATTAAAGCAGCCTACTGTGTTGTCGATGTAGCTAAAGGGGGATAATAATGAAACATCACAGCTCATAGAGCTCGGGCCTGCAGCACCTTACTTTGGCCTGAAGCCGTGATTAGGAGCACTATGTAGGTTGTTCCTAGACTCAGTACTTAATACTCAAACACACACCAACATGCTACTGCTTTTAAATGTTAGGTATTGTTGAATAATGCTAGGTACAGTTTTACAGTTAAAAAGGTCTTTGAAGCAAACGTAGATGCGATCACAGGCTCCTGCGATGTGTTGTATTCTCATAAAATGTACATTTTTGATCACATAATACATCAGCCAGTGACAACTAAGCTGAGAGGATATTTGTAAAAATGAACATTAACTATCACAGTTATCTAAGGTCACTATTTCCTCACAGGCCAATTACACATAAAACTGTGTGAAGTCTGTGACTCATCCTCATTGCCTGACTCGTCTTATCTTCCTTTAAGATAATCTGGCAAGACCTAAATGCCACTGCTTGCATCTTGAAACCTGTCAGTGGGCTCAACAAAGTGAATCTTTGATACAGCATGGAATAAAATGGATGACTGACTTACACATAATGTCCAGACTCTAAGCTGTGGTGTCAACCAAACACCTGTGCTCTCCTGTCTCCTCTCTGCAGTTTACTGAGGGTCACAAATGTTCTTACCAAAACAACATTTCGTTGTTTTTTTGTTTTGATTTTTTTATGTCAGGACATTGATTCAGTCTGTGTAATCATGGGCTTGTCATTTTGGGCTTGGTTCAAATCAATTTATTGGTCATATTGGACAAAAAGTTTAACACTAATGCTGCAAGACTGAGTAATTTGTTCCTGAAGTAATAAGAAATAAGATTTAATTTGATCATTTCCTGCCCAAAGCACAAAATACACAATCAAATTGAAACAGTGGTCTGACTGGTGTTAGAGAAAGATGAAATTGTGTTGCTCCCTTCTTTCTAAATAGACAAATAATGCTACCATAGGGGCTATTGTGAGACAGATAGGAGCCGTACCTGTTGTCTAATACAAATCATGGTATAATTGCTTTAATTTACTTGAAGTCAGCAACATTTAATTACCTCCGCCAAGGAGGTTATGTCTTAGCTGTTGGTGGAAGGATGTAGCATTGACCAAGGAAGAACTCATTCATTTTTGGAGCGAATCTGAATCACAAGACAGATACGCAAATGATTTTTTTTCCTTTCATTAACATTGCAAGATAGGTCAATTGTAGCACTGACATATTTAGAGGTTGCACTTGCAGATTTGCATATCATAGAAGACTGGACTATTGGCCTTGGCGGAGGTCTGCACTCTCCGAGTGCCCTTCTAGTTTCATTTGAATTGAGCACAATATTACAATTCCAAGTTTGGAATCCACATAAAATGTATTCAATACATTTATTCAAATGTATTCAGCCTTAGTGGTGTTTTTTGCATTTTGGCTGATCTCAGAAAAGAAATCCTTACATTCCATATTCATCAGGACGCTGATCACGTCTGAGCCTTTGAATCTTCTTTCTTTTTTCAAAATGTAAATAAATAAAGCACAAAACAACACATTTTCTTTATCAGTGGTGCTTATAGAGCATATAGAGTAAACTAATGTAAAATGTAAAAAAAAGAAGGAAAAAAAGGCATTTGTTTCAAGATGAAAGCAAATATTCATAATCACAGGGTTGTCCCTAATTAGCATGTCTAATTTTGGACATTGTTTTCCATTTGTGCCATGACAACATTTTTTTGTAGTGTATAATTAATTCACATTAGTGTGATCCTTTCTCCTCTTCTGCTTGAGGCTCAAGGTAAAGGGTTAAATACAACATCTGAGGAGGAGGAGACCTGTCCGTTATTATTTCCTGAATCTGTTTTAAGAAGATGATACCGCACTTTATTGCACATACATAGTCATTCCCTTAAGGCATCTACTGCACATACAGGAATGACAGATTCTATTCGTAGTCAGCCAGAATTTTCTCTACCGGTGCAGTTTGGTTTGCCCATGGTTAAAGAGTGGAAAAGAGGATTGCAGGTGAGAAACAATGGCAGGTCTCACCTAGTCTATTACTGTCAAGATCAACAGTTGCCTTCTCATCATGAGTGGTTTGGTTTGGAGACAGTTCAGAGCATATTAAAGCAGAGATCCCGGCTACAGAAAGAAACAGCTGGGATAGTGCTCACTCTGCCCAGACACATGTGGATAATGGATCATTTTCATTCCAACTCCCAATGCCTTTGCGCAAGTTAGGGGCTATAGAGCAGGGGTGGAGGAGTCAGCAGATGTTAAATTAAGCATGGAGTGAATACATAATGAGCTATTAATGCAGGAAAACATGTCCTAAATACGGTGGTATTTTGCACACACATCCCAAATGGTCAAAGGACTCTATCTTAAAGCCTCACCCCCTGCGGTGGTCTTGGCAGGGGAGAGGATATGAGGAGGGTGGATTTTGAGGAGGGCAATTCTGGTGCTTTTTGAATTTTGAATTTCAGCATTTAGGTCAAACTTTACCTCGGGTCTTGCAACCATCTGCTCCTGGGATACAGGCCAAGGCCACAGGGCAGGCTTCTGGTAGCAAAGAGGAGGCCCGGCACCATCTCAGGGTCTATAAAGAGGCCCTATAGAGCTTAGCATATCCCTGTGATGTGCCCTCTCCCTACCCTGTGTTTCAGGTGTTTTCCCTTTTTAGCTGCATCCTCCAGGGAGCCAGCTTTAAAATGGATGATTGCCTGCGACCGTCGCATTAAAAGCATTAATCCCGCTCTTATCAAGCAGGGAATGATGAATTAGGAGCGTCAGCTCTGGGCTCACCTTTGTTGTCATTTGAACAGAATCAAAGCTTTAAATCACAGGGCTGCACCTGGTAATAGGAGGGGGGATGGCGTTCTAATACTGTGTGTGACAGAGCCGCACTGCTTCCAGCTGATTTAATAAGTCCAGAAGGAGGGGGTGGCGCTGGGCTAAATGAAAATTTTAGCAAGGTTTTAAAATATATGATTGCAGGATGAAATGGCAGTTGCCCTTATTTGTCTTTGGTTACTGTTCCTTTCCTTGCTGTGTAATACAAGCGAGCCGAATTTGTGCTGTCATTCAGTCATTGTCAGGCCAATTTTGATAAGGTTTGTAACAATGCAGCACTGTATGTGCTCAGAGTACGATACTTGCTTTCCCTTTTCCTGCTGGTAATTCAAGTTCTCTTTGAAAGATCAGACTGACTTGCTGATGTTTTTGACAAGTCTCCACCGGGGCAGGCATTGTTATAATCAAGGTTGATTTGTTTAGTGGTAGAGTATGTGTCAGTACAGGAGTCGAGAACACGCTCTACCAGGGGTAGGACGTTCACTCCCAGTAGTGCTGAGCTGCTGCAATATGATTTGCAACTCACAACAATAGCAGGTCATAGTACTCTTTAACACAAACAACTGATCTGACATAAAATGTCCAAGCAGTGTAACATTTCACCCGCTACATTTTATATCAGGGTGGGGAAGTGGAGCAATTGAACGTGACAAAACATGTCAACCTTTGCTTTTTTTGATTTATACATGTTTGCATTTAATAAAATTAAATTGTTGATGAGCAACATTTACGCAGCTAACCTCTCTTGTTAATGGAGTGCTGCTGTGTATTTATAATAAAAACATGCATGGAATTAAGCAACTGCTTTAATGAGAAAAGACAATGTAACTCTATTATTAAAATTATTTTACCACTTTCATTTCTGTAATTTCCCACATCAAAGCTGCTCATTACATTTTGTTAATTAAACCTAGAATAATTGAACCTTACTTCAAAATGCAGGAATGTGAGAGTGGATTCTTCTTGTTCATTGAAATATGGATTGGACTTCAGTAGCCTAGTTTTCTGCTACATCTGAGGCAGCTAAAGGTGATTATCCACTTTCTAAATTATATTATTATTCCCTTGTCCTATCTTCTATGCTCTTCCTGTTCTCCCCTTTTTTTTCTCGCTCTGTCATTTCTTTTCTGAACACCCACAAGGTCTGTAAAACACTCAGCCAGCTCAATCCATACCCTTCAAGAAGCATGGAGACCACTCTCCTTTGAGTCTGTAAATGCTGCAGAGAAATATGTGAAAAGACAGTCATGTTGCAGTGAATATTAATGGCTCTTTGAGTGCTTGCTCCCTGGTAAACAGAAGGATTGAGTTGACATGTAGCCAAAGACATAATTTAAATCTGGGGAGGTCACAGGAAACATTAGCAAATTATCTACCCAATGCCTTCCAAGATCTCCCAGCAGATAATGGAAAAGCCAATCTATTTGGCTGATCGGTATCTTATCGGAATAGGCTGAGAAAAGCTCACAGTAATTTCACTTGATATGATAGAAGATTTCCCTTCACTTTGAGATTAGGTTTGCCTCGGGGGTCTGTGCTATAATTGTAAGCTCCTAACAAGGTGAAACATTGGTGGAATTCACAACTATATTTCTCATGAAACATGCGAAGAGAGGCGGCACTGTGCGAGAGGTGCATGTGGGAGTAGACGTGTGTGTCCTGTAGTTAATACTGAAGCAGGTCTTGGATAAAGTAGCGTGATTATTGATTAATGTTTCAATACTTGAACTCCATGTCTGTGTTTAGTAATTATGTATATGTTGCTAATTGTTTTTGTATTTTTATTGTTATTACTCTTAAGAATTAGACCCAATATTAAAGCTATTATAATGTTTCTTTAGTCGTGATTATGTGCAGTCACTATATTATTTACTGAATATATACAACAGTTTACATATACATTACAGAATGTAATAGTTTACAGAAAATAAATGTGGTTTTTATATCAGCTATAAAAATCTGTATAAAACAACTAAGAGTTTACAGGTTAAACTTGGGCACAGCGTTGCTTTAAGCAATGACAATGGCCACTTCTTCCTACTGTACAAAAACTAAATGTCCCACATGTGGACGCTGCCATTTTGCGTCTTGAGTCTGCCCAGTAGAGATCGGGGTTGGCACAGAAGTTTCAAGATCCCACCCACACACCTACACCTGGCCGACTCAAACGCCAGCGATCATCTTTATAACTTCAAATAACTAATTAAAATCAAACTTGTCAGAAAAATGAATGCTAACATGGAGGCAGTGGTCTTTATGATCTATACTGCAGTATACATACAACATTTGCTAATAAGAACTAGACACAAAGTACAGCTGAGGCTGATGGGAATGTCATTTGTTTCATCATAAACTGACAAATTGACAAATTACACCTTTGGCCTGATGATGGTGCAATCCATCCAAGAGCTGCTGAGATATTTAAGTCAAAGTACTGGACAGATCAACATTGCCATCCAAAGAGCCATCTAAAAATGTAAAACCCAAACAGATGGGAGAATTGATGGATGAATGAATAGATGGATGAATCATTCATTTCATCATAGCGTTATCCTTAGTGTGGCCAAAATATCATACCAATCTGTCAAAATTATGTTTTACTACAAACATGGGGTCATTTATGGTGATAAATGCTGTTGGTAAAGCCATTGTCTGTGACCTTAAAGATGTGGAAAGGAGCCATCAGTGAACTTGAAGCCATCTGTTGCACATCTGTAGACTGTAGATCCATCCACTTCGAGTGAAATAGCAGAGGAGTGGGAAACAGAGAGGGAGAGACAGAGGGGAATCTCACTTTAATCTTCTGTCTATCCAGTCAGACTGGTTTCTGCCCCATATTGCTCTGCCCTCTAAGGTTTTGTTTTAGTTAAGCCCAGCTGAGCTACCTTCAGAAACGGTGGTCCATCTTGACGGGAACGAGCTCTGACAGCTGTGGCTATAAAGTGGAAACAGATCTGAGGCCTTCTGTATGGCCTCTGGAATTCCACAGCTCTCTGGAGCCAAATCAGCTGTCCTTTACACCTATCGATCCAAGACAATTGATTCCTCTGCCGATTTAATTTGCTTTCTGTGGTCTGATTAGTAATGATTTACAGAGCCCTTTGTTCTCCATGCAAAACCTTAAAACAATCCTTTTGATGAATTATCTATTTTTTTTCCATGTGCCCTTTCATGTATGAACCTTAAAAATTCATAGGTTATGACCCCACCCTCCAGAGACGAGCACATTCTGCCCTCTGGTGATCAGTGGGAATTGGAGGAGCTTGTTTTCACCTCACCATAGTAAATCTAGTTGCAGAGGTCATCAAGTCAAGAGTCATGAAAAGACGGGCTGACAGGTTTCTGCTGTTGGCCAACTAAACTATTGACAACTGCGCTGGTTTAAACATGTTTGGAGGAGACTGATTTATAAATGTCTTTTCTATATATTAAATATTCCTTGGAAAAAAACAATATTATTAACTGTGAATCACTTATAGTAGATTTCTACTAGATGTTTTTTCCTTATTTGTCATTAGCATTGGTGCTGCATTTTAATGACAGGTGGTGCTTCAGTGGGTTTATACACAAAGAGACAGGCCTAGTACTCGTGGCAATTAATTTTGTATTAATTAATTAATCAATAATTAAGTTAGTTAATTTCTGATGGTTCTGATGATAATGGTTCTTATTGGCATAACACTACACACCTTCAGCAATATTTACACATCCAGCTTACACAGGTCAACATGAGATTGATCCTCAGTTAGATCAGCATTGCCAGGCAGCAACCCTTTTGAATTTATATACTGTGTGTGTATATATAGAAAAGAAAAAAATAAGCTGAGACAGCTGAACAATCTACATATATTTGCACATACACACACGTATATACATAGATATAGGTATCGGTGTATATAAATGGAATATACATATTTAAAGAACCACTGTGTATGATTTAGTGGCATCTAGCAGTGGAGATGCAACTAACTGAACACCGCTCGCATCTGTATTTGACAACCTGGGAATGAGCATGGTCTGTGAAGGGTTTAGGAGAAACTATGGTGGCTTATTTTCAGGTGATAATATACATTAATGAAAACATACCTATGTATATAATATTCCATTTATGATAATAAATCCTCCTAAATGTTACACACTAAACCTTTAAATAAAGTAAAGCTTTTTAATGGGGGGAGGTAGTAGTAGCAACGTATACACCAGACGTACTGGAAACACCTGCACGTATGTCATCTGATATATTGCAGTTATGTAGATATGTAGGTAACCACTTTCATGTTAGCAAAAATAAATGATATACATGTTGACAACCATATATTTTTTTACACACTAGAGAGGGGAAAATGTTTCCAAAGACATGCTCATAATGTCTATGATGTTTGCAAGTCCCATAATTTAAACTTTAATAGCTTTCAGTACCGTTAGAGAATCATATCAGTGACATTTCTGAAAAATGCAGGGGCTGAGAGTATCAAGAGTGAACGTATAAAAATAGCCTACATTACGGAGACCAACCCTGCAAGGCATGCTCTCCACTCCGTGTAACCTCCTCCCACCATGCGGTGCAGAAAGAGCTCCGAGGTCACAGCTGCAGCGTGCGGGGGATGTCAGGGCAGACCGGGGTGGAAACCTGGGCCTGAGAGGAGAGGTTTGTGTTGAAGGAAGATTTAGAGACTCTCTCCTGCTGTCAGGATGGAGGGCAGGAAGTGAAACTTGTACCAAAGCTTCACAGCTGGAGCCCCTCCCCCCCCTCTCTGCCCCCACCGCCCTGCCATGACCCAGTGACTCTGTGGTGTTTACAACCCCGCGATAAAACATGAGAACAACTTGCTTGCAACAAAATATTGACATTAAAATCTAGAAGCCACAAGTTCTGCACTCCTAAGAGAAGCTTTTACAGTAAACATGTTAGCATAATGGCTGAAAAATCAGGAACATCTTGCAAGAGTAATTTCTCAACACATTTTTTTTTTTTTTTACTTTACAGAAATACAGCAAGATGAGGAGATATCAGTCATATGTCTGTGCATGAATCATACACCTGGGGTCAGGATGTGGTTGGCCTAGCATGAAGACTGGAAATGGGGGAAACAGTCACGCCTAAGAGCACAAATCCTCGCTTTTTAAATTTCTGTTTATGTACGAATTGGGTAAACAAGATACATGTTAATTGTTTTGCTTTTGAGGTGCTGACAGGCTTATTTTTTTACCTCTAAAGAAAGAACAGCCAAACTATTTTCCCCTGCTTCCACAATACAATTCATTCTTTTAATCAAATCATCAATTATTGGACTTGCCGCACCTGCAATTACTGCCAGCCACCTATCAAAGTCCTATCCCTAAATATTATCTTCACTGATTATCACTATTTGATAAAAAAAAATGATACAAAGGAAATTCTTAACACCGACTTAAAAACATATTTTGATAACCATTGGATAGTAAAAACAACCCTAATATTTGAATTTGATTCATATTTACTGTAACAGTATCACCAGTGCAGTTTGTAAATCTGAGCTGACAGTGCTTTAACTACCAGTATGTAAGAGTCAGATTTCCATATGGAGCGCTCCTGATGTGAAATAAAGAAAAGGCACGTAACCTCTAGTGTGTAAATGTGAATGTTTGCCCCGAGTCATTTGCCTGCCAACAGACATGAAGACTCGGGGGAAATGAGGTGTGACACACGGGCCCACACACGCCAGGTTGTGGCAGTTGCTTTGATGCTCCTTGTGAGCTTATGGGTCTCCAGGTGAAACGCAACTCCTTGTCCCAGACGTTGACTGTAAATATCCTACTGTTGTCTACACCACACAAGTAGGGGTTTGACTTTCCCTGCACGCCCTTTCATGTTATTTCGTCTTATGTGTTATCCACATGTCTTCTGGAGAACTTTCCTGATTTGTTGCATTACAAAGCAGCGGCTCAGTAGATTATTATCCGTGGTTTGGTGTGCGTTCTGGACTGTCTGTGTGGAACAATGGGAGGAGATAGTCTCTGATTATTTGTAGGCTGCTGATAATTGATTATGATATTTGAGCTTGGTCTGCAGCAGCTCAATAGACTCTGTTGGGCAACCAACTTCACGATAACCCCACACCTGGCCTGATGGTGAGATAGAAACAAAAGGAGGCTTGATCAGCTCAAGATATCCCATTTTAAAATAATCTAAAGCACAACATTCGAGCAGTTGGGGAAAACAAACTTCTTGGAGATGAAAGCAGTCTGTGTTCGTGCATCCCCCTAAAAATCAAAGACCACCTATGCCTCTTGGTATGTAAGATCATGCAAGGTGACATTGATAATAAAACCAATTTGTTTTCAATCAGAAAGAACATCTTGTGCTGAGATTCCTCTGTGTTTTTAGAAACAGGCCTTGATTATTGTTCTGCCCTTGCCTTCAAAGTAAGCTTCAATAACACTGCCTCACTCGTAGGTGTCAAAAGTACAAGGCCTCTGAATACACACTGTCACATTCTTGCTTTCTGTCAAATGATTCTTTTCTGTCTTTGCACTTTGTTTGCCATCAAAAAACATCAAGAAGGGGCCCGCGCGTTGTTTTCAGGTTTTTCTGTTTGTGTTTGTTTGTGTGATTGTGTGAGTGCACGCATTTCACGTGCACAGTGGGTGTACACTCAAACACATAGTAAGCTGATGATGGTTTGTGACAGCCTGATTGATTTCTGTCGAAAAATAAAGCAAGCCGAGGCTGCGCTGAGACAGCAGGTGGAGATTTCTGTTAATGGCAGAGCGGCACAGCCAGACTCCACTGGGACACCTGGAGTGAGTAGAGCGCTCTTAAGGTCAGGGAACAAGTGTGTGTATGTGTGTGTTTGGCATGCTGAACACACACAAACAAGCAGAGTTACTAGAGCATAGCGTAATGTTTGACACAGGATGTGTTTCTTTATTCACATCCTTTAAATCAAATGTAATTGACCGTTCACTAAAACCCTCTCAACAGCGATTGTCCAGTTATAGTCTAGTGACCGTAAATAAGCACAGTGTGCATGGGGCAATAGAACAAAAGACACTAAGTATATAAAGAGTTTGGAGGGTGGTATCTTTTTTTATGCAGGAGCAGAAATGTAAGGAATGGATTATATAGTGTGTGTATCTGCTGTAACGTAAGCTGCAAACATTAGCATGTCTGGCTATCTAGCTTACTGTGTATAGTAACTAGGGCTGTCCCCCGATGTAAGATTTTCCTTGTGAGCTAGTAGTTGTTCAAGACCTTAGTCGACTAGTTGTTTAACATTTATGATAATAATGTAATTATTAAGATATATACTGTATATTTCAACAGCCGCCTGTTAAATGATAACATCTAAAGCATTAATGATTCTGAATGTGTGGAGCAACAAGAAAGGAGCCTGGACATTTAGTTTATTTATTTAAAAACAGTATAACGTCACAAACGTCTCGTTCAAAACACGGAACAAATAACGTCCAACTTCACAGAAACAAGTACCTGCAGACTCATCGATATGACGGATGATGTTACTTTATACGAACTTGCTACAAACTTGCTCCTCTCCCTCTCCTGCTTTACGCCTCTCCTGTCCCTGCTGTGTCTTCGTAGTCCCTGGAGTCATAGTCCTGGTCGGAACCGCTGTAAATGACCTCGCCTCTTATGGTGTCGGAGGCTGCTGAGCCCAGCTCTGTTGCCCGCTCACCCAACTCTGGCCGTGGCGCTCGTTCTGGGCCCCACCTTGCTAGTCCAAGTATGTAAGCAAAGCAGTTACAGAGGTGCTATGTTAGAAGTAAATAACAGTAAGATCTTTTTTTCCTGGGAAAAGCAGGTTTAGGTTAAGTCGTCAAGTTCCTATTTAATGACGTTCTTATTTTAAAACGAGTTTCCTCATAACATAAAACTTCAACTAACTAACGAAGCTAGCGATAGCGTAATCACTTAGCTAGCTACGGCTGCTGAAAGCCAGCAACAGTTGTTATTTGAGCCAACAAAACCAGCTAGAAATGAGCAGCCCGCTTTTGTCTGATATCAATCAATCAATCAATCAATCAAAAATGACAAAAAAATTGAGTGTTAAATCGGCCTCTGTTATCATAGTAAACCGCTGAGTGAGAACGTGAAATCTTGACAGGCATAACAATAGTAACTAAGGGGGGGTGGGACTTATTGAACAGTCAATTGTCTCCATGAAGAGCCCTTTATGTCCTGGCTGGGTGCTGCTTCCTGCCTCCACCCACACTTTTCTCCTCTTTTTTCCCTTTTCTCCTCTTTTTTTGTCCGCTTTTCCTGTCCTTTGCTGTGGTGGCTGTGGCCGGGTGTCCTCTCACCTCTCCTCCCCAGAGGGCCCTATCCCTTATTCAGTTCCTCCTTATCTGCCACATCAAAGGATCTCATTACGAGCTGTGACACCAGCCCCACCCTGAGCCAACCTGTTCCTACCATCACATTTAAATAGCATCACATTGTATTCATAATAGGTAATGTCATGCACTGCGGTCTCTGATGTCTCTCAGATCCCCCTTTCCTTTCCTTTCCTTTCCTTTCTACTTCTCTCTCCCTATTTCAACCCCACATGCCCGACAGACGCCCCTCTATAAAATTCTCTTTTATTTATAGCTTGTTTGCTTTTTATAAGGCAGCTGTGTAGACCAAAGTCGCTCGTCTTGTTTGATGTGCACATCTCTCATCTGTGATTACGAAGTGAATCTTAAAAAAAAGGACAGGCTGTTAAATGAAACGACTGGAGTGGAGCCTCCTTAGTGAAGATAATTCTGCACGCATTTTATTTGCCTTCTCTCCATCGACAGCACATCATTTTTGTCTGCGATCCTTTTTGAAGACCCCCAGCACGCTTTCCGGCAGACAGAGGGGCCTGGTTTTTTGGCACTCCCACCTGGAAAATTCAGCATCCCAGACCCTACCTGTTCACTCAGGAGTCCCAGAGCTGCTGCCAGGGCCGTAATTAACAGGAGTGGGGTCCCACTCTTGCCGCTTGCCGCCCTCATTTACCCACTTAATTTATTTACTAAACAGAGCATTGGCTCCGCTCCGCTCATGTTCCGAGTAACACTCTCCACGCCGGCAGGGCTGTTAAAGAACAACGCAGAGCTTTCCTTGAGTGTCGTAAATAATCTCTGTGGCTGACTTTACGGGGGCCACTGGGCACAGCCAGAGATGAATCTGATTGTAATAGCGTATGGGGAGCTTTCGTGAGCTGCATTTATCATGACCACTGTGAAGACAATAGCAACCGACAGGAATGATGGATCTTTAACTTTGCCTCTTCTTTGCGCTCACTAGTTTGACAGATATCACTCATTCTCCACCTACAGGCAGCCAATTAAACCAGTATACAGTCTTACCTAGATGCTCTCGCTCGACTGACCCAGCTACAGTATGCAGGTGTGAGTGTGTGCACACGGTGTGTAGCGTATTGGTGGGGGAGAGGGCACATGCAGAGTTTAGGCAGAGAAAGCACAACTGCAAGGACAACTTCTCCATCTCTTCCAGACATTTATCTGACACTTGAGAGTAATAGATGAAGGTTGCAGCACTTTTGGAAGGGGATGCCAGAGTTTTATTTCACAGGATGTTTTGTTTTTCCCGTAGAGGATTTATTTTGGCAGGGCTGTTACTCAGAAGCGCTGCTCTTTCCTCCCTCCTCTCTTCCTCTCTATCTATCTCTGTCCTCTCTTCATCTCCATCCTTTATTTCTCTCTGAGGCGCTGTCTCTTCCTTACAGCCTCCCCTCCGTTTGATAAACTTTTGAGATTTTGTATAACAAAGCACACAAGAAACAGCAGCCACAAGAAAAAAAAAGGACAATCACACTGTCAAGGTGCTTTGAAGAGCAGAGCACTGCAGCAGCAGATTAATGTCCTCATAAAGTGAGGGAGCTGATTTTGATGGAGGACTTTATAGATTTTGTAGGTGGACCACCTCCTTTGGGTGATATTTCTTTTCTCTTTTGTTCTACATACTTGAGGTAAAATAGAGAAAGGGTGGAGAAATGTAAGAGTGGGAGCGAGCACAGGGGTTGATGGTGACAGTGACAATAACCAGATCAGCTACACAGTCAGTCATGTATATGAAAATCTCCGCCTTGTGGGAGAATAGCATACTGTTTCAATGATTATTACCTCTCAGGAACAATAGACAGTATGTATCGCCTTTTGCCTCTTCCTCCTTACATACACACACACACACACACACACACACACACACACACACACACACACACACACACACACTCTCTTTCTCTCTCTCTCTCTCTCTCTCCACACACACACACACACACACACACACACACACACACACACACAGACAGAGACAGAGTTTTTAGTCAGCTGAAAACTGCCACTGATATTGGACCATTAAGAGGCAATTGTCCAAGAATGATTGGCCCCTTAAAAACAATGAATCACTAGTTACTATGGAAATGGGAGTCAAAAAGAAAACAGCAGTGGCTACTGACGTGGGCAGGTAATGAAATGATAATACCCCGCAGATGGAACGGTTGTCAAGGAGTCATTGACCTTGATTCCTCCCAGAGTTCCTTTCTGTTCCCTCTGCTCAGGGTTGATAAGAGCAAACAAGAAACGTGCAGCATCGAAAGATCTGTCAGATCAACACCTTTGTCTTTCTAGGCGTTTAAAATGTAACACAACTGTGCAATATTTCAGAATTGTAACCATACCGCGCAATGTGTATCTGTGTTTGATGATAACAAACAAAAGTGAGGGTCTATCCTCTACTGGTGAGTAAAGACTGCTGGAGTGATAACTCAGATGGTGTTTGCTTTTTATAAAATCAAAAGCAAACAGCAGCCCTTCCTGAACATTAACTATATGTGATTGCATATTTGTCTGGAGGGCAAATGGGGAGTCTGTGGAATACAAAAGCTTTATGCTATATATCTTCCCTTTTTTGTGGAGACCTTTTGATGAAATTCTATTTGATGGACCAAACAGCAGTAAAAAGAGAGGCTTGATGGAGGAGAGTTGAGCCTGAGCCACGAAAAGCCGGGGTAAGGAGACCTCCCTCTGGGCCTGGCAGCCCAATCCAGTTTATTGATTTTCTGTCTTCTCCTTCAACATCTGGAATGCGCCATACCCAATAGATTATGACAAACGTGCCCGCCAGAGACCAACGATCCTCTAATTGAACTTGATGGAGTGCAGTTGAGGATCAAAGGTTGGCAAAATTCGGTGACATAGCAGGTTTCTCTCCTCCTCCCAAAGACACTCCTTCAGAGCATATAAAACAGACCGAGGTCTCAGGGAAAAAAGGCGTGTCTTCCGTCCAACCGTCTCTTGTCTTCTCCATGGCCGTGGACAGCCAGACTTTCACCGCACCGCTGAGCACAATGGAGTCAGTGCTTTACAATAACAACCTCCTGCCAAAAGCACAAAAAAACAAGGCAGGAGAAAAGCTCAGTGCTCTATTTTGATGAAAGTAACAAGCACAGCTTGTTGTAAATAGGCTTTCTGAAGCCTGAGGCAGCTTTTCTCCCCAGGGGACGTGCTTTCTGCATCTCTCCCAGGGTTGCTGTCGCCAAAAGGTTCTCTCTGTAAGGGAAAAAGGAGGCACAAACAAGAAGTTGCTTCAGCTCTTCTGGCAAGAGGAAATCATCCCTCAGTAGGGCACACTAGCTGGGATTTACCATCCATTCAGATTAGGAATAAGATGTTTGGGTTACAATACACGATTGTGTATGGACCTTTTTCTTAGCTGCATTGTTAGGATTACAGTCCAGGTGCACACAGACACATTGTTAGCTGAGAGTGTCGAGGTGTTGAGCTACTGAGGAAAGAGGTAGCGCCCTGTCTGCCTGTGAGCTCTTCCTCCTGATCCCTGATAACTCGGATGTGTGCTTATTCAAATAGGTTTTGCTCCGGGCACCCTCTTGCAAATCAGGTGCCATCCGCAGTGGCATTGTCACACAAATTAGAAACGGATGTTTTGGGCAGAGCAGAGGTACAGAGTCTGTGGACATAGTTAGCCCTGGTTTCTTTGACGTGTGAGTGTCCCTCTCCACACCTCCACAGGAAGCTCAACTGAGTCTTTCTCACCTCTTTCTCCCTTTAAGAGGGAAAAGGAACGTAAAAGATGATTGTCTCCAACCTACCACCCACATTTGAGAGTAGTTTTTTTTTCTTTTAATAAATCTCCTCAAACCTCTCTCTTCAGTTACCTTTCTCCCCAATGCCTATAAGCCCCTCTGATCCTTTCCAATAATAATGGCATTGCCAGCCAATCTCTCTGAAAATGGGTTCAGCGCATACCTAATCCCATTTAATTACTTAGACACACAGGGCTCAGGACACACTCCTCAGGCGGCGGCCCCCCCTCTGTAAGCATGCCCTGTTTGCACCCCATCCACCTCTTCTCATGAATTATGGATCCCTGGCTGCAAGGCGAGGGGTGATCATTCCGCCTGCTCTGTCATAAGGCTCAGGGAGAGCCTTAGCTCAGTGTAAATATGGTGCCTGTCTGGGGTTGAGGTGCCCTATTGTGCATGGTATTAAAAGCTCACCACTCTCCCTCTCAGTCCCTCCACCGCTGCGGTGCTCGCAGCAGGGGGGCAGGGGTAATCGCACAGGCCTTCCAGCACTCTGCTCAACTGCAGCCGGGCTCACGCTGACCGGCATTATGGCTGACAGTCATCATACCTGAGAGGTGGGGAGAAATGAAAAGGAGATGGAAGCTGAAAACTGGAGAAATGAGCTGAATCAGCCCGGTTTTACTGTTGATTTGTCAGCACAAATGCCGCTTTACGGAGTGAGAAAACATCAACACTTTAAGTGTGATCGAATGTCAAAGTCCGCCCGACCCTGTGCTCTGGGTGATGTAATGGTGATATGACTTGAACAGACAGTCCCTGAATGATAAGAGTTTTCGAATGCCAGACAGGGGCTGTTTGCTTTTTTAGCAGGGATATCTAAATGCTATCTGAACACTCTTGAGTCGCTGCTGTTGATTCCAGTTGCTGACACAACGTTAGCAGCTGAGTAGAGCAGAGGAGCACACTGGATAAATCACGTTGTCCACTCCTCATGTGCTCATCTGACAGGATCAGACCTCTCCTTTCCAGCTACTATCAGATGCTTCAGCTGCACTCACTTCTGGGCATGATATACAATTCTCTTGTGTCACTACCTGGTTGGAAACATGATGACATGTTTATTGAGAAGAAATGTCTACGAGAGCCTTCATCAGGACTGTATGCATTCACACAAACAGCTAAATAAAGTACAAGACGGCCACCTAAAGACTATAATTGGCAATGTCACAGTTCTCCCCTTGCCTTAGGAAAAGAAAAGAAAGATGATGTCTGTGTCAGCTCTGAGATGGTTCGATGCTGTCTGTCAGGGCCCTGAGCACATTTCCCTGAGCTTGATACAGACAGGGCTTGTCTCGCTGCCCTCAGCAGCAGACAGACGTCTCATCTTTATCTCTCCAGATTTCTACCTAATCTGTTTCTCTCCCCTTGGCCTCTCTTCATGAATCTGTCATAAATCATTTTTGGATTCTGGCCCCGTTTGCACAGACGGTTTCATAAAGGGAGAGGAATGGGCATCAGATATCCAGACTAAATAGCGATCAAATTACACGGATATGAAATGCTGTAGTTTGGAATCCATTATACTACTCAATAAGAGTCTTCTCACTGTAATATGTCAGCACTGGCCCTGAAGGGACAAAAGCACAGATGGTACTGTATATGTGCAATATGCATATGACTGAACAGTCTAATAACTATGGTTGACAGCTGAGTGAACAACATACAAGCTGAGTGCACACAACTTGTTCAAAATACAAGCCTGCCTCAGTATTAATCATACCGTATGTACATTCAAATTTGCCTGATTGAAGTTAATTTTGTATACCAAACAAAGCGGCTCAAAAACACAATAAAACAGTTGGGGACTTTGAAAATGAGTTCACGGTTGCTTTCAAACCGCCCACACCAGGTGCTCTTATCCATCGATGAGGGTTCATGTTATGCTTAGCCTTCTTCACTGGTTACATTGATTCTGCAAGTTAATTACAATGTTTGTTTGGTTTTTGTTGTTGTTGTTGTTGTTGTTGTTGCTTTTTTCATTTTAAGGTTCACATGAAAACAACTAATTACATTCAATAACAAACTAAAGCGATGATCGTACTAAATGGACTGGACCTATCTTCCTCCATCTGTTAAAAAAACGCTGCCTTTTTTTTTTTTTTTTTTTTAAAGGGCTCTTCATTTTGACAAGTATCATTGAAAAATTCCGTCGCCACGGCAACGGCAGACTCATTACATTTAATCCACTAATTGCTAACTAGCTCCACAATTGGCTGTAATTGCTTTGGGGACACAGTTAACCCCTTGGTTGGTATGCAGAGCAAGGCTACTTCTGCCTGTGTCGGACAAAGGCCAGAAATGAAAGATGGTGCAGTGCAAACTCCGCCCACGAAATCCCCCCCCCCACCCCACCACCACAAGACAAAAAATAAAAATAAAAATCTGTGCACACTCCGTCCTCATCATCCAAGCATTCCTAAATCTCCTAGTGCAGTATTAATTAATGGGGATGGTTGCCATGGTGATTGATCACCATATTCTCTGTCAGCAGTATTTAGTCAAATGGGCCCTAATGTTTGTTTGTTAATGGAGCAGTAAACAATACTGCTGGAAGTCTTTTATTACCTCCTCAGCAGCTCTGCTAGCACCTGGGCCATTCAACAGCACACTGTACGCCCAACATCAAATGAAAGAGAGGAAAACTACTCGCTCTGATAAATTGCAATTCTTTTGGCTCTCGTGGTTAGCGAGATTGGGCAACAGAGACGGATAGCGACCTAACATGACGGCATTGTAATACGTCCAACACTACTGAAGCCATTGCAGACTGCAAAAATCCCTGCTATGTGTAATGACTTGGGGAAAAAAAAGCAAGCTACATCCTAAAGGACATCAGAGTGTGCTCAGTGCACACGTCTGCCAGGACAAACAAAGGATTCTTTTACAGGATCAGTAATCTTTCTACTTATTTAGGTAATGTCTTTGATGGTATCAGTGTCGTCATTACAATGAGTCACACAAATGACTATGTGAGGATGAAAACATATAGGGTGACCAATGTGAAAACTGCTTTTAGGTTAGCGTGTGTGTGTGTGTGTGTGTGTGTGTGTGTGTGTGTGGTTCGGGTGTTGGTGTTAGAGTATGTTTTAGTGTGTGTCTATGAGTCAGGGCACTGAACAAACCCAAACCCCTTTGAAGAGTGAAAGGCTCAAAGGATGGAGAGGCAATCCGAGAACTTCACAGGCGCAGAGGGGAAATTGCCTTGAACCTTGAGGTGTATGAAAGTGCAATTTGTGTCCCATCTGTTCTGCTTCCCTTCCATTAGGAGGAAGGGTGCTCTAAGGCCACCGAGGAGAAAATGCCCCTGTGAGGGTCTCTGGGTACACAGAGGCTCTCGTAGATTTAATTTGCCAGACCAGTCATTCCCTTTTTCCTCTCTGTACTATTAGAGCTTTGAATGTTATTACCTTGGTCCTCTTTGTAATTTTTTTTTTACTAAAATGAGAGAACAATGCAGCTTGGTTTTTGGAAATCTTTCAAAATTTACCTGACAGAAATGTAGCTTTTGGATTCATGTCTCTGTGTGAGCCAATAAGCGATTTGGACTGTAATATTTCCACGCCGTATTGACCGTCTTTTCCAGAAGAGATGGGAACATTGGAGAAGAGAGAATGAAAATGAGAGCGAGACAACCCTGCAGCTCTATTGAGAGAAGAGTCTCTTCACCTTCACTGAATTCTGTCTCTGTCATACCACTCTGCAAAGTGGCTGGATCGGCTTCCTTAACTTTTTGCCCTTTCTTCAGAGGGATTTGCATGACAGAAGCCAGGAGAGAAGTTTGTTGCCTGGGCAACGGATTGCCTCCATTTGCAGTTGGAGCAGAGGTGTTACTAGAGGAGTTGGAAACCATGGCATCAGAGATTAGATTAGAAGGATACATGTTTGTCAGAGCTAAGGTAGTAGAGTGCATTACTGGCACCAGAAAGAGCCCCTATCATCGATTCACATTTTAAATATAGCTTTGGAGGAGAAAATCTTTGAAGTATTACTGGTGCATTAGGTCAACTGTTGACCACTTTAGTTTAAAGGGATCAGCACAGAGTTTTACATTTCAACAGATGGGTCGACCCCTTTTACATTAAATGGCATAAACTGGGGAATTTAGCAGATAATTTCAGCAAAATCTGTGGTAAATTTAATATTTCTTTATATCAGTACATTGCTATTATTCCACGTGATGCAGAACTATTAGTCTTACAAACCAATTAATGGCCATATCTGAATGTAGAAATGATTGTTGTAGGAATTGTGTGCATAATGGACCGGTGAAGACTGGGTGTTCCTCCGAGGCCAGTTCTCTCTTTTGAATTCCTGTTCATAACTATAAAGAGCTGTAATGGACTTGGAGTGTCCTTGATTGACCCTTTAGTATATTTTCTTTTTTCTATTTCTATGAAGTCAATTGTATATTTTTTCTGAGCAACTATAGCATGCCTGAAAACAGGATGAAGCATTACTACATTTATGTTTAATAAAGACATATAGGTCCATTTCATCTGTGAAAAATAGGAAAGTCAGTTTTCACATACAGTAAATCAACTTGTATTATGTATAAACACGTGTATTGTATTTATTTACTTGTTTTAATGATCTATATAAAGCAATACAACCATACATAATCTACATAACTTTTTTTGGAGTCAGCAAGGTGTTGTCCCCTCGGAAGAATCCATTTAAAAGGAGTAAGGTTGTGGGTGCAGACACCTCAACCTCTTCCCCACTGATACAGCGAATCCTAATGGCACCTTTCAGTGAAATGCTCGTTTCGACAAATTGATTTCCATGTGTGAAACAGAGAGTTGTCCCCGGAGACAACAGCTCCTAAAACCCTCTTCACACGTATATGCTGCTAATTTAGAGGAAAGGACAGAAAATGAATGTGAAATCGAAATGGGGTTGCATTGAGAGAGAATATTAACAGTCGAATGGGCGAGGGGGTGCGTGCAGTTGGCGATTAGAACCACAGTTTATATAGAGGAGAGTGCACAAAGTCCCTGTTGCCAACTGTGAAACAAATGGCATCTAAATTGAATAATTCAGTCTGGGGGAGAAAGACGTGGGATTTGCACACAAAGACTGACTGACAGATAGAGTGAGAGGAGAGGCAGCCAACCTTTAACAGAGCTGGAGAGAAAAGACAGTAAATGGCAAGTTAGATTAATAGATTGGCAAGGTCTCACAGAAGATGGGATAATAATTCACCAAGCAAAAGAAAGGCAGCTTTTTTTGAGGTCAGAGTTGAGTGAAGAGGAATTATGAAGATGGAAATATGAATATTGAATAATGCAGTCAAGATCCTTCCTTGAAACAAAAAAGAGATTAAGAGTCGTAGGAAGAGTCAAAGGTTAGAAGCAGCTGTGGAAAAAGATAGAAATGAGTCAGGTGGGTGTAGGAGAAGAAAAAAAAACAGTGAGGGAACTGAAGCGTAGTGGAGACAGAACAGCTGAAGAAAGAAGAGTGTGCGGTGCTGGACTGAGGTCAAGGTGTTATTATAATCCACATCCAAGATCCAGTATCTAGCTTAAGCGTTCATCTCTGTCTGTGCACCTTTTAACCAGCGGCTGACGTGCAGACACGAAGCAGCAAACAGACATGTAAATGAACACCTGGATTTCTGAGGGTGTCTTTGGATCCAGTTTCTTACTGAGTAATTTTAGCTGAACAAATACAAATCACTCCGAAAGTCATTTATGTCATGTTGAAATGGGAAATGGACTATTTAATTTTTACAAAGCAACCTCTAACTCCGGCTAATTGCATGCAGCTTATTTCGGCTGGTTTCTTTTCCCATGTGAAGACTGGATGTTTCTATCCTGCTCTGGTTCTCTGCCCCCTGCACCTCAGTTTTAGATTTTTCTCTGATCTCATTCAGTCTTTGTGCTTTGAGCTAAGATGTCCTGCTGGGATTGTTAACCAGCTTCCAACACAGACTTTTAACCTGCTCTCTCATTCATGGTTATGCCCAAAACCCTTTATTTTTCTGCTTTTACACAATATCAATTATTTTTTTTCAAACTTTGAAGCTTACCAGTGGATCATGTGACTACTTATATGTGAAAGCGGTCACATGTAGTGATGAACCCAGAGATAATTATCACCGAACACTGCAGCTCTTGTCAGCTGTGTGGAGCTTTTTTTAGCTTAGATTGTTGACTTAATGTTGTAGTCCACTCTCACAGTTCTCATAATGTAATTTTCTGTGAAAAAATCTCTATGCCACTGCTCACTATTTGCCCAGCACCAGATGGCAGACAGACAAAGTTAGCGACTAGCTGGTGATCAAAGCATATAGCGGTTAACGAGCCATATGTTTCCCTCAGGAATTGGTGACCAAAACAGAGCTACAGAGTTACTCCTAATGAATCCTAATGTCAAATTTGCTGGATGTTTAAATGGGCAATATAAGTTTAATTGACTTAAACTTAAAGGTTAATTTGTGTTGTGTTTATAGCTTATTTTCAATGCCCCCAAGTGGCCAAAAAAACCTGCTTATTGGTTTAAAGTGAGACTAAGTGACATTTGGTGTATAGCAGCCACTAAAGCAATATGTAGCTTAAAGATATAATATGTAACATTTCGCCAATGAGATATATTTTATTCTGGTAACGTTTCCTTGCTTGACTCTAGTTGCTATAACTTCCAGGTAAACACGGGATATGTCAGAGACAGGGGAAGGAAGTCAGCAAATGTGACTACACGTAACGCACAAAAAAAACTTAAATGAATGAATTACGTCAGATAGAT
The DNA here is from genome assembly GCF_905237075.1 of Dicentrarchus labrax. Taxonomy (NCBI): domain Eukaryota; kingdom Metazoa; phylum Chordata; class Actinopteri; family Moronidae; genus Dicentrarchus; species Dicentrarchus labrax. Next base: position 4,495,545 of record NW_026136714.1, on the reverse strand, counting down.
TTGTAGATTGCGCGTTGTTTAAAAGACCAGTGTGTAGGATTTAGTGGCATCTAGTGGTGTAATTGCACATTACAATGCACTTGCCTCACCCCTCCGTTCCAAGAGTGTAGGAGGAAGTGGCCGCGTAAAAACACTGAAGTACACATGTCTGCCTTCCCTGTAGATAAAAACGTCTCATATAGATAAATAAAACACAACACTTCTTATTTTCAGGTGATTATACACTAATGAAAATATACCCATATGTTACAAACAAATTTTACACACTGGACCTTCACTCCCCTGGAGTAAATTGAATTAAGCTAAACTGAGTTATTTTTCTTCCTGTAAGTAACAATAACAAAAATTTGTACCATCTTTCCTATATTTGATATTTTTCCTGTGAGAAACCGTCAGGACAAAATCCTGCATAAAAGGAAAATGCATACATGAAGACTATATATAAATCTTAAGATCATCATGGTCATTATTATCATTATTGTAATGATTGTCATCATTGTCATTATCATCATTATCATAATTTTTTTTCCTTCCTGTAGTTAAAACTTCTCAGTTTGTAGCATAAATGTCTTTGTAATCATTTCAGCTTCACTATTCAGTCGTATCGAGGACAATTTGTATGGAGTTAAGTAATTGGACCAAGAATCCAATGAGACAGTTTCAGCGTGGTGATTGCTTCCAGGAGACAGCGGTGCTCGAGTGTTGTGGAGAGGTTGTCTCTAATGTGATTAGCTGTCTGTTTCAAATTAAACACAAGCCAATAATGAAACTAGGGACAAAGTATCCCATTGTCCTTAGCATCCCTACAGATATCCTCACTTCTCTGTTTCTTTCTTTACTTTGACAGCTTTTGTTCCGCCTTTCATTTCCAGCCCTTGTCCTTTTAAAAGACAGACAGTAGTGAAGAGGTGAATGTGTGTGTTTGTGTGTATGTGTGTTATTGTGTATGTGTGTGTGTGTGTGTGTGTGTGTGTGTGTGTGTGTGTGTTTTGGGGGTGCAGGGTCGGTGAAAGGAGGGAGCACTCAAATCCCAGTGGCTCTGGGGAGCTGTCAGAACTGATAGTGCTCTATCACTTGCGAACGGAGGTGCAAAATTGGGCAGAGCTGAGCACTGCGCAAACCAGAGGATGATGGTCCCTCTGTCCACTGGAGCCTGACTGACTGAGATGGAGAGACATGGAAAGTGTTCAACCAGCTGCCTCACAACTTGAAATGAACAAGCCTAAGCAATTCAAAATGCAACACAAGGAAGTCAGAATACAGGAACTGGCAACAGGGATGACATTTTCTGATGTTTTATCCATAATGTAAATGCCTGACTGCACATGAAGCTGTTGTTTTTAAGAAGCAGTTAAAGGTAGGGTGTGAGTCATTCTGGGAAAAGATACTTGATTGTTGAGTCTCCTTCCAAGCTCGTCAAAAAAAACAGACACTTTGGGTTATGGCAAATTGGAAACAAACATAGTGGTTCTGTGTGAGCCACACCACACAACAGGTGGCATTTGTGCTGCCAGTTGATAAATACAAATACAAACGCCTTGGGCTGCCAAATATCCGTATGTGACGACTCGGAATTCAAGTGACTTGGACTCAATCAGCTATCTTTCTCTAGAGTTACAGACCCCACCTTTAACTCTTTACAGTCCATATAACATCAAAGCAGTACGTCAACATTTTGTCGAAAACACGCTTTCTTGCTGAGAGATAGATGAGAAGATCGATACCACTCTCATATCTGTAGGGGAACTAAATATGTTGCTAGAGCCAAGGGAATGTTAGCTCAGCTTAGCATAAATCATCTTCATAATCATGTCGTCCATCTTTATGTATGTTGATGGTTTAAACCAGGAAGAGATTCCAGGAAGTTTCTGATCCCAGCCAAGAAACAGTCTGACACACAGTTCCCTGTAAAAATGGTAATTGAGGTTTTTACACTTTAGTTTTGTATGGATTAAACAAGCAAGATACAATCTGTTACGGGTGCTGGTAGGCAGATTTTGTTACTTTTGAGCCAGCAGTTTTTATGATAAGCTAAGCTAACAGTGTCCCTGCTCCAGCTTCGTATTGAACAGACAGACATCAGAGTGGTATGGATCTTCTCATCTCTCTCTCTGCAAGAAAGAGTGTATTTGACAGAAGTGTATTTAGGAATTCAGTAATATGGAGCTATAATCTGATTCCATACAGCAAACGAATACTATACAGGGAGTATCTGCTATCTTCATAGTACTTTCTATTATTTTATACTAAATCCAAAAAATATATACTAACTGGGAATGGTATAACATAACCATGGCTGCTACATGTCAAAGTTTCCTTGAGCAAGATACTGAACCCCAAAGTGCTCCTGATGCATCGATGTGTGAATGTTAAATGACTGGATTAGTTTCTGTGTGTGATCACTGTATGGATGTGTGTGAATGGGTGCAATATAAGTACAGTTCATTTACCAACTATAAAACGGCTGAACCTTTCACATGAGGAACCTTCACATGTGAAAAAAATATTTTCACAAAATGACAAAGTAGAGCATTTGATATGGATGAAAGTGGTCTATTAAGTGGTCTTTGTGTTGGGATTGCTTTGTCAAACTACAAATGTCAAGGTTAAGAATTGCCTTTCAAAAGTGGTATGGATGAAATCGGAACAGCTACTGAACTCACATGACAGCAATTTAATCGACATGACAACTGACCAAACTCCATTCACTGATGAAGACCGTTTAATACAAATGAAAACTGGAAAAAAAAAGAGTAGTATGTGCAGAAAGTGGCTTGAGCTTAATTTGTTATTTACTCAAGGTTTTAATAAATTTTTTGTTATGGCGAGATGTTCTTTCAGCTCATAATTCTCAATTTGTTGGTCGTCTGTAAAAGCGTCCTTCAACACCACACTCAAAAATCAAGTAATTCAATATTTTTTGGAGTGTACTTGATTTAGTCACTTTTCCAGAATGAACACACTACATACTTGAAACCTGGCTAGAATAGAAATGTAGTTTGAAACTGGGACACAGTGAAGGACTTTAATCAACTTCTATTGAAATTACAGTCACATTTTCAAAAGATTAAGGTATCTAATTGTGTGCAGAGATCGTCACAATCCTTTGCTACACAGAAGGGGGAACGTAAGTCAAGAGTATGGGTTGAAACCTGTGGTTTTAAATTGACCCTCTTTTATGTTGTACTCAGATTTTACACACACATATTGCTTATACGTGTGTTTGAGCTGTTCTCTTTGGTGCATTTCATTAAAGTAGAGCTTTACTCATACAAAGTGCATTCAGTGGCCCCTCACCTGTCACAGACACCAGTGCTGAGCTGACTCTGCTTTGTATGGAGAGAGGGGAGATACAACATGTGAAGCTCTCAAACAACGGGAAGAATAGCTGTGTTCTTGGCAGACCTGCCTTAACCAGCTGCTGTTAGGAGGGAAAACAACAGCGGAAATACACAATGTGAGTGTCGTCCTTGATAGACAGCAGCATCAATTAATTTGTTGATTTCTGGTACTCAAATTCAGGTTTTGTAGGATGTTGATGTTTTATATTTTGATATCACGATGTAAATACTTTAACGTGGTGTAAACTATTATTCACGTGACCTGTGGCATCTGTAGATATAAAGGGCTCATTCTAAGGTAACAAACGATTATACACTAATGCAAACATTCCTATAAATATTATATTCCATTTCTGCCAATAAATCCTCTTACATTTTACACACTGGACCTTAAAGAAGTAAAGGTTCGTATTTGGCAAGTGTCTCTTTTCCTGCAGCTAGCATAAAGGTGCTGACAAACTAGGAAAAGGTGTCAAAAGTGTTTTATTTTCTTACAGGATATTGACAGCTAGATGTAAGAACTTCTGCTTCAAAGTCTTGCAATTACCGGGACATAACTTCCTGCATTAGACGTTGCAAATTCAAACAGTTTGGGCGTCTCCTCCTGTGTGTCTTCAGTTTTTATGAGGAGGAAAAGCTGCCATGAGATTTAACAGGCCCAGGTGTGACAGAGGTCACACCGTGCCTCACCTCCTCCCACACTCACTCACTTGTATGCTTCTGTTTAAAGGAGACATGTAAAGACCTGACAATGTGAAATAAACAACATTTCATCTCTTATCATCTGCATGTGTTTTTTTTTTTAAGTAGCTTTCATATTAGAGAAATGTAGAAATAAATCTTACTATTTTTCGTTTCATGTTCAGTTTCTGCTTTTCACACTCTTTTTACTCTATTGAAGTCATTTGATTTGGCTGTTTTTTTAAATGAAATATAGGCCCATGAATAGCAATAACAGTCACCACCATAAAGCACACTCATCCCAAACATAAAGCGAACCACATAACCTCAGCCTAAGCCTGTCTGCCAACAGTCTCTCGTGTGTATGTTGAGGCTCCAGGTGGTGTCTCAGGAAGACATCTCTGACTGGTCACACACAGGAAACCAGATGCTTTTGAGGGTTGAACCAAAACACTGTTCAAGAAAACAGCTTTCTAAGACATAAACATGTGACAATCGTTGTGTCAAGTCAAGTCAGCTTCACTTAAACTGCACCTTGAATAAAAAACAGGGCTACAAAGCCCTTCACAGAGAATCACTCTCAACCAAAACTGTTTCAGGAACACAATGTCCCTTTTAAACATAAACAAGTGACAGACTTTCTGTCAAGTCAATTATATTCCTTTTGCACTTTTATCACAAAGCACTGACAAAAAAAAAACACAAAATAGACCAAACTTAGTTAAAAGCAATCGAAATATCACCGTCTTCACTGTAGCAAGGCTATAGGAAAGAATGTGGCTCATTGGTTTTTCTAAAATACCAACCAAACACGTCTCTGAAGGTTGCTCCACAAGCAAGGGACCGCAATAGCAAACACATAGTTCTCCTTTAGTTTCAGTGTGAACGTGAGATTGCCAACAGCCACAGAGGAGACAGGGGGATGTTGTAAAAATACCAAAGTTCAGGAGTAACACTTCTTCGTCTGGGTCTATGTGGCTGCTCTGGCCTCTGATCTCTGTCCTGGCTTCCCCTCTTCTCAACAACATTTGGCTGTCAGTATAAAGTCTCTGGGGAGACATCTATTTGCCAATTGCTGAGACTTAAAATATTGCAAAAGATGCTTGTCTTGTCAAGCACTTGCAACAGCGGGATTTGATATATGCTTACTCATACAGTATTATTGTAGCCAACAGCCTTTGACTTCACACTGAATAAACTGAAGTTGGCCTACTGTGGTGCTTATAAGTGTTGAAATAGGGGTCAGCTATGTTATATTAATTTAAGACGTTGGTACTGACAGAGAGGTCTTGGTTTTAACTGGTGTCTTGGTTTATATGATGGTTTTAGCTTCAGGCCTTTTGTGCATTCACTCAGCTCTCTGCTTTCATGTTGATCTCGTCTCGCTTCTGTCAAAGACATTTAACGCAACACTATGGAGACTCAACCCTGCGTAGTGGTGGTGTCATCCTCGCAACATTATCCGCTCTTATCAAGCCTTTCGTCTACCGCCTTCTTCTGTTTGATACTTCATGCCCTTGCTCCCTCTCCAGTCTGCTCTTCCTCCCCTGCCACCTCTGGCTGCCCCCGATCTCATCCTCCACCTCTGTGTCCTCTAACCACTTGACACCTTTTCAGATTCATCCCCATCAGTTGGCAGACAGCGTGCATTTCACCCCTGGAGGGCACAATGCAGCGATCCTCGCGAATCAATGGCAGATAAATCAATGCTATCTCTTTTTTCCATGCCTCTGCTGCCATCGATTTTTTTTTTCTGTTACTTTGCTGTTTGTGGAGACTTGAACTTTGCTCAATTAAACTGAGTTCACTTTCAGGAACAAATTGTAACAGCGTAAGGCTTTCAGCTCAGAGACAGACACTAATGTTAGCTCTGGATGGGGCCTACAAGAGCTTTATTTATGAGATGCCCCATTCGAACAGAAGCTGCAGCGGTTTTTACTGAAGCTGAACCTGGATTTATTGGCATTGTGAACCCTCTTTCAGATGAGGCATGCTAAAGGCTTGCCTTGATAGTGAGGTCTTTCATTTTTAAACCAGAGCTAATACCTAAAACAGAAACAAAGCAAATACCCTTTGATCATATTTACGAAGAAAGACGGAAGCCCAATTAGCATGTGAATAACCCTTGCTTTGGTGTTTTAATAAAACACTCATAGGTTTTTTGGCAGGGAAATATCTAATGTGATTTCCTATCCAATCTCCAAGCTCTAGATCCTGTCATTGGGAATGATTTCTGGGAAATGCACAGACTGAGACATATTATTTTGAAAACTGCATTTAATATAGCCCACAGAAAATTATCCACTGTGATATTTCGCTAGTCTCCCCCATAAATAATTCATTGTTTTTATGTGCCCTCATGCTGCCTTGGGGATTGGAACAGCTGAGTGTTTTCACAACGTATTTGTGTCCAATCTTCTGCGTATTGGGCGCACTCTAATCAAACCACAGTAAACATGCCTTGAATGTTTGTTGAGTCATCTGCTTATCAGCTAATCAAATGGCTTATTTGCCTGCCCGCCTGCCTCACTGGAGCACAACACAGCTCTGGTTGAATATTTTTCAATTAATTGTTCATCTGTCTGATTGTGCAGCCACACCACATAGGTGATATGACTGAACTCCACAGGCTTTAATGTATGCTCTATAGGTCCACTGCAGCAATGAGGGGGAGATGTGATTGCAGTGAATACATTTAAGGGATTGATTAAGTCTCTGGAAACTTAACCTTCCCGGGCGCACTTTTCACTGTTTTATGTTTTCTGTCATGTAGGTGTAAGACCACATAAAAGACCCCATACAATCATACAGTGTGTACTTATTTTTCTGTGAAAGAACTAGCATGAAAGTGCAAGTCATAGAGAGAATTTCAAAGGCAGAAGCCAGGACAGCGACATGGAGCTGCCAGGGATTGGTGAGCAATCAGATAGGGCAGAATTGATGACCTGGCTCAGGATGGATTTCTTGGAGCGGGCTGCCAGACCGAGGTAATACTTTCAGGCTCTTATCAGCACTGGCATAAGCTGAGTGCTGCATCACCCACTTCCCAGCGTCAGCTTATTATGAGAGTCCATGATGTGTGATTGCTTGTACTGCCTTTGTGTGTCCCGGGGTCTGTGTGCACCGGACACAGTTGGCAAGAAGAAGAAGAATACTAAGGGCCTCTGTCAAAGTAAACCTTCCACTTCCCCATTGTTGTAATGACATTTTGCAAAAATAGGTGTTTTGCAAGGTTTCCTGTGACTCATAAGCTGGAGGTGTCAGTGAAGAAATTCTTCAAAGTTAAGTAGACAGTCACATATATGTCATACTTTTTTAAAAGACTGTCTTGCTGAAATATATTGAGGTAATTCAACATTTTGAGGTAGTCAGTGGGTTTAAAGTACACCGGCGACCCTATGCATTCTTATAGGAGCTCCAGAGACATTATAAGTGCATGTGATGCATCCCACAGTAAGATTACTTAATAAATCTGAGCTCATAAAGGACAATAAACTCTGTGTCTCTGAGGTTGTACCTGGATGATCACACAGCAGCCAAACTTTTGATATTATTGCCAGGCTTATTATCTGCATGGAATATTTGTCCTATAGGAGTTTCAAACCAATTAAGTTAAATAGCATTTTACAGTCGCCAATTCATAAACAGTAGATTGATTTTGCATGCTTATCACAGTTAATTGTATTCTGGTTGCATAATAATGCTTCATGTCTCCCTGTAGATCAGCCACAGAGCAGCAATCCCGCCGCTTGACGTGATTCGGTGCCTTGCTCAAGGGCAGGAGTGCAGGGCAGATGCCTGCAGGTTTGAGTCCAGGTCTTCCCATTAAGGGACGCTGCCTTTAACCTTTAACTAGGCTGCTAATAAGAATAAAAGAGTGATTAAAGATCTCAATCTGCATTCTGCCACGGCAATTTAATATCAGACAGTTTTTTTTTTTTCTTTTTCCGCGAATAAACAACGTGGTTTCAGACGCTTGGACGCCGAGCATCTCTATGGTAACAGTCCTCAATTACCGATGATTGGCCAACCCGTGGGAATGTTTCTATTCCCTCAGTACAGTGATTGGTCGGTGGGCGGTCTGTGCAGCCTGACAGTCTGCAGCGTTCCGGGTTATTGTCAGTCTCGGCAGCTCGGCACAAGGGCAGGACCGCATCCCGGAGCTGCCTGAAGCAGCTAGCTCTTTATTCAGACGTAACCATTTCTTATTTGGTTAATACACCAAAGAGAGCATCTCGGAGCATTGCTATCGAGGTTACTCCACAGCCTCAGCTGGAAATCTGAGTCTGAATCGGGAGGCAAGACATCTCGGAGAGGCTGCCGACACCACGGAGAAAGTGACGGACGGAGCAGAGCCTGATCACCGGGATTTTACATCGCATCAGTTTAGGATATTTCAGGCAGCTGCTTTGGCCCAGCCTTGATTTCTTTCAGGGTACCTTCACACAATATTGCCTAGATAATATTACTAACATTTGCATGATATATTTCACCTGAGGTCGTCTATAGCGAGCAGGCGGACCACTTTAAACCCATGCGTAACAGCGGTGGATTTTGGAATACTGCGTAGCAGTTCAACCATCCAGTCTTTCGATCAACACTTCTGTTATTTGGAGGTATCTACTAACGAGAAGAAGAGCAGCCAGGACCTTTTACTGTGTTCCGGAGGCTAAACGTTAAAAACCCGAAGCGCACTTGGTGCGCAATCCTTCCGAGGACGCTCCTGAAATTACCGACCTGCGCTTTTGCCCTCGACAAAAATTGGCAGCCGAGTCGAGAAAAAAGGCAAAGCTTATTAACTTTGCACGCTAGAGGCTAGAGTGTGGAATCTAATTCGCAGGGTTACCGGTATATTTGCATACCATCGAAAGAGGAGGATAAACTTAATCAACATCTGACATCGACAAAGCGGCTGCTGGATTTTGGAGAACAGAATGAATCCTTTTTAATTTGGACCACAGAAGTATGAGGCAGATTGGTCAGTGAATGCTACGATCTGCATGGAGTTCTAGTCTGCACTACGGAGCAATTTATGGTAAATATATTTTATGGTAAATCTCTTTTCCTCTAAGTCTTGCAGATGTCTTGCAGATTCGGAATGGTTCGGGTCATTCTTTGTAACCATTAACGTAGTTACTGTCAGAGACTCGCTGAATCCTTTTGGGATGGTAAATAGAGGAACAGCAGAAAATAACGAATGTTTGTAAAGGCTCCCTTTTCCCAGGATGCTGCTCACATAACGATGTCTCAGATTTAAACCCTTTGTTTCCATGCGTGACCCACAATAAAGGAAGTGTTGTAAAAATCGACTTGTTAGAGAGCCGCTCCCGAATGGCTTCAGGAACTGCTTTGATGTGTAATATTGGTCTTTTCAAGTATGGGTAGCAATTAAGTGTATTGTCGAGGGTATTGCACCGCAGGCACCACAGGCAGGAATATGTGGGACTATGAAGAGTTGCGGCTCAGAGCAAAAGGTGCGAATTTTTCATCTGTACGCCCCCGTGCGTCACTGCGTGTGGGGAGGGTGAGTCCACTGTCTGCTGCAATTAGTGATTTTTCACCGTGGAGCATTAATGATATACAATCTCTCTTTACAGTGTGTTTTGCATATGGTGACAGCCTTGTCGAGGAACTCATAAAATTCATGGAGATGTGTGCGTAACACTGTAAAACTTTTCACTTTGTGCTCGGCGACATGGATGATGCTCTGTGCTGCATTGAGGTCTGGAGGCAATTTGTCATTGTCCTGTGAATTCTTCAGCAAATGTGTCCCCTGCAGACCAGGCCTTGAATGCAAATAGAGAAGTCTGATTATCTTGAATGTAACTGTCCACGTTTTATTTGAATATGGATGCTGGCTGATAAAGTTTAGGCTCCTGTGAACTTTGAGCCTTATGGTTTGCCGCGGTTGCTTTGCAATATTTAACTTCATCGCTCACACTGCACATAAATGAGCTTGCACATTATGCTGACTGTGCAGTGAAAAGGCTGCACACAGTATGTTTTATCATTAGACTACAAGCATCCTCAAAATTTATCTTCCTCACTGGCTCCAGTCATTCTCTCTCCAGCAGCCCTGCAGACAGGCAGCTCGCTGAATGTAATATGGGCCCCTACAGCAGGGCAGGCGCCCCCACAGTCAGGGCACCTGCCATAGAGCCTTCCTGGCTGTATTGAATAAAACATCCAGTGATGTATGAGGCAGGGGCTGCACCCGAGGGGGCAGAACTGCCTCATTTACTTCCTCCACTCTGCGCCTGTGACCTGCTGAGCAAATTGTGCTCATATTAGCTCTGCGGCTGCTCCTCACCTAAACAAATAGTCTTCCCAGCATAATGCTTGCCTTAACTCAACATGATGGTTGGACAAGGCGAGGGAGAACGAAATGGCAGAAAAGCTTTAATATCTAGGTCACTGAATTACCTTTTGGAGTTTGTAGCTCTTGTTTTGCCTCTTTATTTTCTGCCTTGCTGTTAGATCTTTTTTTTTTTTTGTAACATTGGACCTTCAAGTGTCCTGCTGCAAGACTTTACTCACATTTCATCTTCCTTTGGCTTTCAACATGTTTCCTGTTGCTCTCCACTATCAACTGTCTCACAAAGGCAAAATTCCACAAATAATCTTAAAAAAAATATTGATGCTTTGTAAATTGAAAACCTGCAACAAAAAAAAAAAACTTAAATTACTCAAGTAAAATCGGATCTACTATACTCATTTATGCAGGCAACAGTTGGAAGGTGGAGAACATATTTTGGCATCTAACTAAAAGGAGCCTGGCGTTTTTATCAATTTGCAACTCAAATTGCATATCAGTTTGGTTGATTGATAGCGTTTGGGTTCCTTACTGTATTCTTTGCTTATTAAAGTGCCTGCCTGAAGTGAATAAGTGAGCTCCACTCATGAATATCGTTAAAGTCGCTGAAGTTTAATTTCCTGCACTGTGTATTAATCTTTTTTAATCCCTGCATGGTTTGATTGTCTCAACACCTACCCAGAGGCAGCAAAACTCATTTTGGCACTTAAGATGACTAAAATAGTAGATACAGACGTGTGTGTGTGTGTGTGTGTGTGTGTGTGTGTGTGTGTGTGTGTGTGTGTGTGTGTGTGTGTGTGTGTGTGTGTGTGTGCACGTGTTACTTAAGATCTGCCCACCCCTGAAGTGTCTAAGCTAAGCATGTCCATTCTTGTGTGGACTCTATTAATGAAAGTGCTTTTTTTTTTTTTTTCTTTTATTCACACAAATGAAATAACATTTTTAAAACAGATTTACTGTCCACAAACTCCATTTATAGAAGAAATGTACTGCAGATCAGAGTAATAATGAAAAACCTTTTCTTCTCCTGTCAAAGAAAAGACAACAGCTCCTAGATTAGCTGAGGTCTTAGAAAAGCACGAAGCTTCTTACTCGGAAATATCATCGGACACTTAAAGGAACATCTCTCTCAAAGCCATGTCAACAGCAGCTCATTAGATACCTGATCAAAGTGTTTCACTTCAGGAAAACTCTCTAACAGTCTTTGTTTTAACATTTTTCATGTGCAGGCAAACAAAAGAGACGTGCCCTTTCTTGTATATTACATGATTTAATATAAACTCTGTTGTCCTGGCAGCGAGGTTTGTCTTTCACATCAGGATGTGGAGACAGAGCACGAAGAAAGCTACATAAAACAAAAGCACTACAAATACAAATGACTGCGGAGAAAGAAACACACCCTTCATCCAGTCAGTTTGAATGAATATAGGTGGAAGAGTTCAGTTTCCAGCACAGATGACAGTGTTGATGACATTAAATGTACAGGCAGGATTAATAGGGAAGGTTCTGTTTGTGTATTTAGTGTGCAGGTAGAAAGTTATTTCGGCTTGACATTGTTGCCTCAGCTGCTACAATACATCAAACTGCACACTATATTTTACTGCTGGATGATTGACCCTCAGTCTTATTAGCTCTTCTTTCATTTTCTTCCCGGTCTCTTGATTATTCCACAATGTCGGGGTCAAATAGTCAAGCGCAGACTCTTCAGCTTCAGGGTCACTCCTGGCGAATGTCTGGTTCTCAGTTTTCAAATCAGCTATATATGATACATCTGTACACCCGCTGTCCCAGTGTTATTGACCAGGTGCCTGTGAGTTATATCTGTTTAATAGTGAGATGGCCACATGAAATTCCACTTATACAGTGATACAGGGATACACTGAGTGCGGGCATCTTGTTCTCCTAAACAGGGGCTTTAAGCATTTCAATTCAAGCATGTTTTTGTTTGTAGCTACACAAAAATAGACTACAGGCATGTGATTGCATACATTCACCCCTGCAGTGCCTCTGATGAGAGGTAGCGAGATGCTGTGTGGTTCTCTGCTTGTTACTCCACCGATGATTTCCTCATGTTTTGGCTGTGTTGAAAGGTTTTACCTGACCACTACTCTGCTCATGTGATCTGACCTGCTGCCATGGTAGACGCTGGCAGCTCTTCATCAGAGTTATCTGCAGCCACTTAACGCATGATGGACAGCGATGATCCTCCGACCTCCTCCCTCTCTTCCCCTCTCACCCACTGTCAGACTGAATGGAAGTCACGTCTCACCGGGCCACAGGGTTAATGTATAGCCTTTTAATTTGGAAAAGGTCAGGCCGGTTAGTCAATTTTTTTTGTTTAAAAATGCTCTTGGTCATGTGAAATATAGTCAACAGGAACTGTGCAGTTTATATGCAGTTAATGAGTACACTAGTAAAGAAGGGCTGAGTGCGGTGGAGTTTATAGTTTGCTCCATAACCCAGCCAGAAAAGTGAGGGGAGGCATGCTCCTTCCAAAGTGTTCTTGGGGGAAGAAAGAGAATAAAGCAAATCTGACAAGCTCTCCAACAGCGAATTTGCTCTCCTTAAAAACAATGCCGCTCTTGCCTTCCTCATGGTCACATTGATTTGTTCTGGGTGACAGTGCAGGCTGCTGTGAAATCACCCCAGCGCCATTGATCTCAAGGAGAGGAGGAGGAGAGGGAATGAGAGCCTGGCGACAGTGAGCAACATGGGAAAATCCTCTGTGTGCCCTCCTCAACCTTAACCAGTAATAAAATGAAGGCCTTGGTTACTATCAGATCAGCCCCTGCTGTACTTCTTCAGTCACTGTATCGCAGTCTAGTCGGCGCTTTGATTTGTTTTGGAGGCCCGTACATGCTGTTTGATTTGCTATTGTGCCTCGCCATGTTTCACATTATCAGCTGAACTCTTTATTGCCACTGTTTTCCATGCCAGAAGCAAGGCTGTTTTTTTTATCTCATGCAGGCCTCTGATTAATCTCTCTCTCTATGCTGGTGTACTTTAATCTTGAATGGGAGATATCTGATTCTCCTCGGCTATTGAGGAAGATCAAACTTTAATGGAACAAGGAACTGCACATCATCCTAATCTCCATCTCCCTGCATTTTGGTTGACTGCTCTCCCTCGGGCTTTGTAGCTTTCTGCAGAAGCAGGAAATACATCAGACAGATAAGGTGTTTTCTGTTCATGCTTTGGTAATTTATTCCCTGTTGACAATGGCCACCACTTTACATCTCTGCTGTTTGATTACCTGGTAGAAGGAACAGTGGGTAAAAAGCAGGCGAATTGATTGACACTTACAAATGGCTATCCTGTATGACCTAAATGTGAGAAACTTTTCCAGAAGCTTTAATTGGGGTTTCTTCACTGTTCAGTGTCTCCACAGGAAAACTTTCCCTCTCTCTATTTACTGACAATGCGAGAGATGTGACCTGCGTCATCTGTCCATAATAGCCTGAGGGGTGATACGTCAGCTGCATGGATGTATTAAAGTTCAATGCTTTTGGTTACACTACAGCCAATCCAGGAATTAGCTATTGACCGCTATTTTCTCCATTCAGTTCCTCCATATCACTGAATAACAGTGCACATTATGCTGACCAGCATCCAGACTGTTACCGCCTAGATGCATATTGTTGCAAATGGATAACACTTATGGGGTGTCGCACCTCCCACAGACGGTTTGTGTCTGTGACAAAAAGAGGCTATTACCCAATTCTAAGGCGGTTGCTGTAAGGTAATGAAATTTCCACTGACTGGAGAAAACAATGTTGTCTGGTCTGGATTGTAATTGCAGAAGCCACCTCACCATTTTCCTGAGTTCAGCGTGAATGCAACACGATTTAATAAAACTCTGGAGATTTTTATCATTCATTGCCAGGCCTGGCAGCCGCATCAGGGAGAGTAAGCTGCGGCTTGCACAGATAAAACTCATTCAATTTACTTGTTGAATTTTAACCAAGCTGGAGACCATTTACAAGAGAGCCAGCATGTGACCCATAGGAAACGTTGTTTGTATAGGGATGGACCAGGTCAGCTATATTGTTAATATAAAGCCGCCATTTCCTTAATCTAAAAGGAGGAGTAGCCTGGAATTTCCGTCATTTTCTCCTGTGTTATTATTTGTGTCCAGAAAGGGTTGAAAATCTGTGGGATATTAGGCCCTGAGGCCAAAGAGCTTCTGTGTGCCTGCCTCCACTCACATACAAAAACATAGGAACATTGACATGAGGACATGTATGGACACACACACACTCACAGACACACAGACACACACACACACACTCCTAGCCCTGTTTTATTACCTCCTGCCTGCTGCTGGAATTGCTTTCCTCCCTCGAGTGAGCCAGGCAAAGCCGGCTTTATTGTGTTAACCTATTTGTGTGTCAAGAGCGATTGCAGCGTTCTTTATCTCTGTTTGTATTCGGACGGGGAGACGGCAGAGAGAGAGAGAGAGAGTGAGGAAGAGGGAGAGAGAGTGGCGGAGGAAAAGGGGTGGGGGGGGGGGGGGTTTGCACAGGAGCCAGGCAAGCCACCGGAGTTAGACGGATGGCCGGTCACCTCGCTCCACTCTGGAGGATAATGACTGGTTGCTTAGCAATAACCCACCCCCACCCACTTCCAGACTTGCATCCAGAGTAATCACTTTTTTCCTCTAAAAGATTTCATATATAATTATAAACCCACTGCCGTCCTTTGAAATCTGCCTAATGGGTCTTTTCATTTATTTAGCAGAGTGGGTTGAGGGTGCGAGGTGGAAGTGGAGGTTTAGGTATGTGTGTTGGTGGTGGGTTTTTTTTTTTGGGGGCTGCTTATCAACTCCTGGTTTTTGCAGGTTGCAGAACTGTGTGTGTGTGTGTGTATGTGTCAGCATGTGTTTATATCTGCTCTCTGTTGAGCAGTTGGTGGAGTTTGACCGGGATTACGACTAGGCCAAAGCCCAAAGCTATATTTCCTGCTAGATAGCTACTGCTGTGCAACTTTTGACCTACGCAATGCTGCAGTGGCAACTATGCATTCAAATAGATGCATCTGCACAAGCACAAATGTTCACATATTCCTGTTTTTTGATGAGCGACCAGAGGCTATGAGTGCTTCTTCTTGTGAGCTCTTAGTTTTATTAACATTTTTATTGAGTTGAACAAATTGCTGACCTTTTGTGGCATAATGAATAGCCCGGCCTGCTTAGGAAAAATGAGAGTTTTGGCAGAAGTGACTGGCGTCAATCCAAGCTGTTTAACTCGTGATTTGCAGTGTGTTTATTCAGCAGGTGACAACATTTAATACTGCTGAGTGTTTTCCAACATTTCAATTCCTTTTCGACTGTTCTTTTCGAATCGTTCTCCTCAGTCAAGACGTTAAATCTATAGGCTGTCTTAAATCTGCTCTGTTCTCCGGTGTGTCTTTATAATTCTAGGTAACTGTGTTTTTAAGTGGCAGGATAAAGGTATAATATCTGAACATGACCCCAATTTAAACTGCCTTTCATCACCAGCAGCCACTAATGTTGGCACAGAGTCCAGAGTCGTTTTAATGCTCAGCCAATTATCCTCTCTGCTTTTGAAAATAGATTTTTTTTCCTCCCCTCTTTTATGAAGAAGTAAAAAATTAATTTGAAATTGCCTGTGAAGCTCATATTAAACTTTTACTTGTTTATGATGATAAAAAAAAAAAGAAAAAAGTAATGGCTGCTGAAACAGACCTCATGGATCAAATGAAATGTTTTGACTTATGCCAGTGTAGCCAGTTGGTGTTGCGTTAGACTGTTCATTTATGGATAGACAAATTACAATTTACCAAAAAAAATTGTTTTTGTTATTGGAGCTTCTTCAAATAATGTGAGCCGTGTCTGATAGTTACCCATCTGTGCTTTCTCTCCATATCCTGTTCAGTGCCATCTTTCCTTATCCAGGCTCATGCACCATTGCTAAAACTGACAGCTATGCACGTCCTGGGAACTTCATACAGATAAACTAAACATACAACAGTATCCCCCACCCCCATCTCTGTGGCATGCTTCTGTGGCTGCGTCTATAGGAACAGCTGTCCAGCTGTCACCGCAGCCAGCCAGTCAGCCGCTCTCTAAGGCAACATCTGTAGAGACTGAACGCACAAGGGCAGCCTGCCGTTCTCTGCTCGTCCCCAAAGACCAGGGAAGTGTGTCAGGCCTTTTGGCTGCACATTACCGCTGACCGTATCAACCGTATCACTGGGTTTTGATTGAACGTTATCTGCTCCTGTGCCACTTAAAAAAGCTCTGCGAGGCATCACACTGTTATTTTTTTGTCACCAACTTACAGCTATCTGTTACTGAAGCGATTCGTATTATCACAACAGTTCTTAAAAATAAAACATGTGACTGCGATGCCGAAAAAACACCACATTATCGTATCCATTAATAGTCATCTGCCTCTGCATGGATATTTGTGTGTGTGTGTGTGTGTGTGTGTGTGTGTGTGTGTGTGTTGCATGCACGTGTGTGTGTAAACAAAATCCCAGCGAGCAAGGTGCAATGGCCTGGAACTGACGAGAACCCACTGGGAGAGTCTCTCCTTGATGTAGCCCCCCGCTCCCCCTCCCCACCATCTTTTCCTCCTGGCAGCGGAGTGACGGTGAGGTGGGCGGCAGGGGGGGCACAGAGCCATGTGAGTGGGGAGCTGAACAGAGCTGCGGTCCCCTCTGTCAGCCACAAACTAGGATCAGTGAGATCGCATGGGACTCTCTCCTAGGATGAGCAAAGGGAAGAAGGGAGAAAGCAGCTGTTCAGTGTTTTTCTCTTACTTCTTCACCAGCTCGCTTGTGTTTTTTTAATTCTTTTTTTTACCCTCACTGTCGTCTTCTCTGAGGCTGTCATTAGCTTCTGTCATGTTCTTTTTTTTGGTGGGCTTGTCTTTAAAAGAGGAAACGCTTTGAGTGCTGCTGTAGACATGGATGAGATGAAAATTTGCTCTTTAAAAGTGTCATAATGGTTCCTGTGCCTCTTCTTGTTGTTTTTAGGAACTTTTAAAGGACTTGATTTCTTCATCAGTCCTCTTGGTAACTGAGGGCCTCTCAGGCATACTGTGCCTCTCCCCACAGACAGCTGCAGACTCATACAGGCTCTGGGCGAAGTTTGATGGATCCTGTTTACTGGAGCTGAGAGAATGCCTGGGTATCTCAAATTAAGTGTCACTTAAAGCTTGTCTTTTAGTCAGCTTTCCATTTTGTTCCCACATCTCTAGTGACAGCACTGTGCTGCCAATTGTAACAGGGATTGAGAGGAAGACATTTGGTGATTACACATTCTGTCATGATTGAGGGGTGAAGCCAGCAACTCGAGGCAGAACCAAATTCCATATGGCTTCAGTGAAATCTCTCCACCCATAGTGAGTTACACTCAAACAGCCCCTGTCCTGATGACAGGGAAATCGCCTGCTCATGACTTATCGTTTTATCATTCAAATTTACCCCATTGATGCCTGCTGCTGTGATTGACAGCTGGGCTTGAAAGCCACAGCTATCTCAATTGAGCTGCGGCAGCCAGTTGGTAACCGTGACAATGGTCTCTCCTCTTTGCCTTGTTTTCACACTTTTTCTGCTGTCACAGAAACCTCACTGATTGCTTCTCTGCCAAGACAGCATCCTATTAATCTTTTAAATAAGGGCCGCAGCCCAGCAGTATTGTTTGCAGAAAATCGAGAGGACCTTGTGAGACCACACTGAAAGGGAAAAGGGGGCAACTGGGGCTGAATCTGTCTCATTGTGGCAGGAAAGCTGAGCCTCCTTAAAACCAACAATATTAGAAATCTAATAGCTGCTGTGGAGATAGATGGTGCTGAGGTCTGAATATAGCCAGTGCTCTCTGGCCCCGCCTGATAACTCTGTGGGCTCTCTTGTCTTCTGCCGCTCTCAGCTTTGCTCTCCAGGTGCATTCTGTGCTTTCATCTGCATCGTGGCACTCTGAATAAAAGCCTCTGTGTTTATGGCCATTTTCTTTTTCTATGCACTTATTGATCCCTTTCAGCATGGTTGGAATAGCTTTATTTTGTATTTTTTCCCCCACTCTGGGCTCAAACTGCATAACAGCGGCATATTCTGAAATAGCAAACCATTGATATATTGTGATGTGACCTAGAGAAAGAAGAATAGCAGCTCAACCCTTTGTCCCAGTGTACTTAACTGACAGTTTGTGTCAGGGAGACACAAACCCGTATGAAATGACAGCGTACTTGCTCAAACGTATGTTTCTTACGACTCAGAAAAACGTATCTCGCCTCTGTTTTCAAAAGGCTTTCTGCACCCTGATTTCATGGACTCGGCTTTTGTGTTTAATTAGGTGTGATTTGTGAACATTTCCCAAGTGGGAGGAAGTCTTTTTTGAGTCTTTGTACTTTCTTGTCAAGTGGTTGTTAATGGAGAATTGCTGCAATGCTCCTGACACCTTCTGCTTTGTAATGAGTGCTTTCCTATGCAAAATTGCCCCATAAACCAAACCTTTCAAGTATGAGGAACATGTGGCAGCTGTATTTGGTATCTCAGTAGTTGGGGATATTTATGCTATTTCAAGGTACTGAAGTTATGGGGTCATTATATACCTTCCACATGTCTTTGTCTCGTTTCTGGCCATGGAAACCTGGTGAGGCAGGGCAACCTAGATGACTAATTGACTCCTAGGTCAGAGCCACATGATAGCAAGACTGCTGGTCAATGGAAATTGATATACTTTCCCCTACAGGGAGCTACGACTGCTTTGTGATCATCTGTGTGATCATGCACCCGTGCATGCACACACGCATGAGCGTTTGAGCATGGTTGTTCATCCTCTGTGACTCACAGTTGCTCCTCCACTTTGAAAACACAGCAAATCAATCCATTAATAATGACTTCAAAACAATATAACGCCACTATTTATATAGGCTTTAGTCTGGCACTTCCCTGTAATCTCACTTGATCCTGCTGCATTGAGACATTGAGAGTTTGGAAAATAAAGAATCTGTGAAGTAAAGCAGTGTTTTTTTTAATTTTGTGCTTTACTAACTAGAACAATTTGTAGCCTGCTTGTGTAATATTTGACACGGGTTTAAAGTGTATCCACTTCAGTATTTTATTAAAAATGTCCTCAGGGCACTGCAACTGTTTTGCAGTGGTAAAGGTTTTCTGTACTCTCTGTGTATACAGCCTCACTGCAGTGCTTTTTTATCAACAATGAAGTTCTCTGTGCTTTACGTGCAGCTTTTTGTGCACAAAGACGAGCGAGTGTCTAACAGTTGGTGCTAGAAATGCGTGCTTAACCGCGAGTCTGTGTTTCCTCTGAACATGCAAGTGTGTGCACACAGGGATGTCTTTTTGTTCTTGTTTGCAGGTTAAACACAAACACTGCTGTCCCAGATTCACACACAGGCTCCCTCCACCTGAGTCTGATCCCCGCAAACCAGCCCGAGCGCCTCACACGCAGCCATGAGCCTCCTCCCCTCTGCCTATCTTCCAAAAAAGATTCTCTCAGTTCCTCCAGTTTCAAAGCGCTCGCATAGCTCGGCTGTGTTGAAGCATGCCCCTCCTCCCTGACCCCACCTCCTGGAGACGGCACTCTTGACCTGCTGCCCCATTGTTTCCAGTGGGGATGGATGAGGAGCCGCCTCTGCCGGCGCGATCCTTCACTCAATAGCTGCTCCATCTGTTGACTGCGTGACTCTGGGTAACAAGCAGGGATTTTGCTCCGTCTGTGCAGGGTGTGAAAGGAGCTATCTCAGGGGGCTTCCTGAATAGGGTTTTAAAACTGCAGTAGCAGGGTGTTGTGATGCCCCTCACACCCCACCCCTCCACCCGTCATCAGCCCAACACAGCCGGCTGGGTGTGTGCAGGATGAGAGGCCTTCATTGTGCCTGTTCACAGGCCCCTAGGCAACAGGGTCACCTTGTCCCCAAACAAATGCTGCCCTCAGTGGGATTGTTGGCACTGCGTGTCTGTGTTTCTGTGTTTCTGTGTGTGTGTGTGTGTGTGTGTGTGTGTGTGTGTGTGTGTAAAGGGGGAGTGGGTATTTGAGTATAAGAATGCATCATCAGGAAGAGGGCAGAGGCCTTGGCTGTGAGGACATTTATCTAACATCTCTGCCTTTCACATCAAGGCCTATTCAGTGCAACCCGTCTGCGTCAGGCTTTCAAAGGACATCACAGATAGAGAAACACTCTGGGCTGCTTTACAGGTCAAACTGCTCTCACTGAGTATTTAGACCAACAAAGCTGCTGATGCCTTTTTTTATTCCTCTTGTATATTGAGCTTAAAACGGGGAAAAAACATTATCTGTGTTTTGTCTCTCATAAATTTGAGTTCCCATCTCTTGAAATAGTGTAAGAGCGCTGCTTAGGCTGTTGAGGCTGGGCTGTTCCGTGGCTCGTTCTCTTTCACAGAGAGCATTTGTGAACAAAAAACAAATCTGTGGCTGTTTTGACTGCTGGTTCACCTTCAGTAATTAATGTTGAAATTGCAGTCTGCCAGACGTTTGTGCTGAGGTCCTCTGTCTATCTGTGTGGGAGTTGTTATTTGGCAATTTCCCTTAAGTGAAAATAAGCAGGATCCTGCCCTCTAGGATCCTTTTCTTTCTCCTGAATACAATTCCCATCACCTAAAAGAGAAACCTGTGTTTGGAATGATTTTATCTTTTATAGCAATACAGATTCAAATAGTTCTCAAAATCTTTATCATGTCTAGGCTTTTATAAGCTTTTTTCTCTCTCCCATGCCTTAACTTGCTTTTAACAGTGTAAATAATGCCAGCTGCTGTTCTTCTTTTTATTTCTATCCAATGGGGTGGTCCTTCTGGTTTGTTCTTTCTTGCCAGTAGCTTAGTCCTAAAGAGGCACAGCCAGGCACCCTCATCAGACTTGTTTCCTGTTCTTTTCCTTTATCACACAGCCACAGCTTCACCACTGGGGCCTGAACCCCTCAGCTGTCACAGGATGTCCCGAACCCTCACCTCAGTTAAGATGATTAAAGTAGCAGGATCCACTCTCCTCATGTCTTTTGCACAAGTCTTTCACCTCCACCTTTCTCCTCCGGCTGAGAAAAGACAAAGTGAGCAACAGTATCAGACAGAGAAGCAGGCGGTTGGTTCAGGCGTGGAGCCCCCTCACCAGACGAGACAGAGTTAAAGGAGGAGGGGGTTGTTGAGTGGAATGAGTGGAGGTAGAAAACTGCTGTGACAGCAGAATGAATAAATTGAAAAACTCTCTCATTGTAAATTGTCTATCGCTCGTGACAAACGATCTGATAGGCGAGCGGCCCGGGTTTCCGACGCATCCGTCCCAATAGAGCTGTGAATAACTGGTCTATCTCCACACTGCTTAGCACTGGCCCTGCACTTAATAATTCATACAGTGTGAAATATTTTCCCCGGTACAGATATGCCAAAGAGCTGCCGCCAGCAGGCGGGGGCGGTGAAGGGGGGTGTCCCTGCGGTGCTAATTTGGGGGATGGTGACGTGCATAGATTTCTAAGGGGGCTCTAGTTTAGAGGAGATGCCACAGACACATTTGCTCTCCTGTATGCTCTGTCTGTTATTGGAAGGAGCTGAGCTGGAGATGCAGACAGTGAGAGTGAGAGAGTGCCGTTGACATTTAACTCATGGCTGATCTGCCTGGAACCTGGAACAGAGGAGGAAATACATTTCCATTTAAGCTGACTGAACATAGTTATCACTGACTGCGGGGACAAAGGAAAGCTGTAAACCTGCTAAGTAGTTTTTGCTGTTTGCCCCGGTGAGTGTTGTGGTTGCAGTTGACATCAGCGGCAGCAGGTGTCTGTGGACACCTGGTTTATGTCTCCTGTTTCCATCAGGTGACTCCTCCTGCCTCAGGCTCCTGCAGGAGCTCAGCAGCCAAAAGCAGCTCTCATGGTCCCTGACCTTATTGTCCCCTTCATTCACAGTGCTGAGCTCACACCACCTTATTCTCCACGGCAATGAACCCAAAGCCATAATGGCCTTGCTCGCATGGGCGTGCACGAGTGTGTGCAGATGTGTGCTTGTCTGTGATAGTGGCGTGCCATGTGTGTCATTTTTGTGCAGTGGTGCTGTGTGGTTTTGTCTGGCTCGTTCCGCAGCGCAGTCCTGTACAAACTGGGTTTTTATGGTTCGCATTCAGGCCCTGATACCAATTATGCAAACTATTAAAAATTTAAGGAGGACAGTCTTTTATAATTTAATCCTAAAGTAATAGATTCTATTAAAAATGCATGAGAGGAGCTTTATAGATGGAGCTAGAATTAGTGTCTATCAAAGAGTCCAGTCAAGGATGCAGAGGGAATGGGCGGCAGGAGTGGTGGTATTGCCTCATTATTCAAATATGATATGATTACCATAGAGCAGGAGTCCCTCAGAGCAGAAGCAGAGCTTGCTGGCCACTGTGATCATAAACAGGAGGAGTAGGTCGGGCTCCACAGAGGGAGATCTCCCCTTTTCGGGTGAAATGAAACTGGTTTTATATTTCCTGTTTTAACTTTCACAAATGGGATTTCGAAACAACATGTGATTTGTTGTGGTTTAAAGCATTCTGTCGCTGAAATACTCTTTGTCTTCTCTGGTTTCTCCTCCCTGGTGTTTCACTCGAGATTGTTTAGTCTTGTCCTTGCTGAAAGCATGTAGAAGGTGTTCAAGCATGAAAACAGGAAGCCTGCAGTGTTGTAACTTAATGGCTCATGCAGCAAGCGAGCAGCAGACCTTTTACTGGCCTCTGTACTCCTTGGTTTACCCCTCAGAGTTTCCTGGACAGGTAGAGAGCAGAGTGAAGACTCTCCACAGTATGTGTGCTGTTCTTAACAAAGCAACCGTATTTGCACTGTTTTACTTATCAGTCATTTTGTGTCCTACTCTAGCTAGGGAGTGAGCTAAACAGTTTTTATGCACCACAGGTTTTATGGAGTACAGATAGCAGTTAAATTTCACTCTGTTGTCATTTTGACTTGCTTCAATAATTACACGTAGAGAACTGCAGTGATTCAGATACCAAAACCCCCCGAAAAGGCTCTCTGCTTATTAATGTGCTGCAAGAAGAGGATTGAAAAAGCCAATAAAAATTGGGACCCTCATGAAGCTTATATTCGATTCTTAAGTTATGCCTCTGAGGTAAATTCCTTGCCTTTTTGATGTAATGGTTGCCTGTTTATGGAATAAATCCATGGGTCTTAATCGATCATCTCCGTGGAAAGGTCAAGAGGAGAAGCTCTGGTGTTTGAAGTGCTTATCCTGTGGAGGAGTGCCAGAAATGTGACACCTCCTTATGAGTGGGTGGCGGCGGGCAGATTAGTGACGGACAGGGTGGCCCAGGGGGATGATTTAGGGAGATTCAGCTCTAAATACTCTGTGTATATCAGAGAGAGAGAAAAAATTATAAGCTGCCTTCCTCCAATCCCTATTTTCAGCAGAAAAGCATATTAGTAGATTAAAAAGAAAATTTCCAAAAACAGAAGAGGGGAAAAAAAGGAAAACAATGGGGTCACAGCTGCTGGTGAAAGGTGAACAAAAGTTTATTGGTTTTAACCTCCTGTCCACGCTTCCTGTTTAATGTTGCTTGAAGTTACCGGTTGGTTTCATCCCTCTGCAGTCTAATCTAATCTGGAGTGGGTGGCTGTGGGCAGCATCTGTGCTCCGAGTTGAAATAGGGCTTTCTCTCTGCCTAATCCTCTATCCAGGGATCACTCAGTAGGGTGAAGACAATTACCAGCCTGCTTTCTCATGCTAATGGAATCTCTAACTAGATCTTACAGAAAGAGGAAAAAATAGATGGAGGAGGAAGAGAAGCAGGGACAATGGCTCAGAAAGATGACCCAACTAAAATGGGTTTTTAGATTACCATTTAATTATTGATAGAGACTCAGTTGTAAGGCCTAAGGTCAGGATTTGGAGAGCATTTTCTGAGAAAGGAGATAGATTATCAAGTTATTTTGGTGTGTGTGTGTGCATGTGAGTGTGTGTTGGGGGTGTCGTGTCAGGAAGTTGCTGAGACAGGACTGATGTCACCGACATATCAGCAGCTGTGTGCCTGGTAGTCTGCCTTTCACCTTTTTATCACCTGCCTCCAGCAAGGTGTCTGGAGTGGTTTTAAATTGCATTAATATGCAGGAATTTATAGATTGCCTCCCTTGGCATTTCTGCAGGGAGGGGAAGAGAGTATTACAGTCTCCATCTGCACTAATTACTGGGTCTTGGCAGTGTTACCTGTCTCTTGTGAAGGACAAACCAAGGCACCGAGCAGTAACACACAGAGCAGAAGGAGCTCATCTGCTGGGGAGTCTTCAGGAAGAGGGATGTCTCCGGGGCATTTTTACTCTGATATGTTTGATGTGTTGGGAGCCTTGACTACCATAAAAAATCTCTGCAAGCAACATCAATAAACTAAATGACTTCGTCCAACTTCCTTCATCTAGAGCTCAGGGAGAAAAGCTAACAGGCTTTGCACCTGATTTCAGTGACAGTTCGCTCAAACTGTTGTGGTTAAATGTATCAGCATATATCTTCTGTTAATCCTGGTGGAAACTCAAATTGACTGTCTCCAGTGTGTCAGAAGATTTAATGTCATGGCAGCTCAAAAGTAAATTTGAACAGCTGTACACCGACCGTGTTCTCCTTGAAGTGTAGTTCTGAGTCCTGAAACAGAAAGCAAGTCTTTTGGTCTACCAAATAAATCACAGGAGCAATGAAATGTATCAAAAATCCTTGAGAGAGAAGAGATAATCAGTCTGCACATATGCCGTTATCTCCGCGATGACCTCGCTTCTTGATTCTCTCCGTGGCTGGTCAACTCGCTGATAACAGGAGCCCTTATCGGGTTGCTTTTGTCATGGAAAGCATCTACCATTTTAAATCATTACAACCTGCCCACTTTTTCACTTTCCCCAATCATTGAGCAGTGACACCAAGACCTTGTCTGTGAAAACCAGGGATCGATGCTTTAACTCTTTGCACCTCAGGTAGCTCACTGGCTGCCAGGCTGCCAGGCTGCCAGGTTTCTGCATCAAATCTGCATGCATGTAATTCCTCAGCTTGCTGTGGGTTTCTCAGGTTTCTGTGTTTGTCTGTCGGCCTGTCAGAAAGACTTCTTGGATTGCTGCTGCACGAACATCTTGCTGGTGTTTGTGCCATCTGTGCCTTTAGCCAGCAGGTGATTACCAACTGCAGCCTCACCTCCCACTCTGTCCAATTGGATTCTCTCTGCTGGCATGGTCAGGGCCAGCTTTCAGAGGGAGCAGGATGACAACAGCTGGATAGCACACATTATGGAGTAAAGGGAAAGGCTGCTGAGTCTCAGTGACGGAAACTGCATTGAGGAGAAAATATGTGGAGAAGAATGCCGGCTTCCTCTCCCAACTAACTTTAGCTGTGAGCACTAGTGTCATCCTCTCTTTTATAGTCCTCAATATCCAGTGGTGCAAAAATGGCTTTGTCACACTTCAGATATATCAAATGAGATCAATGTCAACATTTCAACGGTGCACCATTTGATTGCCTTGTGGGCTTCACAACACACTAATGTTATGCATGACTGGCTATTGGATCTATGACACCCTCCAGTGAAAGACGGCAGAGTTGTCTTTTGGACCATGGGAATTGGGGTCACCTTAGGCCCTGCAGAGAGCCGTGTTTGGAGTCAGGCTTCGGCAAGTGAGAGAAGAAATCACATTGTTTGAATTTAATTATATTCCATTGATTTATTGAACATCCATTAATAAGCATACATTTCGAGGCAGGGCCATTTTGCGTGAAGGTTTTCTCCCTCTCTCTCTCTCTCTCCCTCCCTCTTTTCTCTCGCCTGCTCACTCCATTTCATCATAAATTGACATAAGCCTTTCTTTGAAGTTCAGGAGCCAAGCTGAGGAATGACAGCACAACAAACAATGAACAAAACACAAAAAGACAATGAACACTGTTTGAATATTCAAGTGAGCCACCGTAGGATGGGTTGAGGAAAAAAAAGAACCCTTGTTTTATTGTTGTTGTGTTAAGCCGTGAATGGACCTGTCTGGGACAATAAAGGATTGTGTCACATTGGGATAAGAAATTTTGCAATATCAACAATGCTTTACAAATGGTGTGTAATAAGGTTTACTGAGAAAATATAAATCCTAGCATGAAAACCAAGAAAGCACAGCTCATTTTTCACATTTGGCTGAAGTTACTGTGGAGGGTTTGTGATTTATGTTTGAGAGTCCTGCCTGGTGCGGTTGCAACTGCAGCAAAAATCGTGAAAAAAATCCGTTTTTTTCCAAGGATATTTAGTTTTTAATGCAGCCAAATTTGTGTTCAATTAACAGCATTCCTCTGGTGTATCTGTTATCAACAGTTTAGTATAAACTCCACAGCGACGCTTCACATCTGTTCAATATGTCACAACATTCACAGGGTTTCTGTGTGAAAGTGGTATTAGATGACAACTGATGCTGCTGCCTTACAAAACAATTCAACAAAGGCTGAGGCAATAAGAGGAGAAGAGGATGTGTTTCCCCTGTGGTTTGTCTGACAATCTTAAGCCACGCTCTCATTGCTCAAACTCCCTGGCTGGCATCAGCAGGAGCACAGAGGCTCAGTCATGTTGTAAGAGCACCTTGGTTGCACTGTGCTGGAAAGGAACAGACTTTACTGAGGGGACTCTCCCAGCGTGGGATTGCAGGCGCGTATTAGGTTGATTAGTGCACAGGATACACAACTTTAATTCAAATTAGAAACACGGCTATGAGTTAGTTGGTGAAAGGTAGCTGTGTTTTACATTTTACTGCTCTCAGTTTTCATTTTGATGAATAAATAAAAAAAATGCCGCTTTTTAAACCTAGAAATGAACAATTTTATGTTTTGTGACGTGCGATGCATTTAGACTGTTGTTTTTTTTATTGTACAGTGTCTTTGAGCTTCATGCTTAATGAGTTTAAAGTTGACTTCAATTAAAATTGTTTTTCATGCTCATTTTAGCCTCTTTTATTGTGAATATATCTCAGTCCTCATCACCTATTTTGGGGTCTTCTCTGTCAGTTTCTGCAGTCTGGTTCTTACATAAAATCTTAACATTTTCCTCATTTTATCAAGTCTGTAGTATAACACACAAACATTTCTGAATTACATTCTAATCATGCAAATATTTGCTTTGTAAAGATGTTCATCCACTGTTACTATGACCTCTGAAATAGCTCAAGAAAGCACACTAATTAACTTAGCAAATACTCTATTAGAGATATGGTAAACTTGAATTTTCTTGCACCGTCACATAACCCATATAAGCACAGGGCACTTGTTTGTAAACTCCACGTGATCAACTGATATCAGGGTCAGGCTAATCAGGGCTTAGCTTACTGTTTGCCCCCGTACACTTCTCATCTATTAGTGTAGGTGTAAAAAGAGCAGTATGCAGAGACTTACATAACTGATCCTTCGGTAAACCCTACCAAAAGCTGCACATGTAATACTTCAGAGAATTGCAGTCTCTGGTTGTTTCCAAAGACTGCAGTGGAAAATGCATTGTTTTCCACGGTAGCTTGGGCAGCCACGGAAGATGAGCAACAAGCCTGCTACAATGTTGGAAATATGTGGAGACATTTTTACATTTCAAAATCATACTAGGAAGCCGAGTATGTTATGAATCCATAGTGCAGAGGCAGGTGCAGAGTGAGGGTCCCGTATTCCTCACTTGAATTAACAAACCTTAAACCAAACCTAGATCCCAATCTACCCTAACCACCTGTAGGCTAGTATCTAATAAAACTATTTGATTGCTGGACCTTCTGCGCTATAAGTACTACCAGACAGGCTTAAATTTTACCCTCAGTGCTGCTCAGGTAGTGGCTGAAAATATATAGTTCAATTTAGTATCATCTCAATTTTTCATAGGACCCTGAGCAGTCCTCCTCCCAGTATTTGTAACACATCCAGCCAACCTGGGTTTGCATGTTCAAAACTCAGAACTGTCCCTGAATCTAAATTTCAATCATTTAAATTTACTAAAGCTCTTTGCATTTTTTACACTTTGAATGTGGTTGTTACATAGTCATAATGGCTCACTGCTTTGTGAGCCTGTTATTTACCATTAATGAAACCTAGCCCAGCACAAAGATGCAGCAGTTGGCTGTGAAGTCAATTAGTCCTCATTGCTATTAGAGGGTTGACATTAGTCTAGGCAGGCGTGTTTTGATTAGAGATGACAGACGACTCGCTGCTATTGGATTGCCAGACATTCCTCACCCTTCATCCCATGGGTGAAGCTATTGAAGCTGACTGGAATATGGAAAGCTAACAGCTGAGTGTTTTTGCCAAGATGCCCTTCATCTGCAGAGAAACCTCTTATAAATATGACTGCGCGGCATACGAGGCTGTATAAGCCCCAATAACAGTGACATGCTGCATCGTATATATAAGAATCAGCTGCCAATATGTTATTCCAACACTGTATATCATGGCAATAATGCCTAAACTGTAGGCTTTTACACACAATGGCCTTTTGTTGTGCAGGTTATTTATTGTGCTGGTGTGAGGTTGTGCAGAGCTAGTGGGTGAGTGCATCCAGGGGCTTGTATTGTTAGGGAATCAGTGGCTCTTGTTTGTGGAGCTGGGAGGGTTTGTTAACAATGCCTTTTTTATGTCCCAGAGTGCGTGCCTGTCGGCAAATGTCCCCTCAGAATTTTTGTTTGTGTGTTGTTTTGTTGTTGGTGTGTTTGTGGATCAGGGTCGGCGAACATAACCCTCTCATTGTGTGCCACGACCAAGCAGACCAGTTTTATATCAGGCACATGTGAGCATTAGTGTATGTGTGTGTATGTGTGTGTTTTGAATATACAGTATGAGTGCAAATTATTTAGTGCGGGTGTGTGGAAAGTGCCGAGCTGAAGGGGTTTACTGCCAGTCCTTCCTAATGGAGCCTTTCACTCTCCCTCCATTCATGTGACGGTATGGTGACGGAGAAGGGGGAGCCGGGGATTAAGGGGGTAGAGGCAGTGCCTTGTTAAAGAAAAAGAAAGGGTTTGAGTGTGTCGATTGGATTAACTTGTTTGGGCTTATTAAGAGGGGAGACACAGCAGCTTGTTAAAAGCACTGCATGGGGCGTCCCACAGTGAGACTGCAGGGTCACCATTCAATTAGGTTGAAGCTCCGCCTCCGTTCATTGTGGCGGCTGTCTGCCAGGCTCCCGGACCACGACTGGTCCTACACTGGGAGGGGGAGTTTCACCGGAGACAGTTAAACTAAGGCAGCCAGACCTCTATAGAAGCTTGATGATTGGTTTTCTGTAAAATCACTGAGGGATAATATTAGCTAGGGCCGGGGAGAGTTTCTTTGTTACTACTGCTGGTACAATATTTTAGCTTCAGTGTTGATAAAAGAATAATATCTTTTTTGATACCTTACTTTGAGAAATATTAGCATGTTTGTAACATCAGACAAAAATATTGATATTGGACGAATCTGCAAATACTTAGATTACAACATTTATGACAAAATAAATGGCAAATATGGTCTGGATTAAAGGTCCGGTGTGTAACATTTGGGAGGAACTATTGGCAGAAATTGCAGAATGGCAGAAACCATCATGTTTCTAGAGTAGCCCAGAACAGTCAAACCAAAGGGCCTTTTGCATTTTTCACGAGTTTCACAGCCACCATAGTTTCCTTATTATTTCCTCACTACATAGACCATAAACCATGCTACTTCCTGCATTAGCACTGACTGTTGGCACAGGACCTAAATTGTGAGGTACAGATACGTCTAATATGAACATAATTCTTAGGTTACCGTGGTGGTTATTTTTTTACAAAACCTGATTTTCCTGAAAGAAATCAGAGTTCACAAAACGTTAATAGTTTAAACACAAGCAGTCATACTTTGCCTGAATAAGAAAGTGTATAATTGGAAACATTTTGTTTTAAATCAGGAACAATCTAATCAAAGAATAAGGAAAAAGTAATCTGCTGCTATGAATCCCATCTTTTGGACACTTAATAGATTATGATACTGAGACACATTTCAGCCTTTACCAAACAGTACTGAGGTTCCAGCCCCAGTATCAGCTGCCTCATTCTTTCTTTCACCTGAAACATGTTGCTCAAAACACACACACATACACTCCGTTTATTCACCCATGACCACCCTGTTACACCCCGCACTTGGCAGGATGCTTATCTGGGCAGACAGCTTTGGGCGCGGGGAGCCATCTCCTCTGATCTCCTCTGCAGTTTAAGAACCTTTTAACTTAGAAATAGCCCTCTGTCAAGCCCACCGCCTCTTGATTCCGGCTTATTCCCTCATCTCATGGGACTGATCTTCCGCCCCCATTGCAAACCCTGCAGCAGCGTTAGCAGAACGGGAAAGAGCCGATAGACATCCTGGCTTTTGAGATATCCCCACACTGGTGTAATAGGAGAACTGTGAGTGGATTTGATGAGTGAGTGAAGTGCAGGTGGTTTTTAGAGCGGCATGTAGGGCAAAGTGTGTGGTGTGTGTGGTGTGTGTGTGTGTGTGTGTGTGTGTGTGTGGCGAGATTGTGAGCTCACACATATCCTCCAGCACCTTCACAGGCATTGACCTGGGCATGGCAGACTCTTTTAGGGCATATGGATGATGGGTCACAGGGTTTTGGTTTGGAGATAATTTCCTGCCACTGATAGACATCTGCTAAGTAGTACAATAACCTAATAGGAGGAGATGAGGGGAAAGGGGGACATGACAAACAAGCCAAAGACTTGCTCCTTCTGCCTCGCTCTTAAAGGCAATAATAGGAGAAAATTGGTTCTTGAAATTGAATTGAAAAAAAGCGGGTCTCTTTCAGCGAAGTATAATGCCTCAGAATACATTTGGTGAGCAGCAAATGGAGAAAAATGGAGGGTAGTTACACGATTGTCTTTCATTTCAGAGAGGGGAAAACTGTGGAGGTATCCCCCCGTTAGGACTAGCTTTTAGTCTCAATCTACACCATGTGCCTTTCCTCTCGCTCAACCACTATCTTTTAACAAATGGGCTGTGAGGATGGGCTCGTTGTGAAATTAGTATCCTCACAGAGAGGACACAGAGAAAGGATTATGTGAATAGCCAGTAATGAGCTCAAAGTGCCAGTGTGTTTGGGCCAGGCCTGCCTGTGTGTGAGAGGAAATGGCACTGCAAGCGACCTTTTTTTGCTCAAGCACCTGGCGAGAAATAGAGTGGCCCCTCTCTTCCATCTGCAATGTGTGTGTTTGTGTGTTAACGTGTGTGTGTGTGTGTGTGTGTGTGGTGAGAGAGAGAGAGAGAGAGAGAGAGAGAGAGAGAGAGAGAGAGAGAGAGAGAGAGAGAGAGAGAGAGAGAGAGAGAGAGAGAGAGAGAGAGAGAGAGAGAGAGAGAGAGAGAGAGAGAGAGAGAGAGAGAGAGAGAGAGAGAGAGAGAGAGAACTGTGGAATTAAGAAGAAATTCTGCGTCTAAAGATTTAATTTACTTTAATTTTTTAGGGAGAAGCTTTTTTTTGTGCACAGCATTTTCACACTGTCAGGCTTGTGCTAAAAGTGTTGTTTTGTGCTGCTTCTGACAGGTTTTAAAAATACACATTTGACTTGGAGTGTTAAGTGTGTTATACAAGCCTCAGGGTCTGAGGTCAAACTTAATGTTTTGTGAAACCATTTTTATTTAAAATACGCTTTTTGTGAGTGAAAGACTTTGCGAGGAGGATGCCTTTTTCTCTAACACCTGCTTCTAATCTTTAAGTATTCAAACCAGGGGAGTCATTCAACCTTAATTATAGATGGTAAATTGTGTTGTGTTTGTCTATCATGCTTCCTTTCTCCATTTTTTTTT
Organism: Dicentrarchus labrax; assembly: GCF_905237075.1. Taxonomy (NCBI): domain Eukaryota; kingdom Metazoa; phylum Chordata; class Actinopteri; family Moronidae; genus Dicentrarchus; species Dicentrarchus labrax. The sequence continues at coordinate 4,463,442 of NW_026136714.1, read as the reverse complement.
TCAATCCATACTTTAATCAGGTTTTACTTTATCCGTGAGGGGGAAAAATGTATTTGTGACAAACAGCGCAGTAAAATAGTGGCAGTAAACATGGATCGGCTGCTCTAAGCTCTTTAAAAAAGCTGCAGTCTATGTAAGGAGGACTGTTAAAGTTTATACAAATGCATGTATTATCACGTATCTTTTAAAGATTTAAAAGCTATATTTAATTTTATATTTAAAATTGTACTATCTGAATTATTGTGAGATTCATGGGAAGAAATCTATCAACAATGTAACTTCTTCAAGACTGTATGTGATTTATTTTTCACAGGATTTGTTGTTGAAGGTCAGATGATTTAGTATGGGCTGAGGAGTAGTTTTTAAAATAACATTTATCTTGAATGGATGGAATTCTTCTGCTAAATATTTTTTGTAAAAGTGCAGATATTGTGTAGATGTAATTTTGAAGTAATCCTACTGTTAAATCAGGGTTTTCCACCTTCATATATTGCAGGAATGTTTTGTCATTTTGTAAAGGTTGGTTTGATTGACTGCTTCTATTAGTGGTTTAATATTTTGATGTTTTTCTCTGGTGATCTATATTTTGCTTTATTCTTTAAATGAGCAAGAACAGGAGCTGGTGCTTTATGGACTGCCATTAATTTATCTCGTAATCATTGTAATTGCTTTCTTTCATATTAAAATGATAATCTATACAACTAAGTAATGGACTGATGGCAGGTGGCTAAATGTTCATTTAGTGATTCACTGAGAAAATAAATAACAGGGGAGAAGCCTGTGACAGGCGCATGAGAAATCATTTTTCAATAATCTGCCACGCATCATGGCAGGAGACGCTGGCGCTGACAGCCTAGATGAAATATTTGCCTCTGTTCTTTGTTTTAATATGGGAGGAGACCAGCCCAGATGGAAACGATAGTGTTTCATATCGATGCATTTTGGACAAGAGACTCAAACACATTCAGAGCTAAGAGTAAGGCCACTATGGCTTCTGCAGTGCTGTACTCAGTGTACAGTAAGAGCACATTTTTCCTGGAAACCAAAGAATATCCGCTAAGTGAACTATAGGAGTGAATCTTGATCCTTATCATATAAAAACACTTTCCGGACCTAAATGGTTTGCTTTAGCTGTTCTCATCTGGCACATAATCCAAGTAGAAGACTTTGTAATCAGTCATCATTGTGCTATGTGACACTGGTATGTTGCTGATGAATGATAGCCTCCATGCAACTCGATTGTTGAGGTTCTTAGTGAGGGAGCTGTGGGTTTTCTTTTATTTATTTATATATATATATATATTTATATAACTGTGTCCTGTGTTTCCACTGGGGCTGTGATGGGCTTTTTGAGAGGAAACTAGCAGCAACTGCCTCCCTGTTGCTGAGTGAAGGTGGCTGTGGGGAAAAGGGGGAGTGTAGAGCTGGAGATTTATGGCCTAGAGGGAGATTGATTAGTGCCGTCACTAGCCCTGATGTACGGTTGGCAGTCTCCCCCTCCCAACCCATCGCATTTGCTCACACACACCCATATATGCAACCATACGGTTCAACACACAGCTACACATACATCCAGACACCGCTCAGTCCCCCAGGCCTCTCCTGACAGTCCCCCAGAGCTGTTGCATGTTAAGTTGTAGCAGACAGACTGCTGTTTTCTCAGCATTACCATTTTTTTTGCTGTCCATAGATAACGCCATCAATCACCACATACACACTGCCCTGGAAGGAATGTGCCTGAGTGTTGCTACTTTCTGTGTGTGCCTGCGTGTTTGTTTTGAGGATGGTTTCATAGACAGGAGATGTGGTTGAATGGCTGTGTGGATGTGCTGTTTGAAGCTGCAGAGTGACTGGCCTGGACTGTGCTCTGAACCCGTGTCAACCGTGCTGCCCCAGTGCAGGTGTGTGTTTATCATTCAGCACACAGAGCTGAGAGGCAGGCAGCTGTAGGCATGCGTCCCCAATTAAATCCTGGGTGAGAAACCTAGCCCATCTAGCCCAGAGCCAGCTCCTGCCGGCTTACCGGACACGGCCATGGAGCTTTGACCTCGAATCATCCTGCTTAACTCACTCAATGTTCCTTTCTTTCTCTTTTTTGCTCTTTTTCTGCTCCAGGTTGGCCGCAGAACTCCCCCGGCTGTAGTACTGTGCCCACCTCACCATGCTGGCCTGTCTGCAGAGGAGGCAAAACCCTCCACCCCAGCACCCGGTGTGTGCCAGCAAGACCCTGGAGCCCCTGCAAGCCCTTGGACGGAAATGTGAGTTAACAAAGTGTCAGGGAGCTGTGGAGGTCAGGGGTTCAGCTCGCCCAGAGCTAAGGAATGAGAGAGGCTTGTGTTTGTCGTTTGTATTTAATCTTTCGGTCATGCTGAATGATGGAAACGGGTAGTTAACTCTGACTGTGAATAAGTGAAGGAAAATAGACTTTCCGGTTTTCTGTTGTTTGTCACTTTGTTTCCTCGCTACTCTGAGGAATTCTAAACTGTTTCATTCGCTCTGCACTTAGACCTTGGATTGCCATGTTGTTTGGCTACACATTGTGATGGGGGCTGTTTAGCTGTGCTGATTGTGCAGTCGTGGCAACAGGGTTGAACAGACAGTGTTTAACGTGCCTCACTGGCCCTGGGTGACCCTGAGGGTCTGTAAACATTTACAGTGTCTGGCCCTGGCTGTGCCGGCCGCCTGTAAAGCATGACAGCTGCTCTGTTTGCTCCCCGAGCACCACCCTCTGTCCACTCACAAAATGGTGTAAAGGGACGGAGATGAGCCAGTGCTGAAAACTGTTACAGAGCTGGCAAAACTAGTTCAGACCAGTTTGGGATTAGAGAGAGCTGCGGCACTCAGGCATCTGGAAGGTGAATTTCTCCCTAATTTTGTTGAAGCTTTTGGATAAGCCTTTTACAGTGAGAGTCTGTTTTCTGATGAAGGGAAGAAAGGTATTTCCTTTTTATTGAACGCTCCTAGAGTCTTTAGTGGCCTTTGTTTACATGGCAGGCCTACGAGCTACCTCAAGCCGATTTAAAAGGACTGGTGGATGGAGAGCAAGGGAACACTAACCTACCAGTTTTTACCTCAGCTTAGAGAGGCTTAGTGGGAATAGCAGGCCCTGTGGTTCTTCAGCAGTGGCACATTGTATCAGGCCTGTAACCAGTCCAGTGAAAGGCTTTAAAGAGGCTCTGATTGGCTCTGGGCAAATAAATGAAGCACTGCCTGCGTTCTTTCTCAGCTCCTCACTGACCAATTAGCTACTTCTCAGCTCAACATCGCACTCCAATCGCCTCCTACAGAGGAGAGGATAGTCACAAACAACAAGGTGACTGAGTGCTACCTCTGTCCTCAGAGGTTGTTTTTGCTGGCCTGTACGGATATTTCATATGGAGCTGTAAAGATGTGTGCGAAACAGAGAGGGAACGAGAGAGGTAAACAGAGCTCCGGGTGCATTTGGAAGGGGCAGCTCTTCAGCTGAGTGGGGTTCAACCGGGCTCACTAATGAGGTTTCAGAGAGAGGTGAAGTGAAAGGGAGGACAAAGAGAAACTGCGCAAAATAGAATTAGAAAAGGTAAAGATGGAGAGGAAGGGAGAGAAATTGAGGTAGTCCTCAACAGTCGTCTTAATCGATTCCCTCCTTCCAATTTCGCAGGATTAGCCCACTTCCTCTCAGGGTCCTTTATTGAGGAGCAGCCAGTGGGAGTCAGGACTCAAATCAATAGAGAAAAAGAACAGTCTCCAGTCTTCCCTTTGCCCTCCCTCTTACTGACCCTCTCTGTCTGACTCTCCCTCTCTCTGTCTCTCCCTCTCCCTCTCTTTCTCCACCTGTTAAACCCTTTGATTGAAAGACTACCACAGCAACTGACTTGAGGTTCATAATGAGGATGTTTGAACATAATAGCCTCCTTTCTGTCCTTGGAGGGGGAGGGGGGAGCAAGTGTTGGATTTCCACCACTGTGCAGCTCTTGGCCTCAATAAGGCAATTGTTCGTCCAGGCCCAGAAGGGGTGCAGAAAGGCAGACAGTGGGTCTGGCTGCAGAAGTGGGCACACTCAGGTCACCATGCTGAGCAAGTCCCCATGATTGATTGTTCGTGGCCCAGTTTGTGCCAACATGGAAGGGGGTTGTGGGTAAGGTGACCTGGGCTCTCAACAGGAGGCTGAATACCAGAATACACCCCTCAAAGAGACAGAGTGAGTGAGAGCACAGGAGGGGGATTACCTGGCAGTGAGGTAGAGGTGAGCTGTGTCATTTGCATTTGCTGTCCTTTGCACAACAGTAGTGTGCATGTGTGTGTGTGTGTGTGTGTGTGTGTGTGTGTGTGTGTGTGTGTGTTGGGGGGGCAGAGCAGTTGGGATGAGAGGGTGAAGAGGGTTTTAGAAAAAGCCCCTGCATGCAGATGCCGAGTGGCTGCACAGTTCATTGATGCGACTCCCATTAAAAATCCCTCATACCCTCAATAAAAAAGGACTTAACTGGCTCTACCATCAGCTGGAAGCGTTCAGATCGGCTCGCCAGACAATCAATTTCCCCCAAGCGCACAGAGCTTAGCGGGAGAAACGGGAGGCGGAGAGCGGGATGTTTCCATTATCACAGCCCCGCTCTGTGTCTGGACTCAGGGGGGTGGGGGATGGAGTGGGGGGTGAGGTACTGTAGAGCGGGGAGAGCAGAGGAGAGAAAGGAGGGAGCGGCAGAGGGAGGTGGGGAAAGACAGACAAGTGGAGAAGAGAGAGAGAGAGAGAGAGAGAGAGAGAGAGAGAGAGAGAGAAGCAGAAAGGGAGACAGAGAAGCTGGCTTTTCAAAAAGCCATTGACCGCCTGCCCTTAAAAATATCATATTGGATTAGCCTCACAGAGACGGCCTTTTGATATTTTTTTCTTTGGCCGTAGAATTAAAAGGAGTGCAGAGCATTACTTGAATTATAAATCATAGGCACTTGCTTTCACTGCGCCCAAATTCCGCGCATATGTGGCTGCACTCTCCAGCGCCAGCCCCTGTCATTTTTAATTAAATCCCCCCTTATGGGTGACATTTGTAGCTTGCCCCCTCCTTCGTCCTCCCCTCCACGTCTCTCTACCACTGCCCTAGATGGAGACATGAAAGGCAGAGACGGCAGCGGAGCCAGGGCCTCTCATCGTGTTGTGCCCCAGAGAGAGGGCACCCATCCAGACAGATGAGAGAGAAAGACCCTGCAAGGGGAGAGGGGTGAATGGATGTTACTGACCCTGGCCACCATCAGCCAGCGGCGACCTCCCTCGCTACCCATCCCTCTCCTTGATCGTCGTCCTCCACTTAGGGCCGAAGGTCCAGGGACCAGGGGTGAGCGTAGCAGCTCCAGGATGGGAGAGGGAGGTGCGCCAGTCCAGTGATGAGTAACACCGAGATGGCTGGACAGGAGGCCCAGCAGCCCCCACCACTACCCTGCCTTCTCCCTGGCCCAGACAGCAATTACTCTGCCACATGTCAGCTAAAGAATAACAGGTCCAGAATCCCTCAATTGACTGGTTGATGGGAATATTTCTGCCTGGCTATTTTCTAAAATAATACCTTTTCAGATTTCAGCAGGTTTTAATTTGTTTATTCATTATGAGGTGGTAACATTTGCATTACATTTTCTAAGTAGGCCACACGTTGTCACACTGGGTGTGAACATTTGTGTTCCTTATCCAGGCAAGTTGCAGGTTCTGCCCTCGTTAACCACACAGGTCACTCCCATATTTGTCCTGTGATTGGATCAGACCTTGGGCTAAACCTGGGTGTTTCCTTTTGTGTCTAACCCTATCAGGGCCTGGCTGCAATCCATATGCACACAGCTAGCATACTTTTGGTTACATGGTAATGACTTAAGTAACCCTAATTAAGACGGAAATTATTTCACATCATTATGAATGCAACTGTTGTGAAATCCAACTCAGAAAACCAGTTTTGGTCCCGTTCAACCATTCCAATCAACTGATATGAAGTCTAGATTTTTGTCTCCAAATGAAACTTGGAACAGAGACACGCACACTTGTACACACACATACACCCGAGCGCACCTGCAGCCGTAACCCTCTGTGACACCACCCAGGAGGCCTGAGGTGCCAATCAGCCAGGTGTAGATGAAAAGTTCCCAGAAGGCCTGATATCCCTGGTTCATGCTATGTCAGGTCAGGTTCAGCCCTCTTCTAGCTTGATCGACAGAGACAACCTGGCCATGTCACACACAGCCTCAGGACATGACATGGAGGTTCACCTGGGGATTGTAGTTTTCCTAATAGCCCTGTGCCTCTGCAGGCAGTACTGCCAAAGCCATTAGTTTGCTTTGCTTTTAGCAGCTTCTCTTCCTAAGCCACACTTCCAGGGAGAGGGAATATGCTCAGGTAATGACCTCCAGCCACCTCTCTTCCACTGTTGTCTAAGGCGGTGCAAGACATAACAGGGGAATTAGCTGGCCATATCAAATTGCAGCACGTTACTCCAACGGTTGTTATGTGGGGGGGAAAACGGTGGAGCGTTTTCAGTTGAATATTTAAAAGTGGTCATGAGCAGCAGCCGAAATAACAACCTTTTCCCTGATTGCCTCAGTACCCTGGAGGTGGGGGGCATAAAGTGGAACTTGGGAGGGGGAGGGAGGGAGGGAGGGAGAGAGGGAGAGAGGGAGAGAGAGAGAGAGAGAGAGAGAGAGAGAGAGAGAGAGAGAGAGAGAGAGAGAGAGAGAGAGAGAGAGAGAGAGAGAGAGAGAGAGATCTGCATGCACTTGACCTTTTCCCACTGATTGAACTACCTCGTTTCTAACTCCCATTTGGAATTCCACAGAGTGCCCACAGAGACTGTCATTATTCCACAGTCTGCAGCAGGGAAGCAGAGGTCATGAGGTATTTTTCATAGTGAAAGGTGATTGACAGCTATCCATGGCCTGCCTCCTCCTGGGTGCCTACTTATGCAATCTCATTTTGGGGATCACTGGGTTTGCATAGCCACATGAAATGTGTCATTCACATTTTCATCACATTGCTATATTGCAAAATCCAGAGCATTAATAGAGTTTCACATTATTTTAGAGGGACAGTCATGTGATACTGGTTGTACTAGTCTTACCTCATGCATACTACAGGCTCTCTTCTGTCATGTTGGCGTCTCAGCGCTGGCACACAGAGGATCATTTCCGGCTGGCGGTGTCCCACAGAGCCATGCCTTCCCTCTGCCCTCTGCCTTCTGCTGTGAACACGGGGGGCGAAGCAATCTTATTGCCATGGGAGGTGAGCTTGAGGAAAAGGGGCTCTGCTTTAGTTTTGGTCACAGCGGGACTTGGGTTGAAAATCAGGTTCCTGGTTCCAAAGCCTCCGAGCTGGCATTTGGGCGTCCCAGGTGCAAGGCATCGACACCCTCTGTCTTCGCCTGCCAGAGAGTGGGGGTAGGTTGGGGGATGTGAGTGAGGGTACAGAGAGTGTCCGCAGTCCCTTGCTGTCCCACAGGAAATGACACGCAGCCTGTGCCATCTCTGAGCTGAGCCCACCACAGACTGACCATGAGAGGCGTTCAGGAGGTGTTGCACACTCCTGGCACTCTCCTCGTCTCTTTATTACAAAACTCAAAATAATAATGTAGTTGTGGTCCAACATTTGGACTTAAAAAGTGTGTAAGTAGGAAGAAAGGTTTCATTGTCCCTTTTTAACTGTATTTCCAGCCTTTTATTACTCTATTTCTGTCTAGTCACTTTATCCAAAATCAAGATATTACAGAACATTTAAAAGTATGAATTTTATATTTTCATATCTGCCTGATAAATATTGTATAAGGTTGTTTTGTAAGTACATAAAAAGTCTTGTTTGATTCTTGAGAATGCATTCAGCAAGATTTACTTTGTAGTCACACTGGTGCACTTTTTCCGTTACATAAATTACATTTACCCGAGCTGTATCTGTTAATTTTCAATTTAGTAAATTGCCCCGCGCATTCTAACCTCTTGGCCATGATTGAAATTCACAGAAGGTAAATATTGATTGGTACATTGTTGCTAGGGCTGCTTTAAAGAGTGCCATTACGCTGGGAAATTTCCTAAGAGGTGTTGTATGAGCAAAAAGAAACATGACAGTTGACAGCAGCAGAATTTGGTGTTTTGGTCCGAACCAGTCATGAAATTGCACCAAATTTGAATACCATCCCTGGCTGTGGTTCTTCAGTCTACTCTAATAGTGTGGAAGGTTTGGCGGAGAAAGCATGGGAGTGCAAACTGACCACAGCACAATGTTGAAATCATCGCTCCTGTGGGACATTTTACTGCAATTTTTGTGGTTTGCTCGTCAGGCTCATTCTCATGAAGGCCATCTTCACATGCATTGGTTGCATCCTCATTTTAGCTTTAAGAAATGACGAATCACATTTGCTTGGTAATAGATTCAGGGTTAGGGCGTGATTCTTGCTGACCTCTGCTTGCCAGTTATAACTCCAGACCTCTAGTTCTTTGAACGGATTTCCAACAAACACTAACCCTCAGCCTGGAGGAAAATCTACAAACCAAGGCCTGTGTGTGTGTGTGTACACCACGCAGCATCAAGTGCCTCATTTGTAAAGTTGTTTTTTATTTTTTTTATTGTTGCTAGGCAATGGAAATGTTTTTGATACCAACTTATCAAATCAACAGCATTATTTATTTAATGAATGAATGAGTTTTATACTTCACCAGTCCAATAGATGGGTAAATACATACTGCTTACAATAAAACACATTGCTTCTGTTAAAATCCCTGCAACCACAACTCCATCCACATTAAATCTTTCAAAATCTTACCCATATATGTATCTCTTCTCTGATCAGTTCATATCCCTCTCCTCTCCTCTCCTCTCCTCCTCTCCTCTCCTCTCCTCTCCTCTTGTTGGCATGTGTACTGCAGCCGAGTGCCTTGTTGTCTGTGCAGTGTTAAATATTAATTGGGAATCAGTGGAGGACTTGTCTCCTAAATGATAGAACAGAAGGGCCCAGGCTTGCCTCAGGCAGCCTGCAGGCGCCTTTCTTCTTCCATTTACCTGCAGGCCTGTGCACCAGCACTTCCTCCAGTCTGACAGGCCTGCCCAGGCGCCTCCAGCCTCCCCTCATCTCTCCGTCTCTCTCCCACTCTCTCCCTTTCTTCCTCCTTCTTTGCTCGCTGCACTGGTACCTTTTCTTATCTCTGTGTGCACTTACAATCTCTACCTCTGGGGTCTTTTACACCACACCTGTGTGTGTGTGTGTGTGTGTGTGTGTGTGTGTGTGTGTGTGTGTGTGTGGTGTGTGTGTGTGTGTGTGTGTGTGTGTGTGTGTGTGTGTGTGTGTGTGTGTGTGTGTGTTTGTGTTGTTACCATGTCCATTTGAGTTTGTGCATGACTGTGAATGCTGCTTGCTCTTGGCTGTACATGTAACCCTTTGAGAAAATAGTGTTACAGCGTGGCATATTCTCCTAAAGACAGGACAGGGAGGGCACAACATAAATATTTTAAGTCAGGATTTTTGCGTGTTGTATTTCTTTCTTGGCTCTGTGTCCTGCACTGCTCTTTGTCTCATCCCTGAATGGTTTAATCTATGTTTCTTCTTCCTGATGTTTCCCCATAACTGGCCTCGCAGTTTGTCTTTCTTTCTTCTGAGAGCCTCCCTTTGTTCCTCTCTATCAGTCATGTCATCTGAAGAGGTGTACCGAGACAAAACAACTGGCACCAGCTGTTTTTTGGTGCACTGACTAGCTCTAACTTGTGGATGACCCTTCTGGACTGAGTTAATTAAGCTTCAGAGATTTTGTTTTGGAAATCAAAGCAGTCTAACCTGTTGTTGTATTTTGAGTCTGTATCTGTTTGCGCTGGAGCACAGCTTTCCACAAGGTTCAGTGAAGGTATACTGTGGAGCGGCAGGGCTGAATGGAAAATGGAGAAACTAAGAGAAGGAGGAGAGGGCAGCAGAGAGTCAGGGCTATAACCAGAGGAGAGTAGGGGGGTGGGGTTGACTTTGATGCCATAGGAATGAGTTCACAGGCTCATGAGCACAGGCCTAATCGCACATGACAATATCGGCTGGTGTGCCAGTCGCAACGCATAACCACCCCGCTGCTTGTGCTGACTCGGAGTATTTGCTGATAAAGCTCTGCTTTCTAGACCATGCTGTACGCACAATGAGGGTGGCCCAGGCAGGCCTGAGGGCTGGCTCATCACAGGCAGCCCACAAACCGGGGGCTAGGTCCCCCCCATCTATACAGAATGCACTCCACTAAGCCCTTTGGCCAGACTTGATTATTAAACAGAGAGCAGTTTTGTGATGAATAAAGTTATTTTTTCCATTTATAATCCTGAAATGAGGTCGTGGCTGTGTTCATAGTGTGAAATATTCAGAGTTGATATTTTTCTATTGAAATGCCTTCTTTTTTTTTTGCCATCATGGGAACAAACCCGTAGCCCGTTCTTTTTGTTTGCCCGTTTTGTTTATGCAGTGCAGTTTGTAGTGTGAGTTAAACATGTTGCCCCAGTTTCTGTGTTTGTTTGGTGCACGGGTGCCCCACAAAAGCCCTGACATGTCTGCTGCTGGCCTGCATTCCTTTGCGGCTCAAAGAGGACATAAACTACCCACTGGTGTTGTTTTTGCTGGACAGTCAGGGAGATCATCAGTAATTAACATGTGCAGTAATCTCCTTTGAATAAAAGGGGGTCCTATGTTATGTTCTCATTCATGCATGCTACGATTTCTTGCGTTAAATGTTCCATTAACAAACCAGATTGTAAGATGTCTGGCGAAATATCTTTATCGTTTTATCTTTTTTAATGCTATCTCCAAAAAGGATAGTGCTGATAATAATGTTTTTAATTCCAGAGAGAGATTTGCTGCGGTGGTGCCAGTGGTGTTAATGGTGCAGGAATGCAGGACGAGTGCTTTCCCACGCTGTTAGTTTTCTTCTGCCGGGCGCGTTTGAGACGAGGCTCTGGGCCGGCTAGGCTCTGCTAATGCAGCCAGAGTGCAGACAAATGGAAAGTGACACTTGTGTGTGTAGAATGGTATTTGTGGTGACGCTTTGACTACAGATAATAAAGTGTTCGCCCTGAGGTGATTTCGCCCGGCAAGCACCCCAGATGAAACTCACTTACTCAGAGAGGGAGACAGAAGAGACAGAGAGGGGGGATGAGGAGACTGAGAGAGGAGAATGAAGAGACAGAGAGGGCGGATGGAGAGAACGATGAAGCAAAAGAAGAGACAAAGAAAATACAGAGCAGAGGTAAAGAGGATGAAGAAGAGAGATATCAGCAAAAAGATCAAGAGACATGCAGAGGGAAATTCAGCTGTTTGTAATTTCAGAGGTGACAGAGATTTGTCCCTTTTGACACCTATTCATGTATCACATTAATATATACACACTTATTTACATTTTGGGGTTTTTGATGATTAATGGTTATCGATGCTATAGCTACTAAAGAGGAAGGATGTCAGGTTCAACTGGAGGGTAAAATGTTTGGATCAACTGTTGTTAGCAGGATCTGTGAGTGTGTGTTTCTGTGTGTTTCTCTGTGTGTGTGTGTGTGTGTGTGCTGCCAGGCCATGTGTACAGAGGAGTCCTTCAGGATCAATCAATTCTCAGTAATTTCCCCTACAGCCCATAAAAGCCAGGTCTGTCTGGAAGGAGCATGAGGTTGCCACATCAAACCAGCTAATTAATTTTCATGGCTGATTCAGTAACATCTGGCTTTAGAGATAAATTCTAACGAGAAAATGTAAACATGGCAGTGTCCTGGCGGTATAATATTCAGTTTCTGGGGAGGAAACCTTTATAATAGAAACCTAATTAGCTGTTTTGATCTGACACATTGTCCACAATTGAGTTATACACATATGGAAAACTGTAAAAGAATTATATTAATAGACTAACATGGAGAAAGTTAAAACAGATCTTCTTTTTCTTCTGCTCCTTTCCACTGCTCTCTGTACCTGTGGACTTTATCTCAGTCTCGGTGTACTGTATTAACCGCACACGTGTACGGCCTCACTGCAGGCTAACTAAATGACCTCATGCTGCAGTCTCTGTGAGGAAGAAGCCCAAATTAGGCTCTCAATTTGGTATTTATTCCATCTGCTTGTGCAGGAAATAGATTAAATCTTAGATGAGATTGGGTTTAATGAAATGAAAGATTAGATTTGGGAGTTTTGTCCAAGTTTTTTTAAATCTCTTTTAATGATTAAATCCATTTTTGACATTGTGCCATGTCTGCGTGCCTGTGAAGGATCAGTGTGCAGATTGCTTTAACATTCTCATTATCCTCTTTGCTATTTGTGAAACATGTTGGCAGGTTAAAAGCCCAATATGTGATTGCAGTATGGCACCCCCTGTTGAAAAATGTTGTCCAACTACTTTTATTTACACAGTCATTCATTTGATTCAATTATCTTCTTCTGTCTGACATTTGATTCAAAAGTAACATTATGTGACTGTGAAATATACAAGGTTTGTTTAATTCAAAGGAAGTTTTTTTTTTTATTTAGAAAGTTATGTTAAAAATTACAATTGATGGGGCAACCTCCTTAAAAAATAAATGCTAAGAATTTAGAGAATACAGAAAGGAGTTTGGTGAAGAAGACCACATTTTCTTTTCCACTGTCTTACAATATGCATTTGTTTGATGATTATGATGACACAAGCAGCCGTGAATTCAGACAGCTCTATCCTCTGAGAAATCATTGCAGTTTGATTTTTATCTTTGCAATTATAGATAGCAAAGGCCTGACAAATAATTGCCTTGATTTTTTTTCTCTGTGTTGTTGCACAGAAAATCAACCTTGAGATGAACAGAGGGAGATGAGTGTTCCTAAAAATGGCTTTTCTGATATCAAGCAAGCAGCAGGGTTCCATTTCCCCTAACGTGCACTTGAATTGATTAGTACTCTGGCTGAGGGCATATTCAACATGTCTGCCCCCCTGCAAGGCTGCTCTACCCTGTTGATCACTGGCTCATACATGTGCTTCCTCTGCTCCCTCTCTCCTCAGGAAGCTCCTGTGGGGCACTGAGGCTTTGATTGACTGGCGGCCGAGTCCACAGGACGCCTCTATTATTATCATCTCTACCTCTGCAGAGGGGCGGGGGGCTATGTCCAGGGGGTCTGGCCGACAGCCCCTGCTTTGTGTGCCCAATAGTCAATTAGAGGCAGCGCACTGCCGGAGACGAGTGGGATGCAGGGTTAATTGCAGAGGACCAAACAGCTGGCTCTATCAGGGCCCATTGTGTTTGCAGCAGTTGTCACGGCAATTGAGGCCTGGCTGTAATCGCTGACTAATCAGCCCTGTGCCAGATGACACCTCCATTAGCACAAGGCAGGTATTGTTCAGGACGCGAAGCTGCCTCTGGCTTCCCCCCGCCTGCCCGTCCTTTTACAGCAGGCTAACGGAGGTGGGGAGAGGATGTCATAGACCCTGATCCTATCTGCTAAGAGCTAAACAATAGCCGCAGGTCAAGGGTTCCTCCCTGGAACAATGCTATTGAATCTGCCCTTTCTAGGCTGCGACACATTTGACAGGTCAAGCTTTTTTCCAAGCTGAGGGATTCTGACGTGAAGGACTGCTTTGGCCATGAATTATTAATTTTGAGTAACTTCATTACAATGAGGGCAAAGTGTTCATAAGTGGTGGAATGTGGTACAAGGCTGCTGGCCCAGTGGTCTAAAATGCATACCACATGAAGAATCTTCACTTTGGATCCTTTGTGGTTGAAAGGACACATGATCAGTACTGTTGGCTCACAGACATTTAACAGTGAGACTGTCCCTCACAGGGGAAATGGCTCCCAGTCAATGCGGTTGATGTTGGACTGCAGCTGACCCTATGTTTTCTTTCATCTTTCTGGTTAATCTCTGCCCCTGTTGTTTGCCCTAACCTCATCACAGACGGCTCTGTTTGTTTGGCCAAAGTTAATGTGGACTATGCACTCGTTGTTCTGTGAAAACTTAATTGCAGTTCAACCAAACGGTCCTCTCCCTTCATTTAAACAAGTTCTTTTTTTCCCACTGCTCACCCTGTACATGGTCAGGGGGGATCAAAGCGGTGTGGTAAGTAGGGATACAGGCTTGCAGGAGTGAGTGAGAAAACGCCAAGGGCTTTTTGATGTGTTGGAGCGTTTTCTCCACTAATAAGAAGAAACTTCTCCAACCTGCTCATAATTTTAGAACACTTGGAAACACTAATAAATGGGAGCAAGGGCATTTCAGGCAGTTCTCTCAGACTTTTTCCTCTGCTTATTCATTTAAACCTCTAATTAAAATGCAAAGCATTCTCATGGTCTTCTGGATTTGGTACTGCACTCTCGCACAGCCTCTGACTCCCTATCTCTGCTCCCTTTTTCTCCACTCCCCTGCCCCCCCTCTCTTTCCACCTCACCTAACTCCCTGCTCTCATACTCTCTCTGTCTGCCTTTGCTTCTTGTGATCAACACAATTTGACCTCTCACTTGGAAGAAGTGCACAGAATTTAATGGATTTTTTACAGTCTAATCTAACCAGTTCCCTCTTTATTGCTGTTTTGTACCCAGTGGACCTCATCTTTACCAGGCCTCCCCCCACCCTTCCACCACCTCCTCCACCCTCGCACCAAGAAAATTAGTTCATCAGAATTCAAAATGTACTGCTGGCTAATTAAAGGAGTGTTAATTGAGTGTTCAGAATTGGGTACCCCCTTCACCAAACGCATACAGACAGACACACACACATGCGTGCATACACACAAGCACACATGCAATCACAGTGACAGCACGGGGTACACCAAGGACGTTGCGCTTGGGGAGTTTCATGCCAATCAAAAATGGAGAGAAAGGAGAGTGCCCATCCTCCAAGTGAAATGGGATTTCTAGATCATATCATGGCCTACTGCAGCTCAGTCCGGCTCTGTGCTGCCATGTTATCCTATCCCAGCCTTGCTATCTCTGTCTGACCGCTGGAGAGTGTAACACTGCACAGATAGCCTCTCTCACTGCGTGCATCGTGCTAATGAGGGGTGGCATTTAGAGATGTGCTGCTCTGACACATGGGCATTGTGTGCCAGGCACTGGGTGATTAAGGACGAAGGTCAGCCCATTAATTGCCTCCCTGCCATCTCCGCTCCCTGGCGCGTGATCTCTCAGAACTAATGCATGTGTTTGCCTGAGCTTTTATCTCATCTCCAATGCAGTTCAATCATATGCTTGGTTTGTTTACATTCCTTTCATGTGAAAGTTTTTTTTTCTTACTTATTGTAAAAGCAGCGTTAGCCCAGGTTCCCCCTGTTCTTGTACTATAAGATGTTTCATGTGCTTCTGAGTGCACATAGCCTCCTGCTCTCAGGAAGGGAAAAAGCATATTCTTCCATCCCCAGGGGAAATAATTAATCCTTACAAGGCTGTCGCATGTCGAAATGAAGCGAGTGTGAAGCATTTAGCCCAGGAGGCATTGCAGGCTGTCGCCCGCACAGGCACCTGTTGTTGTCCCTGCCCTACATTTCATGAGAGAGCGCTGAGCAGAGGATAACAACATGCTCCACTGATGGCAAATGAGACACACAACTGCAGATGCAGGTTTGTGTGTGTGTGTGTATGTGTGAGTGTATGTTTTTGCCTTTTTTTCCCCCAGTTATCATGCATTGTGTTTGCATGCACGACCACTCAGGAGAGTGTGCACAGGTGCAGGAAACCCCCTACCTTATGAGGAGGTGAGGGCTCACACAAAGGAGGCAGTGTTGGCTGCTTCAGAGGGTGTTTATCAGCTAGCACCATCGGTATGCTGCTGCTCATAGCTATGATCTAGTGCAGCCTAAACCAATAAGTCACAGAGCGCTAGCCTAAAAAGAAACTCTCTCCTTTAACCTCCATGTCCTCACTTATAGACTTACTGCTCTGGAGGAGAGAGATGTGGAGACCCTGCACATCAAACACAAAGTGTGTATAACAGCGTGTGTATGAGAGTGAAATTACACCTCGGTTTGTGGCCATAGTTACTGTAATCAACTTTACTATAAAATTTATACCATGGAACTTTTTAAAGAGGAAGCTAGAATCAGAAGCATCCAGATGCTCATTTGCCTCCTCCTCCTCTTCTTCCTTTATGCCTGTGGGTTCTAATAACCGGAAGCCTTTGTGGAGCTGAGATGGGTTTTGTAGGCCTGAAAGGCCTCTAATCCCTGTGGCCTGTGAAGTGTGAAACCCTTTGATGCCAGGTTGGTGTGCCAAAGGCTCTGCCTATTGACAAACAAGGGCCAAGCTGGGAAAAGACGGAGGGAGAGGGCTTTCTCGTCTCACTCAGAAGAAATGTAGGCTCAGGCATGGAAAATATGGACTCAGTCAGTGAGAAGGAATAGAATTAGCCACCCTTTAATGAATTTCCTGGCTGTTTTATAGTTTTTTTCCTCATGTGGCAGTAATTAGGTGGAATGATGGGCATATTGCAGCTGGGGGCTTGTAGGGGCGGCAGGGCACAGGCCCTTGATATGCCTGAAAGCCAAGTATCTTTCCTCATTTAGACCATGTGATGATCAAAGACGGGTTTTTTTGCCCTCATGTAAAGAAGATCAGAAAAAATGCTGCCATTCCATTTGCATGTGGATCAGCAATGTGCTTTGAAATGAGCATGTTTTTCTCTTCTGAGCAAATGAAATAAGTCTTCTGTCAGTTTTCCACTGCAAGTCAGAACATCAAAGCAAATGGCACTGCTGTCACCAGGGAAGCTGAGCTTTGCCTCAGTAAGGTTGGTTAGATCGTAGATTGGCTGGCCTGGCACACTCAGCCTAGCCCATTAGGATGGCACCAGGTTCCCCCGCTCTGATTACAACAAAGTCATTAAAGCCAGGCTATTTTTTACAAATTTAAATTCTAGTGTTTCTGATTTAGAAAGCATACTGTCTGCAGGACAAATCAAACTGACTGACAAACTGAATAGGTCTTGCACTAAATTTGGCTTGGGATATTCTCAGTCTCTCCCCTCTGCTGTTAAATTCCCAATTTATTTCTTTTATGATATGGATCTTGTAGATTTAATCATTTTCACAGTTGGAGACCCATAGGGTTGTTGAAATGAACTCCCCATGCTATCTGTAATGGGAGCAAAGAAATGAGAATTGTGACTACTTGGCTGTGGAGTCTCTTTAAAATGATTTTGCAATCGGAAAGGAAATGGAGTGAGTCCTAGTCACAGCCCGCACCCTGCAGACTCCTTAGGTCGCCAGGACATTTGCTGACGGCACAGTTATGGCAGTTAATTTTTGTGCGTTTTGTTAGCTTTTGCATAAAAATGTCATTTTTGAAGGGGTTGCAAGTCATTTGTGGCAGCTGATATATTGCTTGTAAATTGAGTTCTTTTCCCAACCCCCCACCCTTTTTGTTACACTGAGCTAAGTAGCCATGAAATTGCCTGAATAATGTCGTTTAAATCCAATCTCACCGCGGCCCCTCACCTCCATGCCCAGCCCCCAAACAATGACACATGGTAGGGTTTTTAGAAATTGCCATTTTCCTGTTTGCCACCTCGATTCACAATGGCCAAGCCTTGGCTCATTGAGCGAGGGCCATTGCTAGTCTCACTCGCCACGTTCACTGCTGAATTGAATTTTGGGATTGGATTGGTTTCATATGGCAAACTGTAAACAGCATTTGCATTTCATGTATATTTATAGGTATAGTCCGTACCTGCCTTTTGTCTGTTCTGCCATGTATTATTCTGTAAAATAAACATCTATATTACATGAAAAAATCCATCCAATCCGAAAAGCCATCTTTTGCTTGTCTGTTTATCATGGAAATATTTCTTAGTCTCACTCTCATTTATTTGAGCTCACCAATAATGTGTCTTTTTAAATGCTTTTCAAGGTGTGTTAATTTGCAAACCAATTTTTCAGTTTTATCCTTGACTAAGTTTGCAAATAGCAGCGCTCCATATTCTTGACTTGACTCTGGTCTGACATAGTTAACCTTAACCAGGCTAGTAATTCCCCATCGATGTTTAATTGTTTTTTTGTGATGGCCTCTTCGCGTACTCCTGGATTGAATAAATGTGGAAATTCTGTGGCCAAGGGTAAGACCCAGTAAGTGATACCACTTATAAATCTCAAATGTGCCACTGCAATTAAACAAGCTTTTATCCCCTCCCTTCGTCCCTCCTTGCCTGGTATCCAAGGCTAACCCAATTCAATGCTAAAGAGAGTCCGAATTAATTTCACAATGGACTGATTTAACAGCGCCTAAGGTACCAGGCTTTGACAGAATGAGTTTTTAAAAAGATCCATTTGTCTAGGGATGAACTTCCACAGGAGGGTGTGAAAATGAGATGGAAAGAAAGCTCAAATGGAGGAGGGGAGTGATGGAACATAAATGAATGTCAGCCCTGATTTACAATTTGCAAACTCTGATGGGTGGTTTTGAAGTGTGTCTACTGTTTGCACCTGGTTTTTATTAACATGCTCTTGTAGGACGCTGATATTTTTCAGTCTGCTTTATATGTAGTCACTGTAGTGCTGCCAGGTTTTACTGTTGCAGCAGAGTAGTGGTTATTGCAATTGATTGATTGATCTGACTTTGTGGCTGCCATTGCTGTCGGCTCCTTCGATATTTCTGGTAATTAAACCCATAGTCTGCTGTTCTGTTCTCCTACAAATGCAGCCCTCTGTGTTTTTTATCTCAATCATTCATTTCGCTCATACTTTTCTCTCTGTTTGTCTTACAGGTGAACTGGTGGTGCCCACACATTCCCCACGCTACCCCACTGCGGCAGAACTTGATGCCTTTGCTCAGAAGACAGCCAATAGCCCTCTGTCCATCAAGATCTTCCCCACCAACATCAGGGTTCCCCAGCACAAGCACCTTAACCGGACTGTGAATGGATATGACACCACAGGGCAACGCTATAGTCCCTACCCACATATCCATACAGGGGGCTACCATGGCCTGCTTGCCATCGTCAAGGCCTCCTCATCGTCCTCATCATCAACATCCACCTTTGTCCCTTCAAAAGGTGTTCTCAAGAACTCCGAAGGCAGACGGACTAAGCTCTCTCCAGCCCACATAGCTGTTGCCCCGTACCCACCCCCTAGTAGTAGCACTTTAGCCAGTGGCCACGGCCAAATGGTATACCACACTGGGCCCTCAAAGCCTCCAGAAGGCCCTGGACTGTCGGTTCCTCCAAATGTCACTGTAGCTGGCTCAGTGATTCCTGTAACAGGGGGCCGAGGCCTGGCCCTGCCCGCACAGTCCAACCTCCCCTCCATCCAGAGCATCATCTACCAGATCAACCAGCATTGCCAGGCCCAGGCTCTGCAGCAGGTGTGCCAAGGGGCTGCCACTGCACCGTCAAATTCCAGCCCCTCCAAACAGGGCACAACTGTCATGGGGCTCTCTTCTAGCTCCTCAGGTGGAGGCTATGTGGTAGGAATGGGTCCCCAGGCTAATATGGTGTACACAGGGCCTGGGTTGCAGACTCAAAACGCAGAGGCAATGAAGACTGGTGTGTACACAGATGGTATGGACTATATCCTTTGGCAGAAACAGCAACAACAACAACAACAGCAGCAGCAGCAACAGGCTGTCCTCCGTATGTACAGTGGAGGTAGCGGAGGAGGTGGCGCCATTAGCAAGTCCCCCGAAACTTGTGTTCCAGGGGGCGGGATTATGGCGGCCCAGATGTCCTCCTCTTCCTCCAGACCTTACCACCTGACAGCGAGTGCCAGCGGAGGAGGCGGGATGGACAAAGTCAGCTCTTCCCCTTTGAACTGCGTGGGTATGCATGGAAATTTCTCAGTGGGTCAATACTTTGCCCCACCGTGGAACAGTGTGCTGGTGACACCTGATAGTGACTGCTACAACCCCCAGGAGCTTTTGGGCACCTCCACAGGAGGGCCAGTCACGGGGCACAGAGAGATGGGTTACCCCCATCACCATCACCTCTACCACCACCATCATCATCATCACCCTGCTATAGACAGCGGGGGAGGTTTGTGCTGCAGTCTGCCCAGCAAGAGCTTGTGCAACACGTCTGTGCTGAGCAGCAGCTTGCAGTCTCTGGAGTACCTGATCAACGACATCCACCCACCCTGCATCAAGGAGCAGATGCTTGGCAAAGGCTACGAGACTGTGTCTGTGCCACGTCTGTTAGACCACCAGCATGCACACATCCGCCTCCCTGTTTACAGATAGAGCGGGAAGAAGAGGAGGAAGAGAATCAAGAGTTGTGAATTTGTGAAGAAAATCAAAGTTAAAGAACCAAGATGTTTTTCTGGGTACAGATTGTTGAGAGTGGCACTGCTTTAACTAGTGTGGGAGCTTAGAGAAGAGCAGTTGTTGTGCTGTGTGAACCTAGGTTTGGTGGTTTCAAGGCAGGCTGTGGGAATCCCAAATATGAAAGGTGGTAGTGATTGCCAGTGGGAGAGAAAAGGGATTTCAAGATTCTCCAGATGTTCCATTGTGTGGTTTGCCAATAGGAATTTTGGATTGGTTATTTTTTTTTTCTTATGTTTTTTGTTGTTTTACTTGCCTGAACATTTTTGATGAGAATCATAGGTTGACATGAAGTGCATACGCCACTTGTATCCCCCTTCCAAATACTAAGGATGAAGCTACTGTGTAGGTTGTCACTGAAATGGTCTTAAAATGACCAACGTTTAGGGCTGCTCTCAAAGTCCAAAACTCTGTAACAGTACACACATAAACACACACGACAGACAAACACATACAAATACACACAAATGTACTGATACATGAGGAGACTAAAATTACTGGCAGTACTCGGCTTGGTATGTACAAGGATCATAAGGTTGAATAAAAAGGATAGTACAATATTAGTTAATATTGCTGTTATAATTGATACATAAATTGCACTGCTTGAATCTTGTTAACTTTAAAGTTTGGAATTGGGTAGTTTGGATATGATATATTTAAGAAACTTGAAAAACTTGAACCTATTTTTTGTTGTTTTATATATTTGTAGGTATATTATATGCATCGGCTGCTATGGGGAAAAGTGTCTCAATTGCTTTTTTTATTTTATTCTTTTCCACTTTTGTTTTTATGATTTAATAATTCCTCCTCAAGCTGATGTGCAGTTTCTTATGTCCTGGTGTGAGGCATAGTCGCTGCTTTGGTTCTGTAAGAACCTGGTCGGAGAGCTCTTTTTCCTAACCAACACTGGAATCTACAATAAATCTTGAAATACTTATTTAAAAAGAAAATGTCGCAAAAAAATACAAGAAAAAGAAATGTTACAATGAAGAATGTGATTGGGAGGTTATCTACATAACCTTACGTGTATGTTTATGCGTGTATGTGGCTGAGTGCATGCGCGTGTGTGCATTTTAGTTTGTGTTCTTCAAAATCCTCAGACTTTTTTTCTTCTTTTTTTTTTTTTAAATTGTGTCATTACAAGATTTCTACCACCAAGACTGAGAAACTGATTCACCAGTCCCATGAACCTCATATCTGAGTAATGTACAGGAGATATTTTGCAAATCTTGCTCCCTTTTTATTAGAGGCTTTAGATATTCTCTGGAGCTAGAGTAGAGATCAATTTCTCACATGACTTCTGTAGTTACAGTTCTACATCCCCTACTTCTGTCAAATGTTATCATAATGGCAGATGGAGGTGGGGACACGTGGAAGTCCTATTTTGGGGGTACTATTCACCCCTAATCCTGCAAACAAAAACAAAATGAAAACAATCATGCCCTGTCCTCTGGCATCAGATGGAATGAGACAAGGCGTGCTGCTTTTCCTTGTCCATTTCAGCCCCTGGTTGGGATGCATTTAGCCTGGGCCAGTCTTAACTTTATGATTCAGAGCAGTGAAATATTTATTATGACTGTGAGATTCCCTTGAATGTACTGCACTTAAATTACTGCAATGTTTTATTGCCTTGTGGGACTCAAGTGAAAGAGAAAAATTGGATCAGTGCAGCAGTCCTCTGGTCTTAAATTAGCATTTCTTTTGTCCGTCAAATTTAAATGGTAAATTGAATTTAGTAACTGGAGAGAGAGAGACAGAGCTTTGTTGTGGGGAAATACTGGCATCAGTCTAGATTTATGAAGTGCAATTATTATGACTGTATTAACATTTTTCTCTGAGCTTACACCAAAAAATGTAAACTACAGTTGTCAATACATTCCCAATGTACCACATCCCTAATCCCTATCCTTTTTTGTTTTGAGGTGTAAAATAAATTTCTTTAAGAATATATTCAGTAGCCACATCTTGGCTTTGAAGTCTGTCATTATTTTTTAACGTATGTCCTCTAGAAGTCAGTGGGAAATTGGACCCTCGTTCCAGCAGCTCTGTGAGATCCGGAATGGAGCGTGACGTGTGAGGTAGATCCTTTACTGTACTGTAGCGAGAAAACCATCGAATTGATCATCTTTTAAATGTTTACACTCCAGTCACCCAAAGATAAAGGACAGACCGCATTGCTGAAATAAGAAAGGATTTCCTCGTGAATACTGAGGATGAAAAGCAGCGCTCCATAATTAGACCTGTTATTCCTTTTAAGATAACCCTTGCTTAATCTTAACTACGAGCCTTAAATTTTGAGCTAATGGTGTTTGTAGACACGCTACTGTGTTTGAAGGCTGACAAAGATTTCAGTCGAAAGAATACCAAGCCCCTTGGCTTAAATTTGCACAGTAAGCCTCCTTAACATTCCAGTGAAAATTTTTCATGTTGTTTCAACAGCTTAATACCCCAGCCACAGTGTGATTCCAGCATATTTTCTGTCTTGTAGAAATATTTTGACAGATTTACAGATACATCCCGTCCCTAAATCCCCTCCGTTTGGCTTCTGCATCCAAGCATTAAACCCTGTCACATGATGTTGAAGTGAAGAGGAGACACTTGAGGCAGTGGAGTTTCTGGTGTCTGGCCTTTCCCACCAGTGGAGGTCTGAGGCACCAGGCCTCTCTGCTAATGGGAATATTGGGTGACGCCTGGCTGCTGGACACTGCCAGTGGAGAGTATTCATTCACTCAAAGGGTTGAAATCAAACCCTTTTCAAATAGCAAGGGATTTCCTATTAGGTACTGAGAGGAATCTGGCCATTTTGAGCCAAGTTCAACTGAATAAAACAGGGAAACGACACAAAATGAGGCAAGACTCTTTTTTTTTTTTAGCAGAAATGTTTAAGTTAATTTCCGTGTTGTATGGTGGTGTTTAGCTTCTCTTACCATCTTTGCTTTGTGGCTAAATTTTCTACAGTACAGGCTCCCAACTGTCTGTCCCCCTGGGTCCTTTCCACACTTAATGAGCTCCTATTGATGGGATGCATCTTAGCCCTGCAACTCTGGTCCATTCCACAATTCCCGATTTGGACAATGGACGCTTAGCCCATATTAGGATAATAGAATTAAATTTCAAATAGATTTGTGCCTGAGCTGATCCATGCACGGCTCACTCAGCTGCAGAGGCAGAGTGGCATATGGCATGTCATTATCTAAGCCCACCCTCCCCCTGTCCGGGGCCAACAGGGTTCAGCAGTGCTTAAACAAACTGAAGGTTAGGACTGGCTGGCTGGCGTTGAAGGGGAGGACAGCAGGGGGGTGGTGGTGTGTGTGGGGGGGTTGCTAAATCACAGCCTCCACAGCGTCTCAGAGGGCCTCAGCACCGCACCATGGCGCCCGGGCTCAGAGGCCTGCTTTAAAAGCTGGGCTGTGTTTGATCGAGGGGATTTGTTTTCTGTTGGATTATACATGGTTGCTCCCTGCCTGGCTGAGGGGCCCGGTGCAATGTGACAGATCTCAGCAAAAGACAGAAAGAGGGAGAGAGATACAGGGAGGGATTTTGGGGTCAGAGAAGCCTCGAAGCATCAGTAATCAGGATAATTGCCATGTTCCTGGTGCTGGTTTCAGCCTCCCCTCTTTGGCTCTGCGGCCTCATATTCAGATTCAAGCTCTGAGGAAATCATATTCCCCACTAAAAGACTTATTGTGCCTCAATTTACTAAATTCTAGTAAGTGAAATCTTCATTTGTAATTAAGTTTTTAATGCTTGGTAAAATATTTCAAGTTATGTTGTCCAGGATAGGATAAATTACACCATTCAACCCATCTGAATGAGGACATTTAAATCTATAACTTATCTCTGTGGCTACAGACTATTGACTGTTAACACGTTTTCAAGGGCAATGAGACGCTTACGAGGATGGCCTGAGGGCAAAGTGGACGGAAATTGACTTATGCTGGTTGAAAAAACCCCTTAGTTAATCCCAATAAGTCCATGAAGACCTTTACCCAGTGCAAAGGTCTAGTCGCATATTATGCACCTTAAATACTGCTGAGAAGGAAGGAGAGGACCCGTTCAAAGCAGGGTCAGCTCTTTCACTCTCACAACAGAGGGGACGGGAGGGGACAGGGAGGGATAGAGAAAATAAAGGCAGCTGCTCGCTCTGTAGAGTCTTGGCGCTGCTTCTCTAACATACAGATGACAGAGGGAGGTGGAGGGGGGGTGGTGACGTCCCCTCCACACCGCTTTGGTCAACCTCAGCCATGTCCCCTGGCTGCCCTTGGGCCCCTGGGGCTCTCATCTCCGAGTCCTTCCCAGCATCCCTCCTTAACGTCTGCAGAAGATAAAGTCATGAGGCCAGTCCTCTCCATTTGGCTCCTACCTAGCAAGAAGATACTTTAATCAATAATACAGATGGTCCTGAGGAGGCTTGTATAGTTAGCCCACCAGCCTTATAGCTGTATTGCACAATGTCATTAAAAAATATGTTGTGTTTTGCCACAGAGTTAGAGCACATTGCCATTTCTTTAGTGCTACTGAATAAAACTGGGATGGGTTGCGTGGAAGCGCCATACAATTTAAATGTTGTTTTAAGCATTTATTAAACACAACACAAGGTAAATATCAGCACAGATCACAAAATAAATCAGGATCTTTTTTCCAAAGGCACAGCCCCAAAGCCCCTTTCTGAAAGGCAATGCAGCAGGTTGTAATTCCTGGAGCTTACAGCTTTTTTATTTCTTCAGCGACATAACTATGTATGTTCAGCTGAAAAAGCTTATGGCCTCCAAATATTCATCTAGTTTATGTGGTGGGTATATTTCTGTATCCAATCTAAACACAAAAGTCTGGGGATTTTGCTTTTTTTCTTCCTGTTTCCTTTTACTGTTTGTGTGGCTCTCAGAATGTTCCTGTGGACAAACAGGGCTGTTTTTCCCGAATGATCTCAAATGCACCAACGCTTCCAAAGTCTGAGGGTGCTGCAACCTTGAGAAAATCATATATATGGAAATGGGAAATCTATAAAGCATCTCTCTTATTGTTCTCCCTGCAGTGTTGTATTTATGTTTTAAAAATGATTTTGTCTCCTCAGGATGAAAAAATGTAAAGAATACCTTGCTTTTTTTTGGAAAATGATAATATATGAGTCTTAGATTTCGAAATAAGAAGTCTGAATATAAAAAAAGCTGTAAAATCCTTTAGTCGTGGGGTTTTCAACTTTTGAATGTGCCTACAGCCAAGCATCCCAGTGATTGCTTACCTTCTACCCACTCTCCAGTTCTGCAATCTCCCCCTAATCTCCCCACAACCATCATCTTCAATTTGCTGAAACTGCCACTGTCCCCCCTCCATCCTAACAACCACAGTAGATATTTTGTCTGTTCCCTGCTTTTTGTCAATCTCAGGACTGAAATTTCTTTATTTTAATGTAGATGGTTGGTTTTCATTTGACCTCTCCTCTCTTATGTATTATTGTTTGACATAAGTAAATAAAGCAGATGACTTCTATGCCTGTCTTGTTGCTCTCATATACAGCAGACCCCTCTGTCTTTCTTCTTATTCTCTCTCTCTCTCTTCCTGTAAACATCTTAAACTGTTTTTAAGACTCTGGACGAGGCCTTACTGTAATGAAGGTAAGCATATTAGTCTAAGGATTCACCTTGCACATCACCGCCATATGCCGGCCTCTTACAGTCCTGTTGTTCACTTGACCTTTTTCACCTTTGCAGCAGTATATTGTGGCATCACTAAGGCCTCACAGTTTATGAAAGATGTCTCTTTTGTGCTATCTTTGGGTAACAGCCTCACCCTGGGTGAACTAGCAAGAAAGAAAGAAAGAAAGAACCCTTTTTTACTGTGGGAATTATTGACTTTTTTCCTGGATGAAGAATGGGAGAAACTGCTCTCAAGCAAGCTAAGTCTCTTTACATGCAATTTAACAAGGCGGCGAAGACATGGCGTCCTCTGAAACCACACAATAAGGGAATATCAGCTGTCTCAAATAAACTGTCTTTTTAATATAATTTTTGGGGGCAGTAGGGGCTTTTTATCACCTTGGAGTGACAGGAAAGTGGGGAGAGAGAGGGGGGATTACATGCAGCAAAGGGCTACAGGTTGGAATCGAACCCAGGCTGCTGTGTTAACGACTCAGTCTTTGTACATGGGGAGGAACCTCAACCAGGTGGGCTTCTGAGGTGCCCCCAAAAAATGTTTTCTGAACCTAAATTGTTACAAATCAAACCACAGCCACTGACCTTTGTGTCTGACTGCAGCTCACACCCATACACCTCTTCTAAAAATACACCAAAATAAAAGACAAACTACATTAGTGCTTTATATCTGCATTATATTTGAATTTCCTTATTGATAGTCTATATTTTAATTGCAAGCTATAAAAAATATAAAATGTATTCTTTTTGTTAGCAGGATTTTGCCAGCACGGCGTTCGTCCACTTCCTGAAGATAAGGAACACAACGTACACCCAATCTAAATGTTTAACAACACAGGTATCTTCAAGAACTCAATATTGACGCTTTTTCCTCCTTTCTCTCCTCACTCCCAACCTCTCCACCCACCTAAAACATCAGATAAGCCGTAGACTGATGAGCCAGCCGCCTCCACCAGAGCGTGTGGTACTGGGAGACTGCACACTGATTTCATACACGCTCGCTCAGACAGAAAAAGAGCTCTGTGGAGCAGAAATGCTTCTCTTATTAGCAAAACTCATTCACCTGCACGCCACATTGAGTCCATGGCAATTTCACAATAAATCATGAGAGATGCCTATAGAGGCCGGGCAGCAGGCTGATGCTCTGCCGTGGCCATGCCCTCGCCTGTCAGTTTAGACACTCTGAATCATTTCGGGTTCAGCTCCCTCGTTTCATCTTAGATGAACTGAAAGGTCATCTCACACGCCACCTAACCAATATGTCTCTGACTCCTCATCTCCCAGTGCTTCCAGTGATTGCTCATTCCATTTAGAAATACCACACCTCGGTGAAATATTTCACTGGGGATTATGGAAAGAATTTCAAGGAATTATTGCAAGGCAGAAAATTAGTACTGACTTAAAACTGTGAGAAAAATCTGCTTCAGGAGTTGTCTTTTTGGTCTTAAACTGACTTTATCTTTTATCCTGGAGAATCATTCAGCGGTGATCCGTCCACCTCTTTTGCAATATTAGTTGGTGAAATGATGAATGAGAGTGTAACCTATATGCAGGGAGGTTTCCCTCTCTGTATCAGGCTGCTGGACCTCAGGCAGACAATGAATGTTGCACTTGAAGCCATCAGACAGTCTGGAGTGTTGTTTAGTGAATAAAGAATGAGTTGGCCCAAGTCCAGCCCAGTAACCGCCTGAGACTCATCAGCCTAAACACCTTAAAGCTTAACTGGCTGGACAATAGCTGCACAATTTGTACTGCCAATATCTAAGCTAGTTAGTTTACTTAAGACCTTTGGCTGACGCTGTTGACTTTCCCTTATGCGTGGTTACCAAATGAGGGCCGTTACACCATGATCCTGTTTGGCTGTCACTTGGTTTGTTGAGACACATTTGTGGCAGGGAGCACACACATGCTGCAAGCGAGTGAGCCATTTTGTTAACAGCTCACACTTCCTGTGCAAGTGTGCGGTTCCAGAGTTGCTGACAGTGACACTTGCAGGACCGAGCCCTGCCCTACTTAACAGGCTGCAGGGAGGAGGGAAGGCCAAGTTGTCAGCAGCGCTAGGTGCTCACTGCTTAGATAAACCTGGAGGATTAGTGGCCCAGTTAAAGTTGGGGCAAAGAGGATTAGCCTCTTCTCTGAGGTGGTGAGAGATTCCCCGTGTCCTTCAGCGCTGCCGGCCTCAGAGAGGGGAGAGAGGAGGAGGAGGAGGAGGAGGAGGAGGAGGATGGGAGGTGAGGTGAGGGGTGAGGCCCTAGTTATCATGTGTGAGAATCACCACTGTAACATTTTAAAGAGGAAACGGAAAGGTGAGGTGTAATGATGAAAGGTGAAAGGAAATGAAGCAGTTCATAAATTGTTGCCATCTTGTGGTTTCATTATGAAGGCAAAAGCCCATAATTACTGGTCTGGGTGTTACAGCGAGGTCAACGAGACCTGAGATCTGCAGGAACAAAATACTTCATAAGTGGACTGCATTCAACAAACTATAACCTATTATTGTAATAATAGTTAGCACTGGCAATGCAATATTTACAACTATAATTAAAAAAGAAATCTGTGCCCTACAGTAGCTGCTGGAGTAGACACTACATAAGTCTGCCTCAGCTAAGATCTCTACATGAAGCACAGCAGAGGAATTTAGACCTCTGCAGCCATCAGCAGGTCAGAGAGGGGACTGCAGAGGATGATTCACTGATGAAGACCAAACAGAGCTCAAAATCCTTGTAATGAGTTTTTTGGAATTAGGTTTAATGTGGAGTGTAATGAATGCACATTTTGTAAGGAATGCACCAAAAACTTTTTTTTTAATGTCATCAAAGGCTCCTGGGAAAGATTATAAATGTAATTCTTGTCTTCCAGTATGGTGATGTAAAATGTGAGTTTTCAAAGAATGACAGAGCAATATTGTGAGATTCTATGAACATAAATGTAGATATTTAAAGGATATCTTTCCTGTTAAAGCACAAATGGAAAGAGAAGACAAAACCAGATTTAAAAAGCCCACAAATATCTTTTTTTGTATCAAAGTATTATTTTTTTTCTTCGCCTTTACAGGTTATGTGTTTAGCACTTCCTCAAATGTGTTAATCATTGTTCCTTGCCTTACATATAAATATGGGACACTTCACAGAGCTTCCACTGAAGCTAAAAAATCATGAAATTAAAATTAAAAAAATTAAATAACTTCTGGCCTATTAGCAGCAAATATCCTTGGAACAAATTGTACAATTTAAGCATTTTCAGAAACTCTATGCAGGAATCCCAAGACACGACTACTGTCTGGTTTATAAAATATATTCAGTGTTTATTGCTCTGTGCAGCAATGTACAAACAATATAAAAATGCATAGACATGTCTCTTTAATAAAGCAATGTAAACATAGTGAATAAATGACCTGTGACCTTCGACAGTAATGAATTAGTGAAAATGAATTGTGGAGTCTATCTGCTCTTAATCAAACCCTGCTATGTAGTACAATAACACAAATACATGCATGTATACAGTAGTTGCGCATAAACAATATGCTATATAGGGCAAGGAGCCAATTGTATTGAAAACACTGCAGCAAATAGGGGGAAGCACATAATGGCAAGGCCTGAGAGTTGATTATGCAAATACCCCAGCTGCAAAGGAACAATAACTCTGGAAATTCAAAGACAAACCATAACACGGAAAGCTATTGTCTCGCATTTGCATATTTGCTTGACAACTATAACCTGCTCATCATGCCCATCTTGCTCAGAACAATGTCTTTGTGTTCATATAATAATGCACACATCAGAAATTGTCATAGTGCATTGTTTCAGTTCATATGAAAGCTGTGCTGCCTGAGCTGGCAGTCCAAGCCTGACACTTTCATAGTTTTGAAACTATTTTATTAATACAGTATAGAAAATGGAGAGAAATATATACTATAGATATATCCTGTTTACACTGAATCCCCCATGACCTGAACTATAAACATTCAAATCAGCATTATACAGCATAATCTTATAGGAAGTTCTTAAATAAAAAGCAAGCAAATAAAAAACTGATTATATTCTAAAAGTCTGTGAATATTAATTACAATGTTTTTCTCCCATTGTGATTATGTCTGTAGATGGCTTTTCTTTATACTGCTAATGCAATACTACAGTAATAATGCTTCTGCTGGCTATTAGATAATATATGATTCTGTTTGTGTAACACTACAATGAGACTGGGAGTGCTGAAATATTTTGACTCTCTTAAATCCCTGAGTGATCAGCCACTGATGTCTGAAAGGTACAGTACATTTTTCTTTTATTCATATGTGACAAGTAAAAACAAATCGCAGCTCACTGTGTCATTAATTCTTATCTCAGGGTTAATGTTTTTAACTCTATTTAGTGTTTTACAGATCAGTGATTCTTTAAAGGATTGTACATCCAGTGTCTCTGCGCTCAGCCCTCTCTATCCTATTACACTGGCTGTCTTACTGTAATATTTACTATGATTTCTCTGAACAGAAGGCACATGAGATCTGTGCAAATGAGTACACTTATTGGCCAAATCGTCCCCTGCAGAGTGATCTCACTGATGCTGATGGCTCTCTGCCGTCTCCTTATAAGAAGGACAGCACCAGTCATGTGCAGGCGTCAGTGCCTGGGCGTCAGTGGCTCCATCTCTAGCACCAGATCACGAGGCCGCGGACCTTTACTTAACTCCACCACCCGCGGGACTACTGTGGACCAGCGGTCTAGAGGGAGATAAAAAGAAGGATTTTCTTTTATCCGTATGAATAAGTTCCATGAATATATACTTATTTGTCTATGAATTTATTCATGAGAGCACAGTGAGAATCTCACCTCTCCTCAAGGCTCTGACGCTCTGCTGCAACCCGTTGGCTTGGCAGGTCTCATTCTTGCCAGGATCCTCGTTGATTATCGCCAGGTTCTGATTCCAGTGGCACCAGTTCACCTCATCCACCCTGACATAAAAAGACATCATTGGGGTTGACATTTTCCTTTGAAGTGGCAATGGCACTGCTGAGTGACTGTGATTATGAGTGAAAAATACCTGAAGCACCAGCGTCGGTCAGGCGTGCCATCCCAGTTCTTCCCCACAGTCACCATCTCCCCGGCTCGAAAAGACTTGCGAAGGCAGACTGGGAAAGAGCGCTCGATGTCCAAGATGGTCGTTGCCCACTGTGAGTATACGTTATATTAACACATTTAATTTGTATATTTACACCACTCAAATAACAAACCTCTTGTGGTAACTACCCATACAGATAGATTTGGTTGTGAGATATCCATCTTTGAGATTTCTGCCTCCAGCCAAAATTAAAAAAACAACCTTCTTCTGGATGGATTTCCATGAAATTTGCTCCAGATAACTATGGTGCCTAGGGGGTGAATCCTGATGACTTTCGTTGATTGCTTAACTTTGCCACCATGAGGGTGACATTTGTGCTTTTAAGAGAAACATCAGCATGTTAACCAACTCAAAAGGACAATGCTAACGTGCTAATGTTAGCAGATCTAATATTCATCATGGTAAACATCTCAGTTTGGTGTGTTAGTGTTTAATTTAACTAAATTAAGTTTAATTAAATTAAACCAAAGATAAACAGTTAAGGGATCACCAAAGTGATGCACTGTGGAGGCATATGAATGCTTTTAATGTATGTTTACTCAAAGTGAGTGGAAGTACAAGCTGTGGCTGCAGGAAAATTTAATTTTTCATAACTGTAAGTACCACAAACAAAATTTGTTTCACCTCTTATGTGTTTTGGTGGCTGCTGACATCTCAAACCCTGGTAAAGATATACTATATAATAAATATAAATAAATTGGGCATCAGATCATATTTCACTGACACTGCCGACTACAAACAGTTCACCTGCTCACCTGAAGCTTCCAGATCTTTTTGCTCTCCTTCGACACCTGTCCCACCGTCTCCCCCATCAAAGCGATCAACATGTTCAGCAGCAGCACGAAGGTGAGGATGATGTAGGTAACCAACAGGATGAGGAAGACTGCAGGGTACTTTGCACTGTGGATCATATCCAGTTCTCCCATCCCGATGGTGAGCTTAAAGAGGTCCAGTAGGAAAGTACTAAAGGTGTCTGGGTCCCTGCAGTTGGGGTAGGTGGGGCAGCCCCCGTCACACTCTGTGCCCAGTGGAGGACACACTGTCAGTAGAGACACCAGGGCTGCGGGGTGGAAACAGAGGAGGTCCGATTAGGTGTTTGTGAGCACTTAAAGGCATAGTTTGACATTTTGGAAAATATGCTTATTTGCTTTCTTGCCGAAAGTTGATGAGGAGATTTACACCATTCTCACATCTGTCGGTTAAATATCAAACTACAGCCAGGAGACGGTTAGCTTAGCTTAAAGACTGGAAGCAAGGGGCAATACTGTGGCACATAACCACAAAAAAAAAAAAAAAAAAAAACACAGCTTGACAATTTTACACTACAGTTTTTATACAGATCAAACAGAAATAGCACACTGAAAAACAAACTTTAGAAGAACTAGAAGGCAAAAGTTGTTCCAATACCGATAACAGGATCAGCTATCAGTGAATATCAGGTGTTTATCAGGCCTGAAATGGGACCTTCAACTTCCCAGCAGTGTCCCGCTTGTATTTTCCCAGGATAGTAAAGTAATGACCCGCCCTACTCTGAATCTGACTCTTACAACCTGGCCTGAGCCAGGTCATACAAAGGCATATGTATTGAATTGGTACTCGTTATCAGCCCATATGCAAAAGTTTAGGTATCTGGACACATATCAGGAAGGAAAAAAATGCTCTGTACTTGGAACAAAGCCAGGAAACAGCCAATATAGCTGAGCATAAAGACTGGAAACAAGAGGAAACACCCTGTTAGTTTTAAGTTTACAGTTAGACATTGCGGTTGGCTTAACAAAAACTGGAAATGTTGGAAACACCCTGTTTACATTATAAGGTAACTTAAGCTAACCGTCTGGCTGTTGCTTTCTATTTATGTTAATGGCCTATGTGAGAGTGTTATTGATGTCTCCTAATCTAACTGATAAGAGCAAATGAGCGTATTTTACCAAAATGTCAAACTATACCTTTAAGTAATGCTGACATACCTGTAGAGATAGGTGTTCATAAGCCTACCTGATGCATATCCAATCATGAAGAGCACGTACACCAGCAGAAATCGGAAAAGGTCCTTGAAAAGAATCTGAGAACCAAAAATAAAAGTAGTATGAAGACACATGGAGGGTTATGTTTAATGTTCATTCATTTCCTGTTGAGTTTCTCCACTATCTAACCTTCTGTATCATGATACTGTAGGTGCCAGTGAGCTTCAGGCCTCTGGTGAAGTAAAGAGTGTTCATCCAGCCCAGGACAAGTGCAAACACCATCACGGACACATAAGCCTCAATGCCAGACAGGTAGAGAGCAGCGGTGACTACAATCAGTACAGAATAGATAAAGCTAAAGAGGACAGAGGAAAAAATTGTTAAGGAACCAACCAAGTCTGTGATACTGAAGTGATACATGAAGGCAGGAAGATGGCATTTGAATTGAATTGAATTGAATTGAATTTGGCAATTTTAACAAAATGCAGACATCACAGCCATGTTGCTAATGATTTAAATCAACACAGTTAAGAGAGGTGCTCGACATTCTCCTCTTTGTTTGTATCATGGGCTTAATTAAAGATGTAAACTATAAAAAAAAAACATGCCAGGGAGGAGGCTGAGGAATTAATTAGATGACTCAATTAAGAAGATGCAAAATCTGCCTCGGGTAAAAGTCAGCAAGAGCTACAGCAGAGGTGAGGATGAGGGGGAGCAAGGACAGAGGATGAAAACTTACTACAGCAGTTGAAAGGATCCATCAATAAATAAAGACTTCACCCCCTGGCACTTTTTCAAGAAGAGTTCTTTAATCTGCAAAGAGCAGGAGAAACATTTCCATATGACAACAAGCGCTGTCGTTACAGGTTTGAGTTTGATGCAAGAAACTGGGAGACGGCAGTGAGACAACCAGTGACTGGATCTTGACTCACGTTGGTGAGGAAGAAGAAGATTCCTGATGTCAAGGTGACAATCTCTCCCGCCATACGCAGGTAGTCAGAGGATGTTGTGTAGGGGTACGGAGGCTGGAAGGAAGGAAGACGAGAGTTATTGGTAACATTCATTACATTTAGATTAAACTCAATCCAAACATCTTAAAACATACACAAAATACACCGTATGGAGAAATCAGTTGATAAGACCAAATAGTTAAAGGATTAGTTTGACATGTTGAGAACTAGGCCTGCTGTCATACAGAGTTAGATGAGAAGAATGTATGAATCTAATATCTGATAGAATAATGCAAGATCCATTAGCCAGTTAGCTTAGCTTAGAATTAGCAGCTACCGTAAAAACGCAATTCTTATATTTCGGTTTTGAATAAATAAGATATAATGTGTTATAAAAACTAATTTTGAGTAAACAAAAACACAACGATTTCTATATTATGCACTAATAATAACATACCTAAGAATACTATATTCCATTTCTTCCCATAGATCCTCCTAAATGTTACACACTGGACCTTTAATACAGTGCAGTAAATGGATTGGGATACAAATTTGCTGCTGTGGTACATGATGCATTAACATTTCATGTGCATACAGCGATCTAATGTACAGCACACGTGGCCTACATAAAAAACCCAGAACATACTTCTATACAAAATAAGCAAAAACTGAAATACCTGCTATGGTAAGAAATATATTCATGTCGTGTCGTGAAAATTCAGTGCTGCATGGGCACATTCGACACTTTCACATCATGAATCATTGATCAGTTCCCATGCGATCTGACAATGCTGTAAAAAAAACCATCTCCTTTTTCAGTATTATCTCACCCACCTTTCCCTGTGTTGGGTGGTAATAAGCCACTAGGGTGAAGATGATCATGGTGATGAGGTAGGAAACCACGCTGATATAAAAAGTGACAGCAGCAAACTTCTGCCATTTGGCCCTCAACAGCTCATTGATTGGCTCCACTGCCAGCATCTCATGGCGGTTCTGACAACAGGAGCAGAAATACAACACTGATATGTAAATAGTATAATAGATAGTAAAACATGATATAAAATAAAGACAGAATAGAGAATATTTTATTGATGCACCCACACACGTTTTTATGTTATGCCTGTTGTTTGTTTTGTTGTTCTTCACACTCTGATCTTGAGAGAAACAATATTTCATCTCAGCTGCATTTTCTTTTTATAGTTGGAGTGACAAACTTGAACAAAATGTTCTTATTCACCTCGTTGCGACTGTTGTAGACGAGGATTTCCAGCACAGACGGTTCCTCTCCGCACGTATCCAGTGAAGACAGATCATAGAGGGAGGAGTACACTGGCCCATAAGCCCAGTCCTTAAACTTACGTGACAGATGACGAACTTCCTCGTCTTTGACCTCACGTCGGATAATGTGCTGAAAAACCTGGAGGAATAGGAAGAAGCTGACCTACTGACCTTTGACCTACAGTTAATATTATTACGGCCTGTAGAAATGTGATTATTCTTTTATTAGACTGGTGCTGCTTCACACTCATGTATCATTATCCCTACCCCTATCTTGCCCAGCTTGGCGGCCATCATGAGCGGTGACATGCCATCATTGTTGAGCACTGTCTCCAAGCTGCAGTCTGGGTAGAGCTTGGCACTCTTGATTAGCAGCAGGTCGTACATCTTTGTGAGGAAACGCGTGTTGTCCTTGGTGTTGTCCGCGATGTGCACTAGGGCGTGCAGCACGGTGTTTCCACGTGAATCCTGGCGCCGCAGATCAGCCTTCTTGTGTGGATTCTCAGTTAGGTAGTGCACTATGTCAGGCTGGTTAGTGCATGCAGCCAATGAGAGAGGAAGCTCACCTGGGCCAACACACACAGAGAGAGAGACTCACTTCATACTGAATTCACAGGAGATTAAAGGAACTGTATTGAAGATTAAGAATAAGCAAATCAACAGGAGGGTTAATTAAGAACTGTAGCTGGCGTCTGTATGTTTTTGCGGAGCACACTAAACATGGATCAAAGATTTGACTTAAATCCCCGCTATGAAAACAGCACAATTAGCAGTTGTTTGAGGGAGGGGCGCAATGGGGCCAGAGTGCCAAAAGCAGCTGCTGAAAATGAGCCGTTGCCATGGGTGACAGATTACTTTGTCACCTCACATAGAAACGCTCCTCTTCATGGATTTGCACGGGTGCATGCAGAGTGTTAGCGTGAGTCTAAATCCCATTAGCCATCAGCCCTGCCAGGTTCCTGTTCACCTCACTGCAAAGCTCCGCAGCAAATTACTCACACTGTGCCCGGACACGCTGGGATTTGGGAATGACAACCGTGCTAAGTGCAAATAGAAATCATCTCCTCCGTGATGAGTGAGGAGTATAACACATGAATGTAATCAAATAAACAATTCTTAAAATTCTTTGGTTGGGTGTAAAATAAACTGAAATAACGATCCATTTCTACCTTTCTTTAAGTGCTTTTGGAGAGTTACATCAAAATCACTTATATGTGCTGTAATTATCATTAGGGCAAAAGGACACAGTGTTATAAACACAAAATATTTTTGTATGGTACCACATACTGTGATACAGTAGGTTGGGCCTTAACCAACACCAGCAGAGGGCAGTGTTGAGTTCAGTTTACAGGCTCTGATTTATTTACAGGTCAGTGAAGTGCTTCCCAGAGGAGGGTCAGCAGAGGATGTTTACTTTTATTCACGGCAGAACACTGACACCTTTCACTGGACGCGCCTCTCGAACATATGACATAATGCTTGTCTTTTCATGTGTTTTTGGAGCAACTAATGTCGGTTTCTCGTACGATTCTTGTCAAAACATTTGGGTAGACTATAAGGTGGACTTCACCTCTGGACCACTGCAGTATCCTGAGTGTGTTTGGTCAGCAGAAACCTGCCATGTTAAAAAGAGAAAGGGTGGGGTCTAATATCACTAATTTCACACACAATTTCTCCATGGCAGCGAAGGTTTCTTTGCCAGGTACCACGTGTTAGCTATTTTATCTTGGCAGCTGCATCCCAAAACTTTGATGTGAAAGGCAGAATAACCACTTGTGAGTAAAACAGAGAGTTGGTGCCAGTGTGGAAAGGGCGACCAGTGAAGTCATGGAAACCACAGACACACCACATCCTTACCACCGTATGCGGCAGAGAGCACAGTAACAGTTTTCCAGAACTCTTGGTGTGACGTCTGCCTACGGTGTTTTATCACTTAAGGATGTAAGGTTTGCTAAAAACAGAAATACGGGAACACAATGAACTCTTTTGTTTTCATACTAGATTTATGTGCTGACAAAGGTTCCTTACCAAAGTAGAAGTAGCCCCCCTCATCTCTGGGCTGGAAGAAGCGTCCCCTCGCCTGAGCGTGGACATCAGCTCCCATCTCCACCAGCAGCTCCACATACTGCTTGCAGCGTCGCTCTATAGCAATGTGGAGCGCCGTCTGGCCTGTCAACGCAGAGAAAAAACACAACAATACAGAAACATTTTAATTCCAAACTGATGATTTGTGTGCTGTGTTCAATTGAAAAAATATCAGCTGAAAGAATGTGTTTACCAAGAGGTATAATTACTAAACTGACATGTATGGAATTAATTATGCTGACAGGCATTCAGTGAGTGTAAAAGCACAGTTACACAAGAGAAATAGTGTCGACTCGTGCCATTCGTTTACCAGATTCTTTCTTTTGAGAAGCTGACGCCCAATTATGAACTTGAGGTCATAAAAAACTGACTAAAAGCTATGAGCTGTATATTTATGTGCAGGTTATTTCTGTGGGGTCAAAACACGTAGAAACTGAGCCCTTAAATATTTTATGTTGTCACATAAACAGTGTTTCCTGCATTAGGAAAAAAAAGTAAATTGGCAAATTAGGCATCATGGAGAAAACACTTAAGAGAAGCACCATGTTTTGTGTTACAAGGTGTTCCTGAGACCTATTGTTTGCAAGGTAAAGAGGCTTCCTTCAAGGTATTAAACCCAAACAAATGAGGTCTGGATCTTCTCGTTTACAGAGCTGTAAACAGTCACTGTACCCATATGAACTCTAAATACAATCCTGTTCCCATAACTGGGCCTCAGCCACCAGCAAGGCAAGCTACAATAACTCTCAACAAAACACAGCTTCAGCTCGGTGGAAGATTAAGGAATCACAGTCTTCTATAAAACTGTAGAATTCAAATTAGACCTTCATTTCTTTAAACAACTCCTGTAAATTACAATGATTATGCAACGGCATGTTAACATTATTGGGTTATTTTCATACCTCTGTAGTAGAGATCCCTGAAGGGCGTATTTATGAACTCTCTGAGGTTTCCGGTCTTCTCTGCTATGTCCATCAGCAGAGGGATGGTCACATTCAGCCCACCGTAAAGGTTCAACAGCGCTTTAGGCAGACAGGTCTTACCTGTGGATGGCTCTGGTAGAAAAAAGAAACACAGTACACTTTTGTATTCAAGCACACCTTCAACACTACCCATTACTCTCCAAATGTGTTGATTTGAATTACTTAAATGGAAAATGACTAAAATGGAAGCTGTTTTAATGTTTTTCGGTCTCTTGTCTCTTATAGTGACAGTTGGAGATTGATAGGAAAGAGGGGAGAGAGGGAGGACAACATGCAGCAAAGGGCCACAGGTCGGAAATGAACCCGGTAAAGACTCAGCCTACATGGGAGGTGTGCTAAACTGGGAATTAGTTAAAGGACCAGTGTGTAGGATTTAGTGGCATCTAGCAGTGAAGTTGCAGATTGCAACCCAGTGAATGCTGCTCACCTTTCAAGCGTGTAAGAGAAACTACAGAGGCTGCGAAACTCAGAGAAATCACAAAGGGCCCTATCTAAAGTCAGTGTGTTCATTCTAGGCTACTGTAAAAATATGGAAGTTCAACATGGTGGACTCTGTAGAAGAGGACCCGATCCCTCTGTAGATAAAAAAAAAAAACCCAAAGATTCTCGTTTTCAGGTTTAGGTTGTTTTGGTCAAAATGTGGTCTAAATGTACTGGGTATGAGTAATTAAGAAGATAGCCAGTGTTTTTGTCACATGCAAATAATAATAATTAAGTATTCAGGGTTCATGAGATCAAACTGTAAAAGACAGTTGTTGAGCAAACACTTCACTATTTTTAGTCACTCAGTTTAAAAAAAAAGAAGCTCTCTTAAACTCTCTGAAGGAGTTGACAGTTTGCTGTGATTTCTCTCTGCTCCCTGTTATCAGTCTGAAAAAACATCTCAGACACACACAGGAAGCTTTCCTTGGGCTCGCCTCTAGCAGGACAAAGAACCTGACATCACTCTGCCTTTCCCCTCTCACATCCTCTGAGCCTAAAACAGCTGAGACAGAGGGGCAGGGGAATACAAAAGGTCAAGGTGAAACGGCCACCAGAAAAAGTCGAGTTTCCACTCAGAGTCGAGAGTCCCTTTGTTCCCTCGTAGTCTGACTTTTCAGTGGTTGGTTTAAACAGGCAAAAAAAAGAGAGTCTCACCTCTGAAGTCCTCATCGGTTAACCTCTTATCATGACTTTGCAGGTACTCCAACAGGCCGTCGAGGGCCTCGCTGTCTGCACGTGACACGCAGTCGAAGAGGAGAGAGCGGTTGAATGTTTTCATTACTTTTGGGGGGTCTGAGCCTTGATCCACCTGATCATCACAGGACGTCTCAGTTTTACTGAGGGGACACAAAAACATGACATGATGTTGCTATGTCACACTGTAACATGCAAACTGATCTGGAATTCCCTTTGATTCTTTTCACATTTCATTGACAGAAAATTAAGAATTGAATGATGTTTGGTGCACAAAACATCTTTTAAGAAATCGCCCACACCCTCGAGTGCTCCAGTAAATAGACCTCTGTGTGTAAGGGACAGGTAGAGCAGCCAAGAACAGGCAGCAGCCTAAATATTACCTCAACTGCTGCAGCGGGACCAACAACATGCTCTCTGTTAGATCAGTGAATGGGCTGAATGAGGGACTGCTTAGTCCAGTGTGTGTGTGTTTGGTGTGTGTGTACATACTTCCTCATGTGGCACACCTCTTTCTACAGAGCAGCAGTTGTAGGAGGTTTTTTGTTTTTATGACATTTTTCCAAACCAGCCCCTTTGTCCCTGGAAAGAAATCCAGTCTGGGTTCACTACTGGTGAGACAGTAAAAGTAAACCCCTAAACTAAGAAATCTAAAGGAACACACAATTATTAAATCCTGGAAACACACACGAGAGTGAGGCCCCTTCTCACCCTCTTGGGAGCTTCTTCCTGCGTCGCTTCTGGTTGCTAGTGTTCCTGTAGGTGCCATAGTCAAAGAGCGAGTCCATGGGTGCTTTCTTGGGGCCTTGAACCACATTTGACTCATATATAGTTGATTCCAATAGGTCCATAGGGTTGGAAATGCCCTTCTTGAAAGCACCCTGGAACTTCATCCGCAGGTTCTGTCTGCTGTCCGCGGGCTGGCCAGGCTGAACCAGCTCCGGGGCTGAACCCTGACTCGTGTCCTGAGTTGACGGGGTGCCGTCCTCGCTCTCAAACAGGCCTGAGAGTTCACACAGGGGTAACGCTGCGTCGCTCTCAGGCTGAGCAGCCCCGCCATCGCCATCTGCAGAGCTGAGGGTGTCGGTCTTGGACAAGGCAAGATGGCACCTTCTGAGGAGAGCAGAGCGGCCCTGAAATAAACAGCAGGACAAAATGTTCTGAGTGAGCCGCATGGCCTTTGGGTAGTCAGGAACTGCTTGTACAAAATGGATAAAGAAGTCTTAAAGAGTTTTCTTTAAACAAAAGTTATGTTCCTCACCAAAACATATTCACAGTCAGTGTATTAACTCTAATCTTATTCAAACTGTATCTTTTATTTCCTCTGTTGAATGTTCTTCTTGCTTATTCAAGCAGAATTAAAGGACGAGTGTGTTGGATTTAGAGGAATCTAATGGTGAAGTTGCAGATTGAAAACAAACTGAATACAGCTCAACCTTTCAAGTGTGCAGGAGAAACTACGGTGGCTGTGAAACTTGTGAAAGGCCCGATAGAGCCAGTGTTTGGTTTGTCCATTCTGGGCTACTGTAGAAACACTCCCCTGTAGATAAAATCAGTTCATTCTAGGGTAACAAAAACACAACAATTCTTATTTTTAGGGGATTATACACTAATAAAGACATATCTATGAATATTATATTCCATTTCTGCCAATAGATCCTCCTCAATGTTAAACACACTATAAGAGAATTGTGATGTCCTTAGCGATGGTGGACCTGATCAGTTTCCAGGTCACATGAGGAAGGAGGATGTACAGAACAGAGGAAGGAGCAAGGAGGAAGTATGGATAAGATGCAGCTGGCCAGTAACAGGCCAAATTGTGTATTGAAAGGTAAAGTATGAAACACTAAAACCAAACAGGAACAATTTTCTTAAATGAAGCACAAGCCAGAGAAAATTGTTTAGCTGTCAAATCACATATATCCTGATGCATCTCCTCACATGATCAACTGATGCCAGCCTTAAAAGCCATGCTCATTAAATATGGCTTTTGCTGCTCTTTAACCTGGAAGATAATGTTTTATTTCATTAAAATAAGGGTAAGAACATCATATTGCGATTATTTTGACAGATTTGACAGATTCACGATTAGTGTGGGAATAATCATTTTTGAATCACAAATTTAATTGTCACTTAAAAAACTATAAAAATCACGATAATGTGACCTTTTTTATGTTTTCTTAAATCTGTAGAACTAGATTTGTGGGTTGGGAAATCTTTCCAGCTCTGTAGTACTTAATTATAATGCTGTTTTGTCACACATTTTACCTTCATCAAAAGATTGCAGCTTCTGCGATTTGAATATTGTAATTGGCCACATAAAAATACATCCAATACATTCACATTTTTAGGCTGTTAAAATTAAGGGGTGGTATTTGCCACAGGCGAGGCCCACCTCCACTACTGCAGGAAACCCTGAAATAGCAACGGTGAAGAGCAAATGTGACAAAAGAATAAAACAATTGAACTAATGAGAATTTCTGTTAAGACTACAATTACAAACAAGTAGCCTGGGAATTCCCGCTTGAAGTTTGAAGTAGATTTAAGTACACATTTGACATTTAACCCCTCTGTACCTCATTCATCCCTTTTATCACAATGATGTGCCAAATTCCTCTTCAAGGGAAACTGGAAATGATGCTGAAGCATGTGGGCGTCCTGTAGAAAAGAAAAAGAATAACCATCATGTGAATAACTGACACAAGAAGTACAGACAAACAGAATCTGTAGGTGACATAAAAAGAGCTCTGTCATTTGAGGCTGGGATGTATGGAAAACTAGGAAGGGACTGATGCCAACACCAATAACATGACCGTGCGAGTGTGGCCTCTCATTGGTCAGATGGATATGTTTCGAGTCACACCACCTGTCTCAAACTAAATCAATGCCCTACAGATTTACTCAAAAACCTGGTGTATGATCTTATTTCCCAGCTCCTCTGCACACACACACACACACACACACACACACACACACACACACAA
The DNA here is from genome assembly GCF_905237075.1 of Dicentrarchus labrax. NCBI lineage: Eukaryota > Metazoa > Chordata > Actinopteri > Moronidae > Dicentrarchus > Dicentrarchus labrax. The sequence continues at coordinate 4,421,062 of NW_026136714.1, read as the reverse complement.
CACACACAAAACACACACTTTACTGCTGCGGTATGCTATCACAAGAGAATTTCTACAACATGACATCCTCACAGCTTCCTCACGAATCGTACAAGCTTGTTCATGACGTTGACAACCTATCTAAGCCAGACTGTGCTGCAGAGGAGCAACACAAACAGGAGAGCTGGGGGTCCCACTAAGGGAGAGGCATGACCCACAACCCTGTCTGACACCCTGGATTATCATGCCTTTACACTTCAGCGGGCTTTGTATGGATAGTCAAAAGACGGAGGAACACAGAGAGGCTGTCCTTGATAAACTATTATAACAGACTAAGAGCAAAGGATTTAGTTGTTTGATGGAGGTGTGTGAGGGTAGAGAGGACCCACTGTATACTAAAGCTGTCAGAGTACAGATACAGCGGGATCATAAAATATCAAGTAGACCCAATGCTCACATATTAGCCACTTATTGGGTCTGGAAGTGGAAATCCACTTGGGAAAGTTTCAAAATGTGAGTGACTCTAATGTACCCTCAGAGATGAGCGACTTCCTGCTCTGTCACTGGTGATGTGACATTATCCAGAGCAGAGCCTGAGGCTGAATGGCTGCTGGGGGAAAAAGGTTTAATGCTTTAAATGATGACAGAGGTTTTAAGGGCTATATAAGATCTTAAGGAAAAAAACATCCCACAAATATATGACCCCTGATGGATGGAGGCATGAATAAAAAATACACATACATTTCAAGAAAGGAGTACAAAACTAATAAATAATGACATTAAACTATTTTAGATGTGGAGCGTGATCATTAAAAGTTAACTCATTAAACTAATACTAAGGTCAGTTTTTACCTCACACAAATTGGTCAGATCTAAGCAATTTGCACTGAAAAGCAGCTAATGAAGAAAAACTTTTACTCACCTTGATCTAATCTGTTGATCTTATTTTTAGTTTCTTCAAAAATAAACTATTCCGCAGCTTTTTCTTTTTTGTTGAAAGCTCCCAACTTATTTTTTCTCTCTGAGCGGCTCTGACTCCTGCCAGATGACACAAAATGCTTCAACTAAATGACAGTATCCCTCTGATTCATGTGTCCGACCGCCGGTGAGGTCCACCAGAACAACGAATGCTTTCACACACAGATTTTGGGGTGGGACAAAGTGGCTGCACTCAACCGGAGGGGACGCGGAAGTTTGAGCTGCAGTACCGGCGATGGCCGCTAGGTGCGGGCTCTAAAACACCTCAGGCTGCCATAGACACCTATTCAACAGGCATCCTCTTCAATGAAGACTCACTCTCATTCCTGGAAATACCAAAACAAGTTTTGTACAGTCTACGTGTCAACACAGGACATAATGGTGTAAACTTCCTCACAGTGTGTTTGTTATTAACTGTTGATAGGCTCCATTGATGGTAGAGGAGAGTTGATGGCTTTGGTTGATCTGTCATGGACACACAGTGGAGGAAGTATTCAGATCCTAAAAAATACTAAAACCACACTGTAAAAATACTGCACGTATGAAAGTAGAACAACACAATAAATAAGAAAATACTCATTAAAATATAATTAGAATAGAAAAATAAGGGTTATATGTACATTATATACACAGATGTGATTGATGGAATACCACTAATCTCATTAGTTGCACATCCATGTTTGGATGCACAACCATGGCGATTAGTGAAGAGTTTAGCACAATAAAAATGCTTGTTTTGTCCAACGAGAAGTGCAGAATCATTTGAATTATTACTAAATGATTAAAAACTGAAAAAATAGACTTAGTGAATTAATAAAAAAAGAAGAAGAACAAATCCACACATTTGTAAAGCTGGAACCTTGAAATGTTTTTATGTTGTTAAAAAATGAATGAAATTGAAAATAATTGCATCTAGCTCTGTCTGATTGATTAAATGACTGATAATTTCAGCTGTATATGTATACACTTTTACAACAAAAACATATTTTATAAGAGTTACAAGAGTTTTGTGTGCAAAAATGTGTGTAAAGTAATTAGTAACTAAAGCTGTCAATAAATTATGTAGTGAAGTAAAAATACAATATTTGCCTCTGAAATGTAGTGGAGTAGAAGTAGAAAGTGTCAAAGGGGGTACTTAAGTACAGTACTTGAGTAAATGTTCTTAGTTACATTCCACCACTGCTTGCTCACAACCTATTGCCCTTTTACTTTTTCGCATAATGAAAATGGAAACCATACACAGGAATAATCAAAGTGGACAAAATCATATCACAGGATCTTCCTCAGAAGAGGTCATTTACCCAGTTGTCACGGCAACTGTATATGTTCAAATATAAAAAAAATTTCTGAGCACTTTACAGACTTCTTGTCCTTGCTGAGAGTGAAAGTTAATTCCTGACCTTCTTTTTTATCCCAGCGTGCCCTTTATGGGTGGCTTCACTGCTGAATAAACATGCCTGCAGGGAGCAATATTTCACAAATACCGACCCATTTCTCAACTATTCAAGATCACACAATGAAGTAGAGTATACGGTTTAATAAATGTCTGGAAGGAGGGTGTGGTGAGGCCGCCAAAGGGAGCCACACACAAAAGAAAAATAAGTACCTTTGTTCTAACAGTGACCAAATCCAGGGACAACTATTTCCTGAGGTTTATTTCCTAATATTAACACATTTTTACCAGTGCTGTAGCTGAGTAGTAAGAGAAATACCTCATAAAATCGATTACAAAAATGTCCAGCATTCATAATTTTATTCAAACTGAAGTACAGAAGCATTAGCAGCAAAATGTAGTTAACATTAAAGTGTTCATTAGACAGCAGAAATGCCTGTGTGTGTTACATGATGTTACTGGATTATTATAAATGATGCATCGACTTGTAAAAAGAATTACAACTATTTAATATACTATTAAGTACATTTATAACAATGCATAATAATTTATACATAATGTAGGCTACTGATCTTCAAAGTAAGTAGCAAGTATTGAATTTCCCAATGAATGTAGTGGAGTAGAAATATAAAATGGTAGAAAGATAGTAGAAATGCACCAGAATTAAATGACAAATCTAATTTAAGAAGGAAAGAAAGGAAATTAATGCTGAACACATGAATTGTTGCACATATTTTTTATTGCAAATTTTGGTTTACATTAGTTGAAAATACAAGATTTCTTTGTTTTGCAGTGTACACACACACACACACACACACACACACACACACACACACACACACACAGAGAGAGACATCAGACAAACATAAACTCAAAACTGTATTGATTATCCGAAGGCCACCAACATAACCTCAACTCAAAGTCAGTATGTTGTCAAAATATCACATCTGACACCTTACTCCGACAATCATCTGAAATTCTATCTAACAACCGTGTAGAAGGCAAGAAGTGAGAATACAACACTTTATATCCCCTCGACAATGAGGTTTAAAGGAAGTACACATTCAGTTTAATGAAAGCACCTGAGAGTGGACAGAAAAGCACATGCTTTGAAAGAAGAGTAAAGATACATAATCAAGTCCTGCATAGCATCGTAGTATAAAAGAGGCAGACCATAGCTTCAGTAGTGATTACTATTATGTTCTCCATCAGCCTGCCTGGTTTACACAAAGTGACGTGTATAAAAATATAAAGGACTAAAGGCAGAAAAGCTGACATGGTTAATTAAATGCTCCGTACCTCCAGCTTAAGGCACAAACAGGTGTTCAGTATTAAAAGCCAGCAGTGTATGTTCATGAGACAAGTCAGAGAAGTCTTGGTAAATGATAAGCTGCTTATTGTTTTGTATAACTTTTACTAAATGACTTGGGACAATGTTTGAAGTAAAATTCATTAAAAACTACAGTTCAATACCCCCAAAACATGGAAAACTATAACAGAAGAAAATATGAGGCTTCTTTTCCAAAGGATTTGTAAATAAACTACATTATGAGTTGTGGGTTTTGATTGTTGACTTCAAAATAAAAGCCATAGCCATAGCACATTTTAAATTCTTGTTTTGTCATTACAAATAAACGCAGCCCTTATCTTGCTCGGGATATAGAACAATAGTGACAGGTAGCGTTGTGGACTTTAAGACTGAAGAGAAATTAAAAACCTTAAAATGTTTCTTTCAACATCATATGCGTAAATGAATGGGAGAAATGATTATACAGTATCAAACATTACATTTTTGCATTATTGACAGTTTTGTGGCTCATTAAATTACTTTTAATAAGTAGCACTTTGATTCTTGCTATAATTATCACACGTTTGTGAGAGTACTTAGGATCATGCATATAAAATATCTGGCCATACTATTGCTTTTAAACATAAAAGATTTTCTTGTAAAGAAAAATGACTCCACAAAGGGAGAGAAATTCATTTAAAATGAGTTTAAATCTGCAGCTACTTTGCCCCAGAGTCAAACAGCAATAAGTAAAAGGCATATTGAGAAAGCCAGAACAGGCACACAGATGATTACAAGTGCAAAACATTTGATGTGTGTGACAGAGTATTATGATACACTCCCGCAGTGAGCTGTCAGATGACCTGAAGGGTGCCATGTCAAGCTTTAGACTGCAGAGCTCTAGACTGCAGAATGTAAATGACTTTGTAAACTGAGTGGATCACTGGAGGAAAGAGGAACATCCTACAGTCACACTTTGTAATCAAGATCAGCATTCAGCTTATTGTATATGTCATAAATAGCATCAACAGTGGCGGTGAAGTTGATGAGGAATTTTCTGATTTTTTCCAAGCACTCCTCTTCCTTGACATCCCGACCCTTGGAGAGAGCCTTCAGGAAATCTGACTTATACGGAGCAGCGTAAAGAGCTGCCTAGAAGAGCAAATACAAATGCCAAATTTATACACAACTCTATGTATTTTATATATGCATATGTGTTTTAAGAAGAACTCACCCTGAAGAGCTGTTGCACAAACCAGCCATGATACCTTTTCAGGGCTATTTCATAGGCTTTGGTGACATTGACTCGAATGAGGTTTGGGTTGCTATCATCCTTTTCACCGTCCACAAGGCTCTGAAGGAAGACTTGAATAAATCTTAGACCCCTGGTCGATAGAGAAGACGTGCACAGAGATTAAAGTTAAAGAACACACACAAACCAACAATCCATAAAACCTGAAATGCTAAAATTTCTGAAACCTTTTTAGCCACATAAGAGCCAATGTTGCTCCAACTTTGGGCCACTGTGCTCCATGCATTTCCTTCTCTGCCTCCACAATCTGCTGGAGTGTCTTGAAGCGTCCTGGGTTGGTATCATAAACTGCCTTGATTTTCTATGTGGCAAAAACAGTGCATCGTATTGTAACATAGCGTAACTGAGAAACGTAAGAGTTGAGTGTCAGATTTAACTTTATACTTACTGTGATGTTACCGGATATGTCAGCTTTTATTGGTGCGAAAATAGTGGAGCCAAGGCAATCTGAGGAGGAATATTTACACAGAGAATGACTGAGAAAACCCACACACAGGACATGTAAACAGAAACTTCATGAGAATATGAGCACCTTTAGAGTTTCTCGTGGTGACCAACAACCTCTTCAGTTAACACAGAAGGTAAAAAGGTAAATGTGAAAACCTGACCTCATAACAGGTCACATGGGTTTTTGTGTCTACTTCACAACGTCACCAAACTTGGTCTTCTCTTATTGTTTTGATGTGAGAGACCCCCTAGCAGCATAAATTACATATTTTGTACATTTAAGTGAAACGCCGGCCCACAATAACACCACATTGCTGGAAGGTAAAGTAAATCTGGGATTAGGCCTTCAATATCACAGACACATCATCACAGTATTATCATTAGGTGTCCTTTAATTAGGCTACTAGAGGACCAGAGAATGTGGCGATGAGATAGTGAACAATGAGACATCTCGAGTCCCGACCACACACGGCTCCTAGTTGACCCACTGACACAACAGACAGCTTTCAGCTCCTGAGCTGTTAGAGGAAACTACTCATGATGAAAAAGTCTGCTCTATTGTGCCGATGTGATGCATCGCCTCAACACTGATGGCAACATATCTTGTTTCGGAGACATCCTCATCTTGTGTGGCTGTCTCTGTATTTTCCACTCTCTTCGCAAGATTTCTGTTACAAATGCACACTGTCTCTGGAAACAATGGGCAATTAAACAGCTCTCTGGAGAGTAACAGTAAAGTATATTTAACAAAAAACAATTTAATAAACCTAAAATATATAAACGACAAACAGGAATAAGCCCCAAACAGCATCATTTGCTCAGTTCTCGGCTCATTAAACACACACAGGTGTTAATTATTCTGGCTAATTAGACCTCTTCTCAGGTTGAAGTTGGACAGAGCCGTGCTGGGAGTTTACTGAGGTCACTGTACTTAAAATTCAACTCATTAAAAATATGAATTGTCCTACTAAAACAGGTTAAAAACTAACAGGAGAGTCAGTGCTGTCCATGCAGGCCTGGATAAGAGGGTCTAATAAGACAAAATAATTTAAAACACCTGTGTGAATGTACTATGAGAGTGTGCAGGACTTTAATAGCTTGTAGGAAAGTTGGCCAAGAAATTTCTAGGTCAGGAAAAACAATGGTGACAAGGAGGAAAGAGCTTAATATCGACATCAGACTTGGTTCCTCTCAAGGGTTTCACATGGCAAATTCAATAGAGGACCTTTGGCATATTAATACAGAATGAAGTCGCACAAAGATGCCCTGGTGCACCATGCCGCCGGTGAATGGGCAAAGGGAACTCAACACCGTACTAATCAATTTTCACAACTTAAAATCCAGGCCAGTGGATTAAATTATGCATGCTAAAGGATTGTGGACAGCTTGATGGAGAGAAATACGATCCAAAAAAGATTATCATTTGGAAAGGGTACGAACGTTTCATTAGGTTTGATAGAAGAGTTGTGACAGATTTCCCCACAACAACAACAACAAGTTTTGTGTTTATTAATCAAAGTTGAACATGAAAAATGTATGAACAGGGTGCAAACTGCAGGGGAGCCAGGGGGAGCTTGGCTCCTCTTAATAACACATGAGCTCCCCTGAAAACATGATTTGTGAAATTTTGGGATCTCTTAAATATTGATAATATAATATAGTTCTGCAATGCACATTTTTCTGTATCTTTATCATCATGGATCGAGTGCAAACAGCTAATATTGATGCATGTACGTCATTAACTGATTATTATATGTCAGATTTACTAACATAAAGCCAGTACGGCTACATGATTGCAACTATGAATGCTTCTTATCAACTAGTGCCCCCCAACACAATCCTTTTTTCCACCGCACACTGTGTATGACGCTGGAAAAAGGGGAACTTCTGTCAGCTAAAATCCAACATCCGTGTGCACGTTCATCCAATCTAACAGTCAGGCCTGTATTATATTCAGCACTATGAATCTACATACTTCAAACTAATTAATATCTGTTTGTCTGTGCCTTCAATCTGGCCTTTAGTGTAGCTTCTGACAAGTCAAACATTAGAAGTTGAACAGAAATACATTTGTCCCCCCCTTTCTCTGCAGCCACTGATATCTGTGCATTCACATGTATCTCCACACAGCAATGCTGTCAGAGGTGCCTGCATTGGTCTCTACTGTGTCACACTGTGGAAACTTCACTTACCAAAGAAAGGTGGAAGGTATGACACAGCCTCCAGAAACGGTCTTGTTTCTATCTGTCTGTCAGCTGGCAGCTGTCTGAACTGGTGCTCCATTAACAGAGCCATCTCTTTAGTCCGGACACACTCTTACCTCTGAAATGAGAGCAACAGGCTGTCAACCCTCTGCTGCAGATTTACAATGACACCAGAAAAAAAAGCTATGTGTGTGTGTGTGTGTGTGTCTCTGTGTGTGTGTGTGTCATACCCCACCCCGAGAAAACACACATACACACACAAGTCACCTACATTGAAGCCAGGTAGTGGTAGAATATCCAGCCGACTGCTCGTGTGATCGACCTGTTACTGATAGATCCGGGTCATCGCCACCTGTCGGGTAAAAGGGCCGATAAACGGCGCTTAAAGAGTCCAGGACAAACACAAGAACAGCAGCTGATGTGCTCCGATCAGCTGACACTGTCCTGCTTCAATCACATTATGCTGCTTTACTGCCAACTAATGGAGTTTTGTGGTACATAACTCAAAATGTATAATAGAGTAGGTCTGTTAATCAGATTATCTGTTTGTTTAAGTGTATTTATCAGATATTAATTATTTAATTCATTTTTATCCCTGAGCCCAATGTAGGCGGCGATTCAAAGGTCTGAGAGCAGATTATATATTATCAATTAATCAATCAAACTTTATTTGTATGGCAGCTTTCATACAGTTTGTTTTACAGATGACTGACGATGAGACAGTGTGGACCATGATACAGAGAAATAAACACTAAATTAGTCCGATAAACTAGATTAGATAAGTTTAAAAATACAATACAAAGATGAAAATTAGGTATAACAATAAATACTATTATTTTATGTTGTTAGTTATTTTTTAGTGATTTCATATTGTGTAATTCTTAAACAACAACAACAACATTAACAATAAATAATACTATCTATTATTTATTTTTTTGTGTGTTGTTTTATAATTACACAGAGATCAATGGCTTATAATGTAATACTATTGATACCGTTTTGTTCTGCATTAAAAGAGCTGAGAGAGATATCTATGTATCACAAATCAATTAATTATCAATACTCATTAGTGGAACAGTACTGAATTATATATATCCTACTCACTGCTGCTTTGTTTTAATAAGCGAATACTTTTTATTTTTTAATAAATACAAATTATTGTTATTATTATTATTAATAATCATACTTTAAAATAGGACTCCCAACATAAGAAAAAAAAACTTTTTTTCGTGCACCGCTGCGTTGTTTCAACAAAAACAGTTCGCGTTTTAATCCAGTGAGCAACTTTGTCCTTTACTTCATCCCGTAGCGTGGGAGTAACTAGGAAGTGTGTCGGTAACTAGGGAGGACTCGGGGGTCGAATAACGGCGATGTTCAGAGTAGAAATGCAAAACATCGACTAATATCAACAGAAATCAGGAGGAGACGACCTACCTCAGCACCGACAGGGTACGTACGTATTATCTATAGAGCTATAAATAATATAGAAAGGTTGTTAACTAACCTAACGTAACGTTACGTGTCGCTGGGCGGTGAGATGTTTACTGTAACTTAAACGCTTTGTTCACATTGTTTTGATTTTCCTTGTCTTTCTTTGAGCTTAAATAATAGACTTTACATTACTAACACTTATACATATTAGTAGAGACTTAAAGGGTGACTGTATGTGTGAATTAGTGGCTCTTTTTAACGCATTAATACACATAAATAGTGCGTAGTTAGTCGGGTAATCGATTATAAAACAAGCAGCATTAGTTAGGAGTATGTGCACCCTGTTTATGCTCTGTGTTATTTATGTTTCAGGTCCATGGCTCTGCCGACCTTCTCGGCCCATGTGCCCAGTCGGTCCCGGGTGCTGGCCGGGCAGCTGGCCCGGCAGCGGGAGCAGGAGGCCCGGTGGCGGCAGCAGTGGGAGCTGCATGCTCAGTACTTCAGGGAGCAGAGTGTCCGCAGCCACAGACAGGAGGTGTGGAGCTCCCGTCACTCCTACCAGCAGAGGTAACTTCATCCACCACCGACAACTTCAGACAACATCACAAGGAGGATAAAGCAACCAAAATACCCCAGTAACAGTTACTACTTCGTATTGTTTTTGTTGATGTTTTCTGTTTCTTCTTAAGAAGTGATCATCCCTTATATAGGCTACACAAGGTCTTTGTATTGCATTTTTAAAGATATGTAAGAGGCAGTGATACACAAAGTAATGCTCCCAGTAAATTATAACATAATCAGGCAACACCTTAGGTTCTTAATAACAGCCCGACTGATATATTGGCAGATATTTTGCAGGTATATCATATCATATCATATATAATGGTGTCACTGCAAAGTTTATCCAACAGAGTGTGCTGTGATTTACAATACTGTCGCCAGCAGCACAGAGTAAGAGAGAAGAGGCAGCTCTCAGCAATGTTCACTAGCAATGGCTGGCAATGTTCAATTATATTAAAGATTTTTTTGTTATTTGTTTAAGAAAGCAGCCTTCTGAGGACCTTTGCATAGTCATGTCCATATAGAAAAGAAAAATTCACTATATCAGCTGCCAGATCTGTGGATTTTTTGCCTCTAAAATTGGTTTTGGCCTCTAAATCCCATATTGGTCGGGCTCTGTTCTCAGGAGGGCATTTAAGAGCAAAACAGTAGTTAGCCTAATTTTTTCCTTGTAACAAACCAATCACCAGAGGGGTGATCTTCAGGTTGTTTACCATACACAAATACGTATACAGTACATTTGGTGAGATACACTAAATACTTGTAATCAGCAAAAGATAATATATATTTTAGATGTACAGTTCATGTTGTTTAAGGTATGGTTTCTCAGCCTTTTAGGTATATAAATAGGGCTGCCCAATACAGTCAGAGACTCAGAACATCCCTTCTGCCATAGCATTACTCAACAAAACTGCCCGGTAGCCGTTATGTGTAAATACCTGAATGTATGTACAAATGTGCTGTGTTTACATGTCTATCTTGTGTTAATGTTGTGTGTATACGTATGAGATTATGTTCAGACTGTGGCAACACATTTCCTGGAAAGGACAATAAAGAATCTATCTATCTATCTATCTATCTATCTATCTATCTATCTATCTATCTATCTATCTATAAGTATCAACAAAATGTACAGTACATGACATTATACTGAAAGTAACAGTATTCAAGTCACTGCCTCTTTTACAGCATTTAGTTGTTTGTTGAGTATACTGTAGGTGTACAGAACATCAGTGTGTTGTTCATAAATGTGTAGTTATATAACGTGTGCGTGTGTGAATAATAAATAGACACTGTGCAGACAAAGATGCCAGAGAGAGACAACCCAACAGGTTTTTTATTTTTCATTGTTTTGTCAGTATGTCAGCATACTATAAACAGAAACTGGAGGAGGAAAAGAAGGCCAGCCTGGAGCAGCGCAGGAATCGGCTCAGGGCCATGCTTCAAGAGGAGCAAGACCGGCTGGAGGCGGAGCTCAGGGAAGTTGTTCCTGACAGGAGCACGTTGGCAAGTCAGCTGGTGCAAAAAACTGAAGATCTCCGTACAGCGAGAGAGGAAAGAAGAAAAAAGGTTGGAAATTTCCCTTTCAGTGCTGCATCATGGTGCTCCTACTGTCAGTGTAGAACATTTATTGTGTCTCTCTTTTTTTTTTATTCCTTAGCTTGCACAGGAGCTCCTGAGGGAACACTGGAAGAAAAACAACCCAGATTTGCGAGAGGTAGCTAAGTTTAAACTATTAATGCAAAAGTGACAAGTTGCCAGACCTCTTATCTCAAAGTCCGACTGTTGATGGAGTGATAAATGGGTCTCGGGAATCTTGTGACCATCCTGTGCGTCTGAAGAGCTCTACAAAGAGGGAAAACAGACACTTTTTGTCAAGACATCCACTTGATCTGGAAACTAATAGGGCTTGTGATGTGGATATTCCATGACTTTTGTGTTAACCCGAGTCCAGCGTTGACTTAAGAGAATAAAAAGTTTGGGTATCCCTTCCGCTTAGGGTCAAGTTCATCAGTATCTCTGTCTCGTCTATGTCACTAGTCTTTCTTTTAATCTGTCCACAGGTCGAGTCATCATTACATAAAGATCATGTTGTCAACCAATGGCAGGAGCAGATATCGGAGAAGAAACAGGTAAGACATTTATCACAGCTGGCAGACAAAACAGTTCAGCTTCTGTTCAGATAAGATGTGTTTCTGACCTTAAGGTCTTTTGTCCCACTTGAGGAGTTGGTGTACAATACTCAGTTTTATTCAAACTCATACTCTAAAGCAGTGGTTCTCAACCTTTTTGTTGTCAAGGACCATCAAATAGATTCACATCAGGCTGCAGACCCCTGTTTGATAAGTTCTAGTCTCAGGGATCCCCATCTGATGAAGATTTACTGTGGTATTAACAGCGTTAGGCCTGTGAACAGAATAGTCATTCTTACATATTCTCCCATTGGACTAATTTCTATTCAGTGAAATAACAGGGAAATTAAAATGTTGCCCATTTTTCTGGGGACCCGCTGGGACGCTCTTAAAGACCCCTGAAAGAGAGAGAACGAGCTGCTGCTCTTAAGTATTACCTCCGTCAAGCCAGTGGTGACACAAAGGACCCACAAGTCACTTAACTTTGTCATTATCCTTTTCCTCGACTAATTATTTATAACAAATCAATTTTTAATTAAATGGTGCTCATGTCAGCTGTGAACACAGTATCAAGTCTGAAATCTACTCAACTTAATCCCTTCAACATGCTACATAATTGAGAAAGTTTAGACACCTACTGTAAGAGAGCCATCTCTCCAAACATGCAGCAAGAAGTGTCAGAGCAGGAGGAGACGAGACGCTTTGAAAATGAGTATGAGAGGACCCGAAAAGAGGCTCTGGAGAGGATGAGGCAAGCAGAGGAGAAAAAGAACATGGAGGAGCGGAAGAGGGCCGAAGAACTTCGCAAACAGATGGAAGAACTGAAGCTGAGGGAAGAGGAGGTATGTAGAACTTGGAAAAAATACTTTTACTGTGAAAAATTATATTGCAGATGTGTTTAAGCATTTTTTTCTCTCTCAGGCAACGCGTCTAAAGAAGGAGCAGGAGACTCTGCTGGTCAAGCAGTGGGAGCTGGAGAAGATAGAGGAGAAAAGGAGGGAGGTGGAGGAAAGGCGAAAGAAGTCTGAGATGGGGTAAGGGAAGCTCTTTCTGCAGATAGCTGATTACAAGTGAGAGGATACTTCACTCTGGTGACGTATTGGGTTCATTGGATTTGTTTTCCACTAGGCATTTCTTGATCCGGCAATATCGTGCTCAGCTGAAGAGGAGAGCCCAGCAAGTGCAGGAGGAACTGGTTAGTCTACTTCACCTCTTGTATCTTTTAATACAGTATATTTTTCTACATGTAGTCCAATGTGCCTGACTTTCCTACATCTACCTTAAATTCCTCTGGTCCCTCCAGGAGGCCGACTGTAAGATCCTGGCAGCCATGCTGGAAGGAGAGCAGGAGGACAGGAAGATGGAGACTGTACGAAGAGAAAGGGCCATCGCTGACGCTGCCTGGATGAAACGTGTGATTGAAGAGCAGCTTCAGTTGGAGCAGGAGAGGGAGGCTGAGTTCAACATCCTACACAGGTGAGCAACGAGATTCAGTAAGCTCTGACTCCGCAGGAAGGGACTTCTGCTTGTCCTCAAATACAAACCAATGCATCTCATCCATTATAGGGAAGAAGCTCAACGTGTTTGGGAGAAACGAGAAGCTCAGTGGGAGAAGGAGAGGAGAGCCAGAGAACGGCTCATGCAAGAGGTGAATTAGTTTTAAAATCAAAATGAAACTTAATTTGATTCAAAAGATATGAGAACTAAACAACAGCTCTCCTTTCTTTGTTGTGGCCAGGTGCTTGCGGGGAGACAGCAACAGCTGGAGCTGAAGATGCAGAACAACCGCGAGGCTCAGGAGGAGTCCCTGAGGAGACGAGAAGAGCTGATCCAAGAGCTGGAGCTGGAGAGGGAGATCAGACGGCAGGAGATGGAGCGAGAAGAGGGCCGTAGGACAGCACGGATGCAAGAGATAGATGCTCAGGTTAGCACACAATGCAGTGCTTTGTGTTTTCATAGCCCCTTTTCTTCCTCCACACACCAAAGTTAATTATTTAGACCTCTAAAGAAATCTAGTCCGAGTCTCTGACAATGATGCCACAATAGCAGCTTATTTATGTACATTTGAGACCTAAAGTTTTTTCTTTGTGTAAACTGTAGGTGGAGCAGCAGCGCCAAGAGCAGTGGGAGGAGCAACGCAGGAGAGAGGAGGAGGAGGAGGAGGAGAGGGAGGCTCTTAAAATGCAGGAGGAGGAGCTGAGGATGGAAATGCAGAGGATGGCCAAGAAAGGATACCAGGGGAAGGTAAAAGATAAAAGTCAAGCCGATGATGAAACTACGGATCCTGAATGTTCATATTGTAAAATATTCCTTCAGTGTTAAAATATGCTTGAAATGGTTTCTTTCAGATTCACAGCAGACCTCGATCAGCCTGGACATGAGACATCTGCAAGACGGAAATCCAATCAATTTAATATTTTTCTACACGTAATGAGCTTTAAAGAATAGTGTCACATTTCTGTGCGTCTTAAAACAACACTCATACGCCCATATGTTCATCATCCACAGTGCGTGGTCACTGTAGCGGTTCCTCCTGTCCATACTGGCCATGAAGAGGTTTCTTAAAGTGATTCCAAGTAACTGAAGGACAAAATCCACACTCCTCATTCAGTGTAAACATGCATTTCAAAGTTTATCAAATCAACTGAGGATTTTTTATTCTTTTAGTGCAAAGTTCCCTCTTTTTGATCTCTTCCTGTACTGCGTTTTCTTTCTGAACTGAACTGCAGTGGAGGGACAGCAACACAAGAAGAGAATTCTGCACTCAAAAGATTATAACTTTGGAAGAGGCCCACATGATTTCACAACTTTAAAATGCATTTTTGCACAGTTCAAAGACTGTGAGTCGTGTCCCCATCTCTTACATTGGAACCGCGATGTGAAGAGGTACTTTCCCAGCCAGTATGAAGAACAAGAACAATTTCATCCTCCATTAACTCTTTAAATGTACAAGGACGTGTGAGTAATGTTTCAAAACACGTGGAAATTTGTGAACCTGTGCCTTTTAAAAACTGAAGCGTTCATGTAGGTTATGAGGACATATAGTGAAGTGCCATTTTGATGTCGATAATTTAATGCCGGTTGTTTGCATATGTAGAAAAGAACTGATTTTTTTGCACTTTTAGAGCTGTATATTTTCCATCCTGTTTTTTAATAAAACTAATAAAACAAATAAATTTAGTATTTTGCATTAATGCAGCAAGGAAATGTACATGATAAATGCACAATCTGGCAAACCACAACAGGCTATAGTTATAAATTAAGTTTATTTAGAAAATAATTATTTTTCCAAAGTGCAACTTAACAGCTGCATCACATACATCCCTGCACTCCATCCAAGTACAGAGAGGGACATTACCTTGATCAGATTTCAACATGACAGTGAACTCTGAAACACTTGGTGTGGATGAACATTGAGTTGCACAATTATACAGGAGACGTCTAGACTTCTATCCCATATGTTGCACATTAAATACAAAACTAGCAGCAACGGAACAGAGCACAAAAACACTTGGACATACACACTGTACAATATGGCTATTAGCTCTGAATAACATCACCAACACTGCAATGGCACACGAGACCGCAGAATACAATGCAGTGTGGAGCCTGTTAGAAACACACCGAATGATTTTAACTTAATACAACAACATCTTGGTGCTGGTGAAAAATATAACTTGGCCCCTGAACAAGTGTTATTTGCATTCACTAACTTGACAAATGGGCATACATAAATAGCTGCAATAAGTTCACTGCAGATTGGATTACACTTGGACGCGGGACAAAACCATATAAATAGCTTTTTTGATGCAACAAACATTAGCATCGCAGAGCTACAAATTGTGCATAAATGAAGTTCCCAACATTTAATGGAAGTTCACTAAATGGTCAATTTGTTTTTTGGAGATTAAAAGTTTACAGTATGATGATGCTTGCACAGTGCAATTAATGAGAGGATGCTCCTTTAGCTACAAGAGTGTTAGCGATAGCATTCAATGACAGTGGATTCATGACTCATTTATGGCTTTTCAGCATCCGCGTGTCTGTCTTTGGACTGATAACAATAACCAATATCATCATGTAGGTTTACTGTAGTGTGCTTCATTCTTTCTCTCGCTAAAAAGGTATTTACATTACGGACTGATTGAAAATAAATTGTAACTAAGAGCAAGTTTTACTCTAATTGTTGAAGAGTAATTGTAGAAACATTACAGTTCCCAGGCCTGCTAGTTGCTGCCACATGATTTGTTGTTTGTTTTTTGTTTTTTTACCTCAAGAGCAATTGTGCTATTACAACAGCTGCATTTCCCTAAGTTGAGTTGTTGACTTTTTCCCTTAATGCTCAGATTTTGCAGAGCTGGCTTTAAATATCATCAATATTCATACATAAATTAAAAAAACAAATGCATGCATATACCACAATTACAAAAAAAACCCCAACAGAATCATTAAAAATATATATAAGAACAAAACTGAGATGCTGACGGCTTTGCAGCCTTGTAAGTGCTGTTAGTTGGTATTCTCCTTTGTGGTGATGGTGACAAGCTGCTTGGCTGCCTTGGCAATGTCATAAGCACATTGGATGACCTGCTGGGTGACCAGCTGCATGTCCGGTCCCGGGCAGCCCTCTGAAGGCACCGCCTTCCTGCACTCGCTCTGAAGCCGGTATGCGCTGGAGGTCAACAGGCGCAGCGAGCCTCTCACAGTCTCTGAGCGCGGCTTCTGCAGAGGAATGTTAAAATATCTTGATACTAACGCAACGTATTTGTTTAAAAGTAAACAGATTTGTGCAAAGAGAGGGGGTTTAGTGCCACATGGACCTCTGCAGGCCTAGAACTCAATCTGGCTAGAACCTACTTTGTCTACTCTCTCTACTTCTTTTAACACTAATATTAACATTTAACACACAAGAATATATATTGTTTATTTATTGCTTTTTCATTAAAGAAGTAAAATAATACATCGGGAATTGCTGAAAATACTTGGGAATTTGGACCGTGAAACCATGCAAAATACATCCATACCTTTGGAAAGAGGGCAGCCATTTCTGTTACAGCCACATGTATTCTTTCTGAGCAGGGTATGAAGCTGTGAGGAGAAGAGATTTGTCGATGAGCTCAACATGTTGATGTCATATTTATACAAATCTCAAAATTATAGAACAAATACGGATTAAATATCAATTAACCAGATACCATACATGCAAGTCAACTTACAGAGTAAGATGCTATATAGTCTTCACCACACACCGTGCAATATTATCTTCAACTTCTGGTTAACATCAATGAACAGAACATGCTATTTAAGTACAAGAAACTTTTTCTGTATTAAGAAAATTATGGACACACAGCAGAAATAACACCAACCTGAAAAATATGTTACATCAAATACAGTCACCTATATATCAAAAGCAAGTCACTGCATTGATGTGACTTCATCAACTAGCTGAAGCAAATTGAAAGTCAGTGCTTGAAGAGAAACAATTAAATGAAGGCATGTTAAAAACTGCACACACTCAGTAGCACTTTAAAGAAGAAGAGGTTGCTTGTTAGCAGGTGAGACAGAAGAGAAAGGACGAGGCGTGTGAGGGAGAGGAAAATAAAACTGTGCCTGGGAGGCAGGGACAGAGGCCAGAGTACCAGGAGGTGGGGTCAGGGGACCGCAGGCTGAGCGGCTGAAGGGAAGGGGGGGCCTTCTCGGCCCAGGGCACCAGTGTGCTGAAGCATCCCAGGCTGTGCCTGAGCCGACGCACACCTTCGCGTTCACATGGTCTGCTCACAGGGGTGAGGGACGGGGACACCATGACACCAAAACAACAGCAGAACAGCAGAGTAAAGTGGAAGTAGAACGAGGGAGAAGAGTGACGATAACAGACATAAAGGGGAAATGATAGAAGATAAACGCAACTAAACATAACAGAATAATGATCAGTGCAAGAGGAACATAGGGTTTTTAAAATGGAAGCAGAGAAATTAAAGCTAAAAAAACCCAGATCCCAAACTGAAAGATATGTCTGTCTCCAGATTCTGACCTGTCATGTTTGTTCTCTTGAGCAGCTCGCAGCAGCTCTTGGATATTCTTGGTGATCTGCTCGGTTTTGCGGATGACGTCCTCTGTGCTGGGAAGTGTGGGGTCTGGCTCCATTTCCAGATCATCCAGCTCAGGGATAGAGCTGCCCTCCCCCAGCCAGCCGCTGCTCCTCAGCCTCCCTCTCCTGCACAAACTGCAGGGAAATTCAGAAGAAATCATGTCTACTGCCAAAATCTCTGTTCATTGTTTTCAATCTAAAGACAAAACATCACAGTATTTATCTTGAAAACCCCTTTTTTAAACTGTATATAGAAGTCAGAAAATTTATTGTCTTTCTTTTTTATCACTTACGACAAACCCTCATTCATCTCTTATGAGCTTACCCTGAATCATCCATCTCAGAGTCATTGAATGTGTTGTCATAGTCACTTTCCGGCATGCTGCTTTGCTTCTCTAATTTCGTGGCCTAGACAGAAAAGAGAAAGCAAAAAAACCGAACTGATAATGGGTCTCGTGCAAGACCTCCAGCACCACAACCACAACCAGCTGTTAGGAAATCTTAATTTTAAATGCTACATGTCAAATTTATTGAGAAAGAAGAGACACATATATTGTAAATGTACCCCTTTCTATTTGTTGTATGCCTATATAAACAGAGAGAGCAATGCAGAGGACTCTGAATGAGACAAGCCAATAAAGCTGGGAAGCAAGAGCACATAATCAATTGAAAGCGTTCAATATAGGATTAGTAAAACAATGCAGATAATACACATCAGTTTGACATAATCACCAATGTTGACTCGCTTGCTTGAAAATGACCTGATCCTCTAGGATCATTCAGGAGATCATCATCAAATGTGACAATATTTTAATTTGTGCATGAAAAACTTTTAACTCCTGAAGTAAGGATGGATTCACGGATGACAAACAAAAAGCCAATACTAATAATGAGCAACACATGGCTAGAAACATTACATAAGAACCATGACACACAAGCCTTATTCATCCTCCAACAACCTAAAGGGAAGTAGACCCTAGAGGGTCATTGTTTAAGGGAGGGGAAGTCATGGTTCAGAGGAGTTCATAAATAAAACTGATAAAATACAACACGACTATAAAGTGTATCACACAAAACAGGAATGCCTTATCTTCACACCAGATGGGGCTCGCTCTGATGTGAGATGCTAACTTAACTTTATGCAGATTCACTTTCAGACTCAAAGCTACATTTAGAAACAGGAAGCAGAGACAAACAAGTACACTCAAGCCACACAGGACCCATTTGTATGTTCATACCCTTCCCATCTAAAGTCTAAACGAACTCCTCCTCTTGTGTGCAGGACAAAATGCAACACACATAAGCTTGCCTCAGAAAATGTGATTAGCACATACATGTTTTGATAAATTTTTTTTAGACTTTAAATAACAGTGTTTCTGTGTTACTGGAGGAAGTGAGAGCATGCTGTTTGAAGCTCACTGTGCAAAATGGCCAAGCATTAGTTAGAGAGATAGTAAAAAAAAAAAAAAAAAAGGACTTCTCTTTATACTGAGAAATGAAAAACATGATGAGTTCTCTCTGTAGGTAAAAAAAAAAAAAATACATTTAACAATATAATTCACAAAATACTCAAGTTTGTTTCTCTTCTTATTACAGACAGATGGCTGTTTTATAAAAATGAAACAAACTTTGTACAATCAAAGTTTTTCCACATCATGTGTAACACAGGTTTCTGGAGAGAAAAAAAAGAAAAAGCGTTAAACTTAGCGTAAGTGCTGCATCGCAAGTGCAAATTTCTGCTCAACGTTTAGCAGTCAGGCAGAGGTTTCACCTTCGCAAAACCACACAATTCCAGCTGTTTATCCGCGCTATGAGGATGATGCTGATGGAGGCAGGTATCTGATGGTGAGGGCAGCTGGTGGAGGGGCGGCTCATGCAGCAGGGCAGATAAGGAGCAGCATAAAGAGGACAGGGGAAAGTCAGGGAGGGGGGAGATGTAGAAATGATAAAGGGCTCCGAGTGGATTTGCTGCATCCCACAAGATGTGGGCCGAGTGAGGATGTACTTAACCTTTTGAGCACTTTCGTCCTTCGACCAAGACAGGGTGGATGGAAATGAGGGGAGGGATGAAGAGGTGGTCACAAAAGCGCCCCTTTCCGTCTAAAGACAGGGTTCAAATCACATTTTAAGGACACAAATTCCTTAAATTAAAAGAGAAATGTTTATACAAACTAAAACACTAAATGAATGAGAGGAATTGTCCCAAAAGTCTCTTCAAGCCAGTTGTGGGTTCATCGGATATTGTAAGTTGAGAATGGAGCCGGTGGAAAACTATATCTGTGCAATGACCATGACCATGCCATTAATTCTATTCTTTGAGAGGGTTGAGCTTACGATAAATCAATGCCATGTAGACAAGTCAAAAGAGCTCAGTTGCTTTTACAGACCATCCTCCTACATTTATTCCTTGGGCTCACAACCATTTCCTTTCAGAGCTCAGCGTCCTGGAAAAGAAAATATGACTGGAGAGCCCAGGAGTTAATCCATCGGGAGAAAAGCACCAGAAAAATATGATTCATAGGCTCAAATTTACTGGCACACATATCTTATTTGAATCAAAGAGAATCCAGACAGATGAGAAGATAAAGTGAGTCTGTGAAATTATCATGCATTACAAAAACACAGTATTTGTATGGTAGTTTTAATGCTTCATCAACATAAAACACAGTACAAACCTTCAAAGTATATCAGAATAACAGCATCTCCTTGAGCGTATAACTACGTTTTGTCTGACAAACAAACAGCACTCCAGTAAACAACAGATAAATGCAGATAATGGTTTTGAAAATGTATCTGGACAAGATGAAATGTGACTGGCTGTGTCTAAACACGACATTGTGCTTTCTGATGACTGTGCCTCTGATGCTGCAAAAAAAAAAAACCTACCGAGTGGCAAATGAGGAAGGAAGAACATTTAAAAAATGGCAGGGAGAAAGGTTTGCAGACAGGGTGAAGACATGAGGGAAAGTGGTAGAAACAGGGCAGTGGAGAGGAAATGGCAAAGGAGAGCAGGGAACAGGTCTTACTTACATGAGGTGGGAAGGGTTGCAGGGTGGGGATACCCTCCTCTGGGTAGGGAGATTCCCCTTTAGGGAGATAGGGCTTCAGGCCTGAGCCGGTCTCATACATAGACATGGGCCGACTGGCCCGCGCAGACTGCCGGCGTTTCAGGGCTGAGGGGCTGGAGGGGTCGGGGTAGTCTGAACCGCTGGGGATCTGATAGATATTGGTTGTGACCTGCCGCCTGAGAGAGATGTTCTCGCTTTGCAGAGATTGTAGCTGGAAGAGACGGTCAGCAACACACTAAGAGGTGCTCTCAGCAAAGCAAGCTTTGTTCCCTGTTCTGATCCACTTTATCTTTACAGCATAACATATCAGCCTTTATCCCATTGTTGCTCAAAATATTCATATTATACCTGACAGCCTGCTACTGACAGCATGCTTAAAGTCTTTTAATTCTGCCAAGGATTTCATTCGGCAGGAATAAAACATCTGTGGGCATCATATTATAAAATTGGAGAACATAACTTTTGATTTTTTGTTATTCCCATGATATAGAAAGTTCAGTTAATATTTGGAATGTTGTATTGGCGAGTACGAGTGTCTGTGCACTGATCCGATACCACGTAATTTATTAGCCCTGAAACGGGACCCGGCTACTTCCCAGCAGTCCCGTTTTTTTCCAGAGGGTAGTGAAGTCATAACCCGCCCTACACTGACCCTGACAAAGGGTTTAACCTGAGCCAGGCCATACAACAATGATAGCAATCATACAGGCTTAACACGTGTGTATCGGATCTGTAGTTTGTATTGGCCAATATGCAAAGTTCTCTATTTACAATGACTTACAGGGAAACTCATGTCTCGTGGTTATGAGCTGACAGAATACTTACTTGAGCTCAAGTATTAGAGACATGCCTGAGAACGTCTTCCCATAAATATCATCTTAAGCTCTCCTTTAATATCCATCAAACTGACCATAAGTGGGATTTGTTACTGAACCTCCTAATATCATAGGAATAACATGAATTTTGTTTTGGGGGGGAAATTTTCTCTTGGTCTGAAAAAAAATGCAAAGCAAGTGATAAGCAAGCAAAAGATCGTTGCATAGGTCAGCAACACAGGTGCAGTTAAAGATGTAGCCACAGTACAGACGGATTGACTCAAGAATTGTGAGAGGATAAGAGGGCATTCAAGAATGAACAAAATCAAGACGATTTTGTCAAAGATATATCAGGTTGGGTGAAGAAAAAACAGCCTTAATTAATTAAACTACCTGCATTTAGTGCAAAGTAAATGGTAGATCTTGTGTACTGGTCAGAGTAGTATGGTTTAGTTACTAACCCTCTGACATAATGACATAATTATTCCAATTAAAGTGGAGAGAAAACTACATTAAAAATATGGTGTGCACATTTTCTGAATTATACTTTTTAAAGGGCTACTACAATGTGTCATCACAAGCCACATGTCCTGTTTTCTCCTCATCTTCATCTGAATGTGAGCTTTTTTTAAGAATCTGTTCAACCGTAAACTAACACAACACCAAATCACATCACCAAAAACAGTACAGTACGCTACAGTGCTGTATGTCTACTGCAGGGGAGCGTCACAAGTACCTCTTGTGTGTAACCAAGAGTCATACAAACAGAAAATAAGAGAGACAAATGATCTGCATGCTCCTTCCAAACAGCCAAATTAAAGCAATTTTAACATAAGAAGAAAAAAAAAAACACAAGAAAATTAAAGCTTTAACATGCTTAGAATATCTGTGGCCAAAAATTATCATTTTCAAAATATTTTGGGTCATACATTGGTGCAGAATCTTAACAGTGTCACGTCTATAAATCAGCAGTTAGATGTAACAGAGTAACAGTATTCCAGGTTTGTATCAGGTGCTCTCTATAAAATACCTATGAAATGTAAACCACTTAGAAAATAAAGTCAAACAATAAAACGTACTAAAGGAAATCATCCAAAAACATTCTATGCAGTAAACACAGTATATGTGATGAAGCAAGGCACACACATACAATTTCAGTTAGTAACTATATGCTATGAAGGGATTAAAAACCACTGTCAATTACTTCATGCTTTTTTTTCTTAAAACATGCTTGTTAGTAACATTAGACAGAATAGATTTAACTCTAATTTATTTATTACAAAAAGGGGGATTCAACTTTTGTTATTAACTGGAGTAAGGGTGCATTTCTTTTTCTCAAATCCAGAAAACAAACAAACAAACAAAATAAATCTCCAGTTTACAATTCAAGTTATGAAATGGAACATGCTGGCCAAAACAGAGGGTGGACCAGCAGGGTGTCGCAGCAGCCTTATCTTGCAACAGAGCATTCCTATTCAGATAGCCCGGCCCTCATTACAACCCGCAGGGCTTCCACACCAGAGATCGATCACACTGGGCACTGCTGACCACTGTGGCCCCCCCTCAGTCCGGCCCCCGGTGTTAGTGATCTTATTGGTGCAGCGCGGGGGATACCTTTTTCTGCATCAGCCTCAGCTCATCACTCAGGTTGTTGTTGGCTTTCATGAGGTGCTGGACCTTGGCTTCAGAGGCAGAGAGTGCGTTTTTCACCTCCATGTATTCGTGCATAGTGATGGGGCCGTCTGAGAGGTCCGAGTCCAGGCTCTGTTGGAGAGAGGGGTTAAAATACGACACGGCGAAGGCACCTAGAGAGAGGTGTTTTCGTTCGTCAAAGTGATGCCACGAGATACCTTGGTCCTATCTCCTTTGCTCGAGGGGAGCTCTTGATCTGTATCCTCATCAGACGCCACGCTATCGTAGTCAGGCTGGTCATTGTCCTGGCTATCACTACAATGCCTAACACTCTTCAGGATAAATTCAACATTGTCTGGAATGAAGGGACACACAGTGGAAGAGTTACTGCGTATCTGTGCGACACTTCATAGTCAAAGGGATCTTGGAATAAAGTAACAAGTTACTCACCTTTGGGGCTGACTATTGAATTCCCTTGTTGTCTGCGCTTTGCATCACTTAATATGTCGATCACAAGAGTTGCAAATTCATGTGCATTGAATCTTGCGAGCTTCTGGCGCCCCTAAAAAAGAAAAACAAAGTCAAATCTGCAGCAATCTAACTTCAAAGTAAATACGCGCAGCAGGAAAGTGTTTGAATGGGAGCTCTGGAAAGCGGACTCGCCTGGTTTCGTGTTGATGAATACTCTGGATTCACAGGAAGGAAAGGCACCACAGTCGTCTCTGTCACCAGCGTGCTGTGATTCTGTGTAGCCAACCACACTACAAATAATAGGATAGGAATGAGACCAGCGGTGTCAGGTTTAGAGGACATTATAGGTGCAACACCAGTGGAGGTTTTAAAGTATCAGTGAGAGCTTTTACTGGATAATTCTACCGCACCTGCATCAGTCTCTCGCCGGTCCACCTCATCATACACATCCATGGCGAGCTCCTCGAATAAATGGTTACTGAGCTGCATGAAAATTAGGAAATTACACTTAGTCAGACTTAAGTAAAAGGGAGAAAAGAGAGCTCAGTACAGTGACTCTGAAAAAATACTTACAGACTGCAGTTTCTTCTTTGCTGCCTTGGCCAGTTCTGACAAATCTAAACTGCTACAGACAGACAATAACTTTCATAAACACATGCAACATATAATACAATTACAATTTGTAATACACACATCATTATGAGTGATACTTACATGTTCCTTATCCATCAAAAGAGAGCAGGAAAAAGATCAAATGTATCATTTTAAAGTGAAAAAGCACAATGACTATTCTACAGCGGCTGTGATTGCAATCTGAGCTGAAACATTTGTTTGGAATTCTAATTTTTTTGCAGTTTTTTGGGTATGTTAACTACTTCACTGGGTCTGTTTTCTCTGACACAGATAACAGATGCTGCAGCAATCTCAACAGCGTGTCCAAACAGGCCTCAGAGAAAAAACACAGCGGTAAACAAGTGCCTCGCTGCACTCACTTTGCTGCTCAGAGTGAAGTTAAACTCATTCACTTAGACACGTGTTAATTCACAGACAAATCACTTAATGTCGACGTACATCATGTTACAGCTTATGCTTTCTTACCTGTCAGCCATCTGTGGAACAATGAAGTGCTGACCGTTTTTATGATCTGAAAGGAACAACAACAACAACGTTCTGGATGACTGCCAACAACATCATCGATACTTATGGGGAATGTAAACACTTTCTATTAGGCATGATTTAGATATAGAACATAATCAGTATTCACAAAGCGAATTAAATACTAGGAGCAGTTGGTTTTTTTCCTGCTTGGATTGTCACATAGGTGAAATCTATGTGCAGAGACTTTTTCACTCTGTGAATGTGCGTGCATGTGTGGTTTTTCACTCCAACCACACATGCACACATTCACTGACCCATATTTTTAAATAGTTGAATTACATATCTGTCTCACTGCTTACCTGGCTTTCTCCCACACAGGTAGAACGCCAGGCGATCAGTTAGTTCGTACTGAACCTCCACCAATCTGTCGGCCAGGTCATGGTGGCCAGCTTCCCTACAAAGACACAAGTTCAAAAGCACTATGTAATACTTCAAAGGCCCATAAGATCTTGTGTTTGAATTATAGAAGATAAATGAAAATAGCTGACCTTGCATAGTCAATGGGAGTTTTGCCATTGCTGTCGGGGGCTCCGGGATCTGCCCCATAAACCGTTAATAGTTCAGCCTGAGATACTTGCCCTGCCTTTGCAGCTACATGCAACGGAGTGTTTCCTTTTTCCTAGAGGAGAGGTTGAGTACCATGACAAACCAATATGATCTAAAATCAACAGAAAAGTAAAAAAGCGAGGATGAAAATGTTTTAAGTACAGCAGGTGAATCTTACGGGGTGAAAAAAATTTGCTTGTGCTCCCAGGGATAGCAACCTCAGACAAGTCTCGAGATTCCCGGTCCGTACACTTGAGTGAAGTTGCTGAAAAGAAAAGGCAAGTATCATTATGAATTAATAAAGCTTTGCACAAGAGCATGTTGCAGCATTCTCCTAATCACTGTGAACAGCTGTTTCTCCTCACCTTACTTAAATCCTTGGCTGTTGAGCTGTCATCCTCCCGGCAAGGCATGCGATGGACAAATGCCAGCATTTGATATTTGGCTCTGATAAACTCTGATTTGTTCGGGCTTTTTTGGGACAGTGTGAAATGTGGAGGTTCAAACAGAAAGAAAGAGGCAGCCGGTGAGTGAGTGGCACATGCTAAACTTGGACGCTCAACAATCAAATTTTTTTGCTTATTAAATAGACTATAGAGAACAAGAACTCACTGCAGTTTGTCCTGAGGGTTGGCCTTGCGTTTTCCACTCAGCACAGATGCAGGGTCCAGAAGAGAGTGCTCCCATATTGAATTTGCACCATTGCTGTATAATGTCTGAACCATCTAGGGGGAAATGAAAAAAGAAACCTGTAAAACGTGTCCCATTGATTTAGACTGCAGAATGCTGACTGGCAGTTCCCTTCCTGAACAAGCACTTTCTATATTCGGACAAAATCAATGCACCTCAGTGGGATCTGATGTACAACTGTCAACACATTGAGCAAAGATAGAGGCCTGCTGAATATTATACTGCAGATTGTGTGCAAAGATAACGTGATCTCGAGGCGTTTCAGGAGCAACAACTCAGCCTCTTCCTGTCCTGTCCTGTGTTTTTACCTGCAGCTGCGTGGGAGGCCACGGTGTGTGCGTCAGGTGGCGGACTTGTGAGCTGTGTCTGCCCAGACTCCGATGAACGCTGCAGCACTCATCGCAAATCAACACCCCCCTGTTCACCGAGGCCCAGCGAGGCTCTGGGAAGGAAGAGAAAACCACAAAGTGAAAATCAAGACACTTGCAGAGATCTAATTGATGACTCACAACTGATGACATAACGAAATGTCATTTAAGGAGTAGCTAAAAGTACAATATTGTATCCTGCAGCTCTCACAGGTCTGATTTACTCTCTCTTTAGCTGTAGATATTCTCGGCAGTCAGTTAGAAAGCTATCACAAGTCATATCCTCTCTTTACATTCATAACCATTTTTCAAGTCACTGACATGATGCTAATGTGAGTCGTAACACCCCACTTCTCCTTTTTCTCTGTTCCTCGCTGACAGGAGCCTGGGAAACTCTTGCTTATGGTGTTGAAACTACTACAGACAGGTGTTTAAAGGATAAGGCTCGCAGCACCAAATCCAGGATGATAATCCATGACTGAAAATAGTCCATAACAAACATTATCATATTTCTGACCTATTTCTAAAAAATGTACGTCTTCATTAAAAAGACTGGGGGCTGATTGGGGGTGAGTGCCACAGACAGAGAAGGAAAACGTCCTGAAAGAAATACTAAGAAATTATTGGTTTTGGTCTTTTCATGAGATTTTTTTGACCATAAAGAAAATACAGCATGATGCCACTCTTGTCCTTTAAAGCCTCTGAGTCTAAGTGTCCAGCCCAGACCACCTGGACACATTATTTAGGCTAATGTAACACAAACAGTTAACACAATGTGGGGCACAACAGGCCTCGAGCAAGCTCTCAGACGACATGCAGACAAACACAATTTTAATAGAAGCCAAACCCCCAGTGGGCAGTAGCAACGGTAGCCATAATAAGCATTTATGGCCTTTTTGGAGCCCAGATTTAGGTGAAGCTATGCATTGTCTAAAAAGGAAGTGAAGACAAGCAGTTGTAGGTTGAAGCACCTCAACCTTATTGTTGAGCAACAGAGCGGCTTCCTCTTTCAAAACACAGCAAAAAAAAAAAATAAAAAAAATGAAAGAGAAATGCTATCAAGAATGTGAGTGCAGCATATTCAGGAAATGCACGGCGTTAGAAACTGAGACAGAGTGCACTTACAGGATACAGAATACACTGCGACCAAAATAAATATGTTTACTTAACCTTGACCTATTTAGCATACTTTACCTAACACAAATGTCAGAGTTGTGCCGTCTGCCGTTTATGGGCGAGACTCTTCTGGCAGCAGACATCTCAAGACCAAAAATACTGTAAATTCATATGACACTCTTGATAGCTATTAAACTGTTAAGCAGATTGAGTGTCTGGCACTGTGACAGGACGGACAGTGAAGACTGTGAGTGTCTTAGCAGCAGCTGAGGTGTATGGGGAACAGCTGCTGGGGGTTGCTGGTCAAGTTCTGGTCCCTCGTTTTTCCAGCGTCTCCTCCTAATTTACTCCCCACCAAGACCTGAGAGATGGTGCTGACATGCCTCTTTTACCCTTTCCTCGACAAGTGCTGCTAAATTTAATACCACATCTTGAAACTCTAAAAATATTCACACCCAACAACTGGTAACAGTTGTACGGAGGGGCAACCCAGGCCAGCTGCTGTGGAGACCTGAGGGCTTTAACTGGTTGGAATAACATGATGAGAGACAAGGTGCTGAATATTTAACATACTCGTCATTGTTTTTCTTGATTATCTTTGTGCAATAGACAAGATTTTTTTATTTTCTCTCTCTCTCTCTTACAGTTATAACACGTGTGTTGGTGCCACGGTAGAAAAAAAGGAATCTCTTCTGCACTGAAACCATGTGGTCAATTCACTGAGCATCCTGTTTTGCTTCCTGTGCCTGCTTAAAAACATCACGTCATTTCTATATAAATGGGACTTGAAGTGTGTGACACCTGATGCAACTATTACTTCTTCGGCTTTCCCAGAGACGTTTAATGACTGTACGCTTAATTTAAATTTCTTGATCGTCCTTAATACGATTTAAAACAGACAATCTGTTCGAAGATGCTGGTATTTCTCCGAGGTTATGTAACACACACAGGATTAACTTGTCTTCAGTATTTGATCTGGACTAATAAATCTGCTACCAATCGACGCAGGCATTACACTGAAGAGTTCAATCTGACAGTTTTTTAGATTTGGCTTTAGGATGTAAAAGGTTATTTCTGCTTTTCACTTCACTTTCTTCACAATATTAAAATAAAAACATACTTATTTTTCCGTAATTCACAGGATCAGTGGAGGAAAAATCCAGACTATTAAGAGTTTTGTCATTCAATCACTCCTCGTCAACAAAAGTTCAGTCTTACATTGTCGACATGGGGTTGGGGTTTTCTTTTACTACCAACATCCCAGTGTGGTGTACAAAGAAGCACCATGACTGGAGACCACTGTACCCACTGACTTTTTCTGAATGATGCAGTCATCCTAGTTGAACTTCAGACATGCCAGAGAGCTTACACAGCAGTTTCCTACTGAGCTGAGATGATATTTCATATAGGGGTGATTACATTTCTAATCTGCTGGAAACGTCTGCATGTCACTGACATTATTTCTAATGTACAAAGTGTTTGATACCTGGGACGATGACGAACCTGTGAGATTACACCAAAAAAAACGCCTGCCTGATTATTTAGAGCAAAGCCAAAGCTTCCCCAAGAGGCCTTCTTGATTTTAAGGAACGTAAGAAACTCAAATAGGCCTGTATGTCAGCATTTTGTTCATTTCTGTTTACAAAACTTAAATAAATTGCATTTTTTTTTTTTAAGTTTAGACTATTACTTCTGCTAAACAGCCTCGTCCTGCATTAGAGAAGTAGTTAAAACAACAAAAGATGAAGTGTCAGGGCGAAGAAAACACTGCACTTGTAAATGAAAATAAGCCTACTGTAATAATAGTTTGAAAAAAATACATAATACAGAGAGAATTGTATTAAAAGACCCTAAAAATATCCGGAAACCTGCATCTCTGGCACAATATTACCACGAAATAATCTACTAGAACTTCCCACAGTTATTGTGTTCACTACTCAGGTTCATTGTACAGTTTATTATTGTTGCATTGAATATACTGTAATTTCAGTCAAGGGGGTCGCCAGTAAAAAGACAGCTGCTTTCAAGTCTAATTGGATCCTCAGCAACTGAGCTATAACGTTAGAGACCTGTCAACAGCAATATCTGACTACTTACTGTGAAGAAGAAACAAGCACTGATAATCTGATTTAAGCCCGGGGAGTGAAGTGCAAGGCTTCAAACGTCAGGGAATAAAACAAACAGCTAACAGCTAAAAGACTTTTGCAGGGAGAGTCTGAATTTGCTTACCGGGAACATTGCAGTCGGCGCAGAGCTCAGTGTTTCGCAGGCGTTTCGACATCCTTTACTGGAGGAAGAAATAAAATAAAGACTATCTCCGTTACGTTATGCTAACCATTGATTACTATGTGTGTGTGTGAGTGGTTGAGGAGGAGGAGGAGGAGGAGGAGGAGGTGGGGGTGCCTTCCGCGTTAGCTTAGACCTAGCTAATTAAATAATAAAAAAAAACAACAACACAAACAAACGACCTGCTACTTCATTCAACTGTTGCTACCCTTTTCCGTTTTGGGGCTACAGCCATTATAACGTCGCCCCCAATAGACTTTAAGGTACAATGCTGCCTTTGCCTGCAAGTTAGCGGACTTATTAGCACCTGATTAGCCAAGTAGCCTGTGGTCGTTTGGTAGTTTGCTGTTCAGTCTCTGGTAGACTGCACAGAGCTGCACAGAGCTGCGCAGAGCTGCAGCATTCCCAGTGGCAGCTGCGACTGTGACCTACTCTGCGTGGGTACAGCGTGCCCCGGGGTGACGCCTTCTCAGGATGTAAACTAGTCCCCCATTGTCGCTTGCGTGAGCTAAAGCTAAACCAGTGTTTTTGTTTTTTTTGTGTACAGCTACGGTTAAGAATAAAATGTAAATATTGGTTGAGTTTTGCTGTAAGTTTGGGCGGTTTACAACCTGATAGACTTAACTGAGGGTATAAGATAACACAAAGTACAAGAGGTGAGCTTGATCTATTCACCTTTGTGACACGGTACATAAAAGTACGTTTTAAAATGCAACTAATAATGGGACGAAGCGTACTGGAGTCCCACCCATTGGTGGTAATCTATTAAAACACGTTTTGTATATCAATATTACGAATTTACTTTTACATAAATTAACATATAAACAACTCAACACGGGTCAGAGTGGCTCAATGGACCCTTAGGTTAAAATCTATGTATCCGCAGAACAGCAAGAGGAACCAAACGAGCATATATACATAGAGCAAACCGCCACAAATTATATTATAACATTATGTGATTAATATGGTTTAAAACTACCAAATATCTTGTGTATATATAATTACACTGTCACATGCTGGCGGTAAAGGTTAAGGTATTAAACCTCCCTGTCCCTCCCCTTCCCGAAACGTAAAGACGCCGATCTCATTTCCACGTTGTAGGGGACAACAGTCTGGATATAACATTTATACGTTTGTTTTGTTCATTTTCGCAGGACAAAATTATTGTTAAACTCAGTTATTTATATAACACACTGAATACATAAAAGTATGACAGGGAATCATGTTTATATATAGGAGTTGTACTTTGAATGTTTTGCGGATATGTGGAATGGTTCAGTCCAACTGGAACCGACTATTCTTTTTTTTTCCTCTAACGTCGATGGTTTTATTTACGAATCATCTTTCTGTCGTCTATCAACCAAATAAATAATTATTATTAGACAAAATATAAGTTAAATTTTAAAGGAAATCGGAAAACTACCTTAATTAGATGAAATTAATTAGATTGTGATTAAATTTCTATATAGGACACCCCTGTCATTACTGAATACTACGCCTGGCACTTCCTTGTTCAAAAGTTTTATTTAGAGGAAGGCTTGAGGGAAAAGTTGGGACACCGGTTTGGATATTTCGACGTTGTTGTGTCCAATATTGAAGACATGGCTCATATCAATCGTACAATTTGGCACAAGTAGCGTGTGTGTGTATCGCAGTTGTTATTTCTTCCCCATGGCTGTAGTTATTAGAAGCGGGCTAACGTTGCACTGAGCGGCCCCGTGAAGAGGAAGATGTCCACGGCTAACGTTAGCGACAACCTCCGAGTGAAGTTTCCTCTGCACGCCGCAGTGTGGGAGAATGACTACAGGAAACTGGAAGAAGAAATAGCACAGGTTGGTAACACACCTATGCCTTTCACAGTTAATGCTTGCTAGTTTACACGAAGCCGGGAGAGAGATGTTAAATCTCCGTAGCCATCCAAGATAAAGTAGGCCAGTCGTGTTGACAGATGCTCCGTAGTGTCACACTCAGAAAACACTTTATAATATCAGTGAGGGGGGGAAAAACACAGCTAATTCACTTATCAACAGGTTTCGAAGTTGATTTAAAAACAAAATGTATTCTAATATAGATTAATTGTCTGTTTTCCAGTTGTTAATCCAGGCTGCTAAACCCAATGCAATGGATTATCTTATCATCTGACCAGGAATGATAACACCAAAAACTGCTTTACCTAATACAATGTTAATGTTTGTGTTAGCTGACAATGTACAGACTGCAGGGCTGCACGATTCATATTAATGTTATTGAAGTTGCAAGAAGCTGCACTTGTTTTTGATGAAGGTAAAATGTGTGATAAATGGTATTATAATGATACTGTAGTGCTGCAGAGATGTCCTGTTATACAAATCTTGTTTTCCAGAAGTAAACATGTTCGTTTTCTTCATCATGATTTTAATAGTTGTTCAAAATTAAGATTATTGAGACTGAGATTTAAGATATGTCATATGATGTTTTTATTATAATTTTATATTTTTTGCCCTTACAGACTGTAAAATAAACTGTGCCATAATTAGAGAGTTTATAGTGTTTTATCATGTCCTGTCATCTTTACAGCGGCAGTCCAGCGTAACATGCAGCTGACTAATGTAACAAACAACAGATAACACTATTCAAAAGCATCTCTAATGTTTTTCCTCAGAGCAACTCACTACAGTTAATACTCGGTGTTGTTGCAACATAATTACTATGATGCAGTCGCTATGATTGATACTACCCAGCAATGCTGATCAATAACAGATTAACCTCAGTAGCATGACTCATATGAGGACCAGACATGATGCCCGGTCTTGTTGTCAGTGCACTGACCATATCATTATCAGTGATGACCTAAAGGTGTAAAACTATGACTCTGAGTAATGACGTGAAAGCCGTCGTATTACAAGGTTCTGCTCTTTTGTTCTTAAAACAGGTTGTAATGTCAACACTGCAGTATTTAGTCTAAACCGATGGCCTAAAGTTTCTTACACAAATAAAGCTGCAGAGGAAACACATGTGTGGGTTTCTCCCTGATTTTCCCCAGAATGACATTGAGACCGTGGATCCCAGAGGTCGGACACCTCTGCACCTGGCTGTGTCGCTCGGGCACCTGGAGTCAGTGAGAGTCCTTCTCAGACACGGCGGTGAAGTGACTAAAGAAAACGCCAAGAGTTGGACAGGTCAGTTATTAAAGACTGGCTCCATCACCAGACAAAGAATGCTACGATCCCATGAACGTTTCCTTCGCTTGTCTTACGGATATGGTTTTTGAGGATTTGTGGGTTGTTTGATCACTTAAAGCTCTTCTCAGATTAACCTCCTCGTCTGCTCTTAATGGGGTTTCTTGGAAAAATGCACATCCATTCCTCTGACTGCAGTAAAACAGTTTCACTTTCCTTTCGTTATTACCGTCATTGTTGAGGTTTTTTTTAATGGACAGTTGCCACTCCTGGGGGGCAGATGCTGTTCCCTTAAAAGGTTTAGTGGTTTGTTTATACTTGTCTGTCTCTGTAGTGCTGCAGGAGGCAGTCAGCACCGGAGATCCAGAGATGGTTCAGTTAGTGCTTCAACGCAGAGACTACCTCAAAGCCTCCACTGCTCTGGGAGGAGTGCCTGAGCTGCTGTCAAAGATCCGAGAGGTTTTACTTTTATATATTTCTCCATTGTCTCGTCATCTATGGGAATACTTACTGGCAGAGGGAATAATTGCTCTGTGTATCTTTTCATCCACAGTCTCCAGACTTCTATATGGAAATGAAGTGGGAGTTTACCAGTTGGAGTAAGTTCTTCTTTTGTGTGTGTTTGTGTGTGGATATATATCATAAAAGTAAAAAAAAATAGACTGCGTCCATGGTAACCTGTTCATGTAGTACAGGCTGGTTGTCAGCAAATCAGTGTTCATTAGGTTTAGGTTCCACATAGAACACATAATCTTTGGTAGCATCAAGTCATACAGGATAAACTACATACCTTCCTCTCAGTATTTGAGGCATTCGTTTTTTGTTCGGTAATGAACCACATTGTTTTTCATGTGCGGATGCATTTCTTTCCATTGTGGGACATTCATGTGCTGTTGTTTCACAGTCCCTCTTCTGTCCCGGGTTTGTCCAAGTGATGTTTGTCGCATCTGGAAAAGTGGCGCCAGCCTGCGAGTGGATGCCACTCTTCTAGGCTTTGAAAACATGACCTGGATCAGAGGGCGTAGAAGCTACATCTTCAGAGGAGACGGTTTGTCTTTGAACTCTCTTACACACACAGTTCCCTCTATGACTTGTACTAGTTCTGTATAATTATTTAAGTCTATTGCTGACTGTATTTTGACAGATTCATATGCAGAGTTGATGGAGGTGAACCATGACGATGAAGTGGTGGACACTGAACGCTTCAACATATCCCAAGAAATGGAGGATGTCACACTTGAGTCGATGCAGCCTGCTGAACAGGAAGTTGCCAAAAGATTGACCACTCCTATTGTCAACACCTACTTGGACACGAGGGATATTGCTTTTGAGAGGCAAGAGTCACATCTTTTTCTTTCATCCTTTTCCCCACAACACACATAGATCCAATTTCCTTTGATCAGCCCAGAACAAACTCTTTGACAATATTTGATGACAGTTGACATCTCATGGTATTTTCACACTTAATGTCATTACTCTCTGAGCGAGGTGGCTGTGTAAACAGTGATTAAATTAGGTGTCATCATTTGGCAGTGCCCTCTGGATGATATTTCCAGTATCATCCTAGCATCTAATTGTCTAAAATACAAAGGTCGTTCTACCATCAACCCTCACTCTTGCATGTTAGGTGTGTGTGTGTAACCCAGTAAACAAACAGTGTCGGGTTATAATAGATATTAATAATGTGAGCAAATTTAACTAGGCGTGTAACTTAATAGCCTGATAATATATCTTCATCTGGATAATTTACTCAAACACAGGTGACAATAAATAATTGTGTTTTCGTTACCTTTGAATGAGTTTATCTACAGAGGGAGCGGATCCTCTTCTACAGACACCACCATGTTAAAACAGTTTTTACAGTCACCCAGAACAGACAAACCAAACACTGGCCTATAATGATGCTTTTGTTTTCCCAGGAACAAGTCGGGGATTTGGGGCTGGAGAAGTGACAAAACTGAAGTGGTCAATGGATTTGAATCAAAGGTTTGCAGGCGTTACACATTTTTCTTTTAATTAAGTGTAGTGCTACTGAAAACTATGGATCTTATTTATGATAGTACGTGACATTAGATTCTGGTTGGATTCTCAGGTTTTCAGCGTGAACAACGTAAACGTGGTTATCAGGACAAGAACGGAGCATCTGACAGATGAGGAGAAAGCCAGGATAAAGAGTAGGTGGAAAATATTCTTCATGTATTACTCTGATGTCCTCTGTATATATATTTTCAGTGTATATATTGACTGAAACTGAATGAGAGTACTGAAGTTAGACTTTTTTTATTTATCAAAGGTGAAAGGAACATCTTGGAGTCTCTGCTGGGGACTGTGGAGCAGCACATAAGTGCACAGGGGGTAAGACGTGCATACAGTTATCACATAAAAAAAAAAATTTTCCCCACCTGGCAGCTGAATTACTGAACTCTGCTTCTTTCTAGGACCTGACCCTTGAGTATGCAACTGCGACCAATCCCACTGCCATCACTCCGGAGGAATATTTTGATCCTGACTTTGACCTGGGGGACAGGGACATCGGCAGACCCATTGAACTGAGCATTCGAACACAGAAGTGAGAAATGCAGCTGTATGGCTATAGAAACCTCATAGCTGTGTGTTTTCTATATCAGGAAATACATTTTCTTGTGTCATACAGGTTCAAAGGTACATTGTGGATGAGCGAGGAACATCCTCTGTCCCTGGTGGAGCAAGTGACCCCCATTATTGACCTCATGGCTCGGACCAGTTCCCATTTTGCACGGCTACGAGACTTTGTGACCCTGAACTTTCCTCCTGGATTTCCTGTTAAAATAGGTGTGACATTCTTACCAAGTTAAACTACGCTTTTAAGAAGTACATAAAGCTAAAGTACCATCCCCCCTCTCTGATATCTCTTTTTACATCTAATCTGTTGTTGCTTCCTGTCTTGCAGAGATTCCACTGTTTCATGTGCTGAATGCCAGGATTACATTCGGTAACGTCAATAAATGCAGTACTGAAGAGGAGGCGAACACAACGCCAGCAGCCACACCAACATCTTCAGGAGAAGACGAAGAAGCTGCAGGTAGGAATTCAGCCAGTTTATTATTGATTTTCACACTTAGTGCTCAATGCTCCAAAATAAGCTAACCATAAAAACAACAAATTATTGCTAGGCTTTAGAAATGCAGCCAACTTAACCAATAAATCTGACTGTATATCAAACCGTCCCTCTAGGATTTCGTGGGCTTCTTTTGGGAATTGTTGCAGCCTAAAATGTCTGATTTCATGGCAGATTTTTAAAAATAAATTGCAATGCATGTTGCAATGTATTAGGCATTTTTTTTCAATGAACTTGTGGAAGAAAGTGAAAATTGTTCCAGTGACAATAAAATCGGTAGTAGCTGGTGATGTATGGCTCAAACCTTTGCTCGGGGGACTGCTGTGATCAGTGTAACTCGTGGGAAAGTATAATAATTGGTCAAATTTGTGGAAAAGTTGCTGTAAATGGACAAAATTGCAACGTCACACAGAATTTACAATGACTTGTTGCAATTGCAACTTAATGGAAGAACTAATTAAAGTATTTACACGTCTGTGTTTCCTCTGTCCAGCACTGCCTCCGTTTCAAGTGTGTCCTTCAGTGTTTGAGGTGCCTGTCAGTTACCACCGCCGAGGAGGCAGCCGACACACTCCCGTGTCCAACAACGACGAGGAGCTTTTGCAGTACGCCATCCACCAGAGTCTGCTGGAGTCTCGCAGAGGCCCGGGCCAGGTCAGAACAATCATCACTTAATGAGCTCACCACACACAGATCTGTTCATTTCCCCCACATGCGCTCCTTTATATTGCGATCTGCCGCATCCTTTAAATGCTCCTGATGTTTGTGTCATTGTAGGAGGGAGGTTGGGATGACACTGACGGGGATCTCACTGACGTTATGCCCAGTAGCCAGAGCGACAGGTAGGACCACAGGTTAATGTTGCTAGCATAGCAGTTACACAATTTAATGTGGTAAAAGGAACAGTCCTGTTCACCTCTTGTATGTGTCAGTAAAAGGCCACAGACCAGAGCTGGTTCTCACTTTCCCCGTGTCACTGTTATTCTAGGAGTATCCCAGAGGGGGTGCTGGTGGAATACGGAGACAGCCCTAGCCCTGCCAGCTCCCACTCCACCTCTAGCCCCGACACAGAGCTCCGCCTGGCCATGGAGCTCTCTGCACGAGCTCAAGCGGAAGAGGAGAGGATGAGGAAGCAGGAGGAAGAGGAGCTGGAGAGAATATTGCAGCTATCGCTCACTGAGAAGTAAAAAAAAAAAAAAGGAATAAGAGGGAATAATAATACAACTTTTTTCAGATCCAGAAGCAACCACCACACCTCAAATTTTTCCTTCCTAACCACTGTAGTCATCTATGCAACCGCAGATTTCTTTCTGTAACAAATCATTCTTGCACAGGCAATATCAGACTCTCGGTATCCAATATTTTCCAAAAGGTATTTTTGGTAAGAGCATACTCCTTTTTATATATTTCTATCTCAGCATAGTGTGTCTCCATCCTCAAGCTTAATTCGTGGACTCTTTGAGATCATTTTGAGTCTGTTCTTTCCTCGGTTTTTCCGAATCCGAATCACAGCAGCAACCCACGTGTGTTGATCAATGTTGTTGTCCGGAGTGGGGTCAAATCAGTGTAATTAAGGTTCTATGAATAACAATGTTTGGCTACTCAAGGTGACTTCATGTAGTGCTCGCACTCAAAATGTGACACTTAAAGTCCAGAGCGCTGTTGTTCTGTTTATTATCGCCTCAGTCTCTGGTTTTTAAGGAGCTAGAATGAAAACAACCTAGCACAATACAAAGCTACTAGCACTGCAGACCTAAAGGTGCAGATTTGAGTGTTTTCACTATGAAGTCTTCCTACAAGAGTTATTTGTTGAGTACCGTGGGTTTCACTGAATAACGGAAATCTCAGGGTTCCAATTTTACACACTTTCGCTTCACTTTGGAATTAGTTTGTTAAATCAGTTGTTAAACTACCGGAAATTGTAACTTGGTTTCTTTGGTGCGAAATGGTTTCACTCATGCATATCACTCTATGCCATATTGATATTAATTCGGAAAGTTTGCTCCATTGAGTCAAAAGTTAATAAGTAATGAATGAATCATAATGCGTTTCCTCGTACTTTGTGAATGTACAGACTCAAACAAAAGCATGTTGCTGTGAGAGGAAGTTTGCTGCAACGAGGATGGAGTTTCAACTTTCCCGGCTCGATTACATTTTTAATAGCAAAGACCAGTCTGTCTGTGGAATTACAGCCGTCATGTAGTTAAGAAGCAGTCACACAAACCATTGCTGCAGAGATTATTCAGTTTCCTGAAGGCAATCTGTTTGCCTTTTGTAGCCACAAACAACTCTACACCTCCGAGAAGAAGAAAATACAGCACAGACTCAAAGATCAAGCATGCCCGCCATATGTAGAATTAGTTTCTTCAGCATGTGCCAAGGGATTGCTTTGCTCTGACAATGCTTTTGTCTGGGCAGGAGGGACTGACAGAAATATGATGTGCCACTCAGACTAAACCTTTGAACTGATTTTGTAAAATTTTGTAACTTAAAAACACGATAAAGAGGTTTCAGTCGTACTAAGGTGATGCTGAGTTACATGCATTAACCACTATAGTTGATTTCACTGACAACCAACCACTTATCCAAGGTCTCTCTGCGTTGCCGTGTCTGACTTTCAGGGGCTTCAGCTGAAAAAAAGGACTAACTATAACTATCAACTTTCCAAACTGACTGAACAGTCGACTTTAAAAAAAAAAACAAAAAAAAAAAAAAAACAGGCTGGCTTTGGTTAATTTAATGCAGATCTTTGTAATGCACCGTTCCAGCTGCAGAGGTTTTTTTTAATATGTTAAAAATTTTAAGAAAAATGTGTCTGTTTCTAAATGTTGTTTCTAAAATAAAGCACTTTATTTCCATGAGGATTAAACGTGACTTTGTGCATGAGATTTATTTACAAAAGCTGGTAACAAGGGAGACAACCTGCTGTACTTCATGTAATGAGTTTGATATGTCCATATATAAAACCAGTGGGTCTCTTTACGTGGTCAGTGCAAGTGTTGACCTCTTGAAGACTATATCTGCAGTGAATAGCTGCTAGCTATGGTAATATCAGCCCTAACAGCTGCACTCTACATATAGCACATAATCAAGGAATACAGTGCAGGACACAAGGCTACTGGAAGAATCAGTCATAAAAATAGATGTCATTGTGGTCTAAATGATAAAAATAGAATGGGAGCCAGTTTTAATTGAAAGATTTCTATTAACAAGCTGACTTCTTCCATCTATTATTTTAGTTGTGTGTTCGACCTGTAGTTCTCTGTTGACAGTTCATTTGTAGATCTCCTTTTTCCACCTCCATCTGACTAATCAAACACAGAACAAAATGATAGAAACCCACAGATTTATTTTAGTAGGAGATTTTCACATGTAGGGGGAAAATTTGAGTCATTACTTGATCTTAACTTGCACAGAAACCTTAATCAACATTATTTCCAATGATGATTGGAGCAGTGGTTCTTTTTTTTGTCAGCTTAGTACCGCTGATGAGTGCAATACATTTTTGGTATGAAAAAAATACTTGAGAGGGTACAATATGCATGCAGCAATATATCATTGTGAACGTGATTTAATTTGTTGCATTCTTTGAAAATAGCAATATTGAACTTACATTTACAGTATTTTTTATTGAACTTACAGTATAAATAGTTTACTATTTATTTATGACTGATAATCTTTAAATGAAACCTCACATATCCCCTGCAGTACGCCAGCATACCCCCCTTTGAGAAATGGATTAGAGCAACTTTGAAATACTACTTGTGGACTAAACAACAAATTTCCTTTTTTTAAAGGCCAATAAGACAATAAAATACACCTCCTTACAACATTTCCTTAACCTTTAGTAGTTGTTGATGTGTCACACAATCAAATATATAAAAATAAATAGCCCTATAGTTAATTTTAGAAGATTGATGAGCAGGTTTAACCGATACAGATTTAAGCATCGACAGCTCTCTCCCTTTGTAATGCCACTCAAATGTATTTAATGTTTGAAGGCCTGCAGACTTATTGACCAAATTTCCCTTCAGGACAGGCTAATAAGACAAACACATGGCCTTAAAAGTGGAAAAAAATACAAGTAATTACAGCATTTACTCCAAATAAATAACAAGTAAAATAGCAAAGATTATTGGCAGTAAAGGTAGGCAGATCATTTATAACAACCCCTTTACAGAAGCCATTTTAAATTATATAAATAAATAAATAAATAAATAGGTGTAATCTTAAACAACCTGCTTTCATGACAAATGAAACCCCAGTTAATAAATAACTGAGCAGCCTGGGCTCGGTTTCCCCTCAGTTCAGTCTGGCAGGAGGTGGTCTTGGTACCGGTAGGGGGGGCTCTGAGCTCCTCGGTGGGCTCAGTGCAGGTGTCGCTTTGCACCGGGCTGGACTAAAGGTCTTTATCTCTCGGTCCTCGGGAACAGGTTCACCGACGGGACAGCGGTTTGTAGACACACACAGCCATTATGATCATCAGCAGCAGCAGGACTGCGAAGACACTGCACAGCATGACTGTGAGGAAGAGGAGGAAGAAGAAGAGGAGGACACAATCTGTAGCAGCCGATCACAGCCAATAACAACAGACAAAACATGCGCTCTCAGATGGTGGATTAACCCGCTGTTATTGGCTTTAACTCAACTCTGTCTTTAGCGGTCAGTTGTCCCCTCTAGAATAAAGACAACAAGATGATTCTTGAACTATAAACCGCTTTAAAAGGAGCATCCCTGCCTGCACTGATACAGGCCTGCTGTTACTTCCCATCGGGTCTCACCTAAATTCTGTTTCTGTAAATTCACATAAGCTCTCTCGGTCAGTCTGGAGTCCTCCGGTTGTCCGTTAACTAACACACTAAAACACATTATTACAGCTTGTGGGATGAGGAGCAGCATCATAGCGGTGGAGGCTGGAGGAGGATGAGGAGGAGGAGGATGAGGAGGAGGATGGTGGTGGTGGTGAGGAGTTTCTTCTTCCGCTGGAGGATCTGGGTCCTAAGGCCGTTGAGTTATTGGAATGACAAGATAGGATAAGATAGACTTTATTGTTATATTCACTTGTTACAGCAGCTACAGATAGAACATAGAGGATAAGAAAACAAGAAATACACATTAAATAACAAAATGAAATAGAAAAATACAAAATGTCAAGAACATTTTTATTAATTGTTTTATTACTTTTTGATTTTACTTTGGTGATTTAAGTTAAAATAGAATATTGCACAGGTTACAGACGGATGCAACAATAATATAGCAGAAACATATAGGCTAGACGTAAGAAATTATATATATATATGTAAGAACTATACTCTTGGAGCTAAAACAATTGGTTGCTTAATCAATTTGTCAATCTTCAGAAATTGGCAGCTATTTTTATTAAGAGATACATTTTTGGAAACACTTTGTTTTATGGGTCAATGATTTCCTGGACAGATGTGTGTAATTTGGTGCTGTTAAAGTAAATACAAATGAATATTGTTATTCTATTTTTTGCCATCTTATGCCATCTGGGTTAAAGTAGCAGTTATTAAAGGTCCAGAGCCGCCATGTTTCTACAGTAGCCCAGAATGGACAAACCAAACATTGGCTGTAGATAGGGCCTTTTGGTATTTTTTGAGAGCTTTGTAGCCACCATAGTTTCTCCTCCACACATCAGTGCACGTTCTCATTTGCAGGTTATAGACACTAGAGGTGTTCAGTTAGTTGCAATCCACAACTTCACCGCTACATGTCACTAAGTCCTGCAGCCTTGGTCCCACTGGAAGCTGTCTCTTTATTTATTCCCTTTGACTTCAGTACTTTGTATTGATTACTAGATATAGCAACCTTTCTCATGGCTAATGTTAATCTCATAATGATGATAACTAAATATGCAAGAGAAGTCTTACATGTCACTGGTTGTGACACCGGGCTTTTATCCTGGATGGGCTAAAAATCTGGGGAGTAAATTAAGAGCATTTTCTCCAGGAATCACTACACAACTGATTTAGCCTGTAATTAGTAGGCCACCAAATTATACAGTTATTTTGAGGAAACTGTCTTGGAAATTACTCTGAAATTAGGGACCTGTGAAATCAAACACTGCCAGTTGTTTTTAGCAAAAGTGCCAAAGAAATTCACAGTTACTGAAATGTAAATATTTGTCAGTTTTCAAACCCCACTATGATAGTTATATTTATAGTAGTCATTTTGAGGGTTTGAGATTGTTAGTTGGACTAAACAAGCTATTTGGAGGCATCAGTTTGGGCTCTGGAAAGCTGTGAATGTGGCATTTTTTACATTTTGTGAACCCAGTGATTCATCAATTAATCGAGAAAATAATGGCATAATCAATAATAAAAATAATCTCTAGTTGCAGCCCTACTGACCGCATCACGCTTGTGGTCATGTGGTGCACATATTGGATTAATTATTGATTAATCTGCAGATTATGTTCCCGGTTAATGGTTTAATTGTCTATAAAATGTGAGGAAATAGAGAAAAATGCTCATCGCTTATTTCTCTAAAATGTCTTGTTTTGTCCAACCAGCAGCTAATATACTCAGTTTATTATTATATAGGAGTAAAAAAAACAGGAATATTTACATTTGAGAAGCTTTTTTGGTCAAAAAATGACTTATTTTTCTGAATATTTGACAATTGATTTAATCATTTCAGCTCTGGTAGGTTGATAAGAAGTTAATAAGTACATTTAAAGGGTCCTTCTGCACCAGAGTACTGAAAGTTTCAAGTGTTTCCAGGTAGTTTGACTGAGGAATTAGAAAGTCTATAAAATCTCTCTCTCTCTCTCTTACTGGTAACCATCAAACAAGTGTGAGGCCTCCATCACACTTCCCATTCCTGAAATGTCAAAGAGCAATGAAGAATAGATATAAAGGTCAAGCTCCTTGGGGTTATATCCTTATATAATTACTCTGGTATGACTGATGTAGATGGCCTTTACCTTCATCCTCTATAGAACTTAAGAGTGCACACCATTAAACACTTATTGCTCTTAATTATATGCCAGAGAAGCTTAATGAGTGTTAGGAAATGTCAGTCACGGTGGCCTGAAATTAAAACTGGAGGCTTCCTGGATAAATTCATCACAACAAGAAAACATTTCAATACAGCATGAACTCAAACATCCTGTTTTAATCGGCGGTCGGAAAGCCTCTGAACTGAATTAAACTGATTGTGTTGCTTACTCAGCTTCAGTCTTTGTAGTTATAGACTTACCATGAACGTGATTCTGTGACTCTCGTCGTTGTCTTATCTGTTCCTGTTGATTCACGACGGGCAGATATAAAGGAGGATTTCATAATCACAGTGTGTCATGTCATTACATCATGTCACAGATTGTTACACATTGTTTCATGTAGTATGTGCAGCACTCTGAAGTCAAAGGCATTTATAAAGACAGTATTAAAGAGTATTATTCAATCTAACAAATCGGTTTCCTAAGAAAAGAACAGTTCTGTGGTCTGAATGAATTTTATTAGATATGGAGGGTAAGAGGCTATTCAGACATGTGAAATAACCCTCATATTAAAGTGAGGAGGCTAGTGTGCATAATATGTAAAGATATATCAGTTAAAGTGTGATAAAATATGTGAACATTCAAATCGGTGAGATGAAAAATTAATCAGGATATCAAGGCGCACAAAGACAAAAGAAAAAATGTATTGTTTTACACAGTTTATACCTTATGTCAGAGATGAAAAAGGATTTGATCGTATGATTAAGAAAGATAAAAAGTTGTGATAAAACTGTATCGTAAAGTGAGTTGAGTGTATTGTTAGATCATAGTGCATAAATAAATGATATTGTAGAATATTGCTGTTCAGACAGCAGTTACCAACTATGGACAAACCATGTAAAGCCTTTTCCTAACGGCACCTAAGATAATTTTTAAAATTTAAAAGTTTTCAGTTCTCAGACTCTGTTTTTAAATGACCTCAAACCTAATTTGATATTTCTGTATTGCAGGTTCTTTGTCGGCCTACATACTGTAAAAAATTCAATTAAAAGCAAGGTCCTTATTAGACACAGGTCCCCTTTACTAGCCTGAGGTGGCTACATATTTTAACAAATAAACGCAGGCCTGGTCTGGA
Source organism: Dicentrarchus labrax (assembly GCF_905237075.1). NCBI lineage: Eukaryota > Metazoa > Chordata > Actinopteri > Moronidae > Dicentrarchus > Dicentrarchus labrax. The sequence continues at coordinate 4,376,748 of NW_026136714.1, read as the reverse complement.
TTTTATAGAAATTCTTTGGATGTATAAAACCTCTTGAAGCTTGAACGAGTTCTAAGCTGCTTTGATCACCTGCACAAATATAAATGTATAAACTCTGGTCAATATGGACATTGCTACATAATTTAATCCTTCTGTTCATTTTACAGAAACCACAAGTATCAAATTATCAAAGGAATGATTTGTAATTTATATGTTAACTGATATTTTATGTAAGTAATATTCATTCTGGTTTAGATAAACAATCTGATAGTATTTCCATTCTTTGGTGAGGAAAAGGAATTAAAGGCCTGTCCCAAATAAATGCAGGTTGAGTTAAGTGATTTACAGCAAATAAAAGCTATTAACTAGAAGTTTTACTGCATACACCCATACATACAATATAGCTGCAGTAACCTAATATTGGGCTAGCCAATTTATCAGTCTAGTCTAACTCTTGTTTGTACCTGGGGGGGTGATAAAGGCTAGATAAAATCCTCTATCAGGGATGGATATAGACACCAGTTTGGTGTGAAATGCTATCAAATAGAAATTAATGATCTGTTATGGCCACAAGTTCAATGAAAAAAGACAGAATTTATTGATTTCTAATGCTGTCTTTAGATATTTCTTTTTAATGCTTTACTAATGTGCCACAATAACATTTTTGATTTTAAACATCTTCAGGTCTTTCATTAGCTGGCTGAAGCATAACCAACCTGTCTGGTTATATTATCTATGAGCACTAAGGAAGATATATTTTCACAACCTAACCCACCATAGTCAAACACAGCCAGATGTATTAAAGGGAGAGACACTGCAAATAGTTATTCTGTCTCATGGTATATCGTCATTTGTGTGTGACAGACAACTAGCAACTGTGCATTTAGGTTTTTCATTCAGAACTACAGTATCTATATGCAGTCCTTCTTTATTTATTCAATTTACCGTTTGTTAAGCTGTTCATGTCAGGTAGAGAAGAAGCCGTCTATTTAGCAGTGTCTCTTTTATGTCTCCTGTGCTTCCCTTTTCTCTACTTCAATAGCAGTCAGTGGCACAAAAGGGCTTTGATCTGCACGTCCATCAACCAGCAGCTCAATGGGGAATCCTATGTTCCTAACCACTTTCTACTCTGCTATACGTTCATACCTGTCGTCCTTGAAGTGATCGGGCCTGGCGTAACCAGGAATGAAAATCAGCTGAATAGGTAAAGATCTGAAGGCTGCTGTTAGTGGGAATCATGTAATCATGCTTGTGTGTGTGTGTGTGTGTGTGTGTGTGTGTGTGTGTGTGTGTGAGAGAGAGAGAGAGAGAGAGAGAGAGAGAGAGAGAGAGAGAGAGAGAGAGAGAGAGAGAGAGTGCTCTATTCCCTTGTATGTTGATGGATTCTGGATATTGCAAATTAGCTTGTTAATTAGAATATCTAATAGAGGTGAGCAGCTACAGCCAACAGCCATTACAAAGACATGAAGATCACCATATGGAGATTTACAAGAGCAAATCTCTTATGTGGTCTCCTACATATTTACAATTCCTAAAATAAAATAAAATTCAGTACCTGATATATGTAGATAGTGGAATTTAACTGCCTAAAATATTTCAGGATGTTTTGTTTGTTTGTTCAGATTCAGGTTTAACCTCAAGGAATGAAAAGAAGCACAAATATGTAATATATACTATAATTACTTTATACACATCTGACTAGTACATAAACCAGGTTGAAAAGGACTTAAAGTCACACAAACAATCATCACCTTGCCCATCACATTGTTCTCTGAATATAAATAAAGTATGAAGCACTTTTAGATCACACACGTGGCAAAGACACAAGTGATACTATGCTTTGTGTCTTAAACAGTCTTAAATTAGAGAGTGAAAACATTGGAGAGGCACAATATCAATACAACCTTTACAAGTTTTGTACATACAGTGTAATATTTAGGCAGATTAAGGCAAAACAGTCTATCTGGAGTTAAATGAAGCCATCAGATGAAGACCAAAAAGTTAATTTTGACTTTAAAGAACCATTATACTTACAGCTGTACTTACTGCACTGAATGGCCAGGAAGTACACAGGCTCTACTCTTTATAATGCCAACATTAAAACGATGCACTAGATTTAAAAAGATACTTTTTTTCTGAAAACATCAAATTTGTGAGTGCCTCACTTATCTCCGTTACAAACACTTGTAGGGAAAAACAGAGCATTTCCTTTTAGCAGATATATATCCAGCAGCTGGCATTAAATCCTATACAAGAACTGTATTACAGTACAGATCTACTCTATAAATATTAAATACAGCATTGACAAAAAAAAAAAAAAAAGGACTGTAATTTAGTGTCAAGCTGATTTAAGTTTGGTCCCATTTAATTTCTTTCCTTGAACACACAATATCGGTTGAAACTGCCACAAAAATACAGCAGAGCTGGTAACACATATGAAAAACAAAGCTGGCATACTATAGATTGTGTTGACCGTTGAATGGATAACCTGCTCACTGAATAATGTTTTTATTATTATGTGAAGTTACCTGTGAAACACACTGCCGCTGTGATTATTCTAGTGGTGTAAACCTGTGTCATCCTCACTGTTGCTCCAAGTGCAACGCTGGTGTTTTCCATTGTTGATATAGCTGAGCATGCATTTCATATTACCATTAACAAACTACAGAAAATATAGAACTTAACGAGAGAAAACGGCCCCATGAAATAGGAAAGATGTGCTGAATGTCCCTTGGCATATTGTCCTTTTGAGATGAAGACATCTGATTGAAGGGAAAAAGCAGACCATTATATAAACATGACTCCTACGACCACACGAATGCAACAAAATGGCGAAAATGTGAAAGCTACAAACTGTCCTGGTGATGCAGGTAGATCTGAGTGCACACAGACCGTACAGTAAGGTGTGAGTATTGCTATCTCAGCTCTTCTTGAAATTAAAAATTTAGCAGCATTTTACCATTTTACAGAGTGTACATGTGCAGTGAAAGTTGACATGTTCAACATCATAAACAGTCATGATGTCAGATAATGTTCAGGTTCACTTACAAATTACTTAAAACTGCGGTTTGAATAAAAAACTACAAGGAGGGGACCAGTGTATTTTTTCACGTGTTAAGGTGTTCTGTTTTTTCTTTCTACGGCACGGTGGCCATGTTGAGGCTGTCAGCGTGGATGTCTGGTATGGTCCTCTCCGGTCTGAGACACACCGCCAACCTCTGTGGAAAAAGGAGAGCGTTGGAGAAGTTAATTTAATGTAAAATGTGTACTGTTTTTGCATTTGCACACTTTTATCCCCCCTCTCTTCATCCACTGACCTGCTTAAGAGATCCAGGAGTCCACACCAGCTTGTAGACCATGTAGATGGGGATCCACATGAAGGATGAGAAGCCAATGATGTACCCCACTGTGATGCTCCAGTCAGGGTATGTATAGTCAAACAGCGTGAGGTGCGGAGCTTTCAGTATGGAGCTCACTATAATATACTGAGAAGAGTTGGGATACATTTACATATTTAATATTTCCACATATGTAAATGTAACTTTTGTAAGAAATAATACAGGGGAAGGTTAATATACCACACCTGTCACGCTTCCATGCATTGTAAGAGAACTATACAAAGGTAATGTAATAATGCAAAATGTCAACAGGAACCAGATAAGAGAGGAGGATATTGAACTGTATGTAGAGGAGAGAAATTGACATTTTGCCCAAGTGTTTTCCAGAATACAAGCCGTAGAAAAAGTTTTAAAGGGAGATTATTAATATAGAGGAGAGTTTAATCTACAGAAGGGGGGAGGTCAGCCTTCAAAGGCCACGGATCCAGTCGTCTTTTGATCTTACACAGAGCTAGTTTTTGTCATAGACTGCCCATTGATCTCTGGATGACTTAAAGGGACGATGCTTATTTGATCTTTTTAATGGACTACATGTTAAAATATTGTAAAATGTGTTATATCTGAGTAGCGTTGTAGAGATTTAGATCCACCTGTTGTAAATGTGGGCCAGAGTATTTCATATCTTACTGTCAGGTGTGGGGAGTTACACATTACGGTTAAATTTAGTAAAAATGGGGATTATTGGCTGGATTAGAATTTCCTGATTTATTGCTCGAATCAGATTGTTTTTTGTTTGGCTGTTAACATTATTGTTTAAATGTGGTCCAATCAGATTCCTGTGTGAACAGGTCACGGTCCAGAACTGACCTGCATGACAAACGTGAGTCTGGAGTGATGTAAAAATCACATGAATTCTGATATGACTGTTTACATGGTGTCGGACCTGTATCTGATCTGGAGCACGTATGGAAGTGGTCGTTCACACTGTAAGTAAGAGACTGATCGGATTCAGATGCGAGCAAAAAAGTCAGATTTGTATCTGCAGTGTGAACGTAGCCTTACAAAATACACTCACATCAGTACTTCTTATTGGCATTTATTTTCTTGTCTTTATTTGCATATGTGGTTTTGGTAACGGAAAGTAATAAAGTTACGTTAATTTAACAATGTGATACTTGGATTACATTACTGACCACATTTTTTAACAGGTAATTGTATCAGATTACATTTTTTAAGTAACCCTCCTAATCATTCTTACCGCTAGAAATGCTGGACTGATGGCAACCCAGCACACCCTCCAGAATAATCCTGGAGCTTTGCCCAGCATTGATTTAACATCATTGCTAAATCTGTTGATACCTGAAAGCAAGCAAAATGAGACACTTACAAACGATATATTTTGATCCAAAAGGTCATAAATTTACATCGCAGGTACTGAATACCAGTCAGTCGATAATAATCTCTTGTTTACCGTAGAACCAGGAAACTGCGATGGCCTCAAGGAAACCCACAGCTATGATGGAGCATCCTACTCCGAATTCCTCCAGCAGCTTCACCACATAGGCACCACCCTGTCAATTACATCATCACAAAGTGTCCAGAAGTACCTAAAAAATATAGTAAATGTGATTGTTTGAGCTAACAAACACCTACATTTGTAAGGGTGCTTAGAGAGCCCAGAAAGCAGACAACTACCAAGCCCAGAACAAAAAGTTCACGTCTGTGAGAGAAATGATCCGGGTATTCATCCAACACAGCAGTGATGATCGCCTCCAGCCCTCCAAACTGAAACACACAGAGAATGTTTGAAAGACAGAATTATATTGTAGACTGTAAAAATTTCAATCTGCATGAGCCCATCAATTCATTTAGATCTTTTAGGACATGCAAAAATGTACTTTCAGTAAGATTAACACTGTAGCAATGCATCTAGGTATACATTTGCATATTTGAAATTAAGAAAGACACAAGAATAAAATGATTTTGTAGAAAATGAACTGAAATGCAATGAAATGCGTGTCCAAAGTAATAAATCTGACTGATTACAGGTATTTAATCAGATATGTTGCCTCCACAGTGATACATGAAGTGACCCTGTGGTCTCCAGAGTTCGTACCGTGCTGTCCAGTCCCAGCGTGATCATCATCACAAAAAAGATGATCGCAAAAAAGGTGGAGCCCATCATGTTTGCGATGGCCTCTGGGTACGTGATGAAGAGTAAACTTGGTCCTGAAATTATTATAACATCAGGGTGAGTGTTTTTTTTAATTATTATTCGTGATTTTATTATTGAGGGATATTTCTTTTTTCTTTTCTTTATTTGAAATATAAAACTCGTTCGCTGACTGACCTTTATCCTTGGCTACATCCTCAACCTCCACCTTCCTCATCTCTGCCATGTAGCCCAGCACCGTGAAGATGACGAACCCCGACACAAAGCTGGTCAGACAGTTCACCAAACTGGTCACGATGGCGTCACTGTTGAGGAAGAAATTAAACCCTGTTTAAGCACATGCAGCATAATAACTGTCATTCATATTGTTCTTGAACCTATTTTTAAATTATTTCTATGAGAGACTTTGTTCCAAAGTATTGCTGTCTGAGATGAAAGCTACTCTATACTCTGACCTTCTGACCTTTGTTTAATGGGTTCCTTTATATTTTCTCTTCAGCTTTGGGTCTGAGTCCGACACATGAGGATTCTCCAAGCTAGCAACCAAGGGACATCTTGCAACAATACTAATGAGGAACACTCCACAAAAGGATGTTCATTAGAGATAAAAAAAACCAACAAAAAAAAACCAACAACTCTCTTACCAAACTTCAAGTAAATGTAAACAGACTTGGAGTAATTAGTAACAGAATATCTTCTGTAGAAAAGCTTCAGTGTCTAATGGTTTTAAATAAATAAATAAACATCTGCGTAAAAACTCAAGCCCATTGTCCCAAAAGACTAAAAACACTCTCATTTGTTTGTGTTCAGCTTTTTTTTTTATTTCTTTAAATTAAAATCTAAAATATAATGTTTTGAGTCAGAATTTGGAGGTACGTTGCAATTGAAATGTACTTTTCTAATGCAGCAAAGAAGAAAACGTAACAGCAAAAAATACATATGCGATATATTTGTCATGTGAAAAACAATCAATAATAACTTAAAAACCAATACATCAGGGTTAAGGTTATTATAGTTAACTAAACTAAAACTACATGTGAAAAAACATTTTAGTCAACGGAAATAAAACTAAAAACCAGCTAAAATGTTATTGTGCACTTTCAAAACTAACTAAAATAAAATAAAAACATACGGGAAACGTCTTTATTTTTAGGCTTTAGTGTCAATTTGGTCAAATTTGTCAACACAGCGAGCATGAGGAGATATTGGTATATACTGAGACTGCACATCGCTGTGTGTCTATTGTTAATACCTATTCTGAACTTCTTAAAACTTTCCCTTGACAAATATCTCCCATTTTACGATTATAAAAAAAAAAAAAAAAACATTTTTAATCAATAAAAACCAAACTGAAATGAGCAAAAACCCACTCCGAAAACTAGACTGAATTAAAAACAAAATAAAAACTATTACAAAATGTTCTCAGCAGCAGCCAGCATCCAGTTTCATTCATGAACTGTGTGTTTAACTGTTACCTCACATGCCACTCTGCCCTACTAATCACATCAGCCACACACACACACACACACACACACACACACACACACACACACACACACACACACACACTATTAGTCATACTGGGAGTGTACAATTTAATTTCTCCAGTGTACAGCTTGGCATTTATACCCACCATGTATTCCCCACTCCTGCCTCTAACATCATTGTCTCGACCACACCATCTCATTTAATACTTAAGCAATAAATCCCACAGCTGCTCTTGGAGTTTTGACCGCACACTGAGCAGTAAAGCCATTAAACTCAACCCATTAAATTCAACAGGAGGTGTGATTTCTTATCAGACGGAGTGCAAAGAGTCTACAAAGGTTTTAGCCTTTTTATCTGGAGCCTCAGCCTCTGCTTATGAAGCTGTGTTCAAGCCACAGATGTGGGTTCACATGACTCAGTGTGTGTCAGTTCTTACCGATAGCAGTTATTTGTGAAAGGGTTGTAGCTGGAGAGAGCCAGGAGGACCCCGAACCCTGGCCCCAGAGAGAAGAATATCTGAGCAGCAGCATCCACCCACACCTAGAAAAGACAGAAAGAGACATTACACTATCTGGGACTGTTAACTGTGCAAGTTCTGGGATGCTTCAGGTTGCTAGGGGCATACAAAAAGCATAAAAATACAGTGTTTCTTCCAATTTCTGTCAGGTCTTTCCTTTCAGTGATTTAAATTTCACCCTATTTTCATTTCCTTATTTGTGTTCTGATCCCTCAGTGTTTAATTTCCCAAACAGAGAGGTGTTGTGTCAGTCGTATAGAAATCTAGTTGCCGCACAGCTGTACGCAGGGAGATCTGAAGAGGAGCATGCATTCGGCATTAAAAAGAAGAGGGCAGCGTTGGATATCGGTGAGTGAGACAGAAAGGGAGGCCTTTGTTAATGGGCAGAAAATCTAAACCAATTATGCATCTTATTATCCTGCTCTGTGGCTTATTTATGCATCTCATTTCATCTCATTCATATTCCCCTCCAACCAAAGCACTCACACATGTTTAGCAAACAAGCCGGAGAGGAAGACGAGGACGTTTCATAGATCTAAAAAAAATCTATATATAAAAAAAACATGCAGGTTCTCAAGAGACTGGTGGGTAGCGATGAGTGAAGGTACATATTAAACTCTCGTGCATGGAAGATCCAGATGTGTTATTTAATTACACCAGTTTACCGAGTTCAATGAGGAACTCCTGAGTAACGCTTTGTCAGTTAAAGTCCTTTTTGCAAGTTATACACACAAATTTGTGCTCTGGGAGGAATAGTGGACAGAGGAGACGAGTATCTGTTAAGAAGAGTAACTGAAATCAATTATTTAAGACATTTAAGGCTTAAGATGTGGCTGCAAATAACAAATAACCAAGAAGTAACATTTCTCTGTTGTTAAATCAAAAAGCAGTGATGACTGTTTGCTTTTATCGATATCATGATCATCATCTCCTCTGTCTCTTCTTTCTTTTCCTATGATTGATCTACACATCAGGTGGAGAACCTTTCACTCACTAAAAACAATTGCTTTTTAAGTTGCCGATATAGATCATTTAAATTAAGTAGTATAACATAAGATTCTCAAGGTACCAAATTCATGAATGAATTTGATCCAACTTTTCACAACTCACACTGGTCTCCAGCAGCTTCCCCCACTGGGGTTTTAGGTAAAACACCACACCCCTCCAGGCTCCTGGCAGAGTGGCTCCTCGAATTAGCAGGATGAAAAGCACTATGTAAGGCAAGGTGGCGGTCACCCACACGACCTGGTGGGGAAGAAAAGAGGAAGACATCAGGTAAAGAAAAAAGAGATCATAGTCACTATCATAGTGATTAATGTAAAGAAGATGCACTGTAATCTCCTTTATTGTTATGGTAGTAAAGCAACTGCGAGATGTTACCTTCCCTGAAGTCTTCACGCCCTTCCAGAGGCTGAAGTATACGATGGTGAAAATGAGAAAAAGGCAGAGCATCAACTGCCAGCGAACACCCCCGACGTTCTTCAGCCCGGACGACTTGTGGATCTCAAGAACGTTCCTCCTGTAATGGCAAAAAGCACATCAGTCAGCACATATCCAGCACAGCAGACCGGCACTTCTCAAACATCCCTCGCTGACAATATTTGTGTAGAGTATTACTGTAAATCTATTTATATATGTGGTTTCTGTTACTCACACTTACATGCACTTACGTGTAAAATTCCTCTGCCGGAGACTTGGAGGAATTCGTCCAGGTGACGTTGTCAATGCCAAAATAGTTGGTGCAGTCGGGGGTATTCCACACATTGTCGCAGTTTGTCCAAGGCAAGATGCTGGAGAAAGAGGAGTAGAAGTAGAAGAGGGCCCAGGCGATGATGGTGTTGTAGTAGAAGGACACATACAGAGCGATGATACAAATGGCATATCCTATACCTGAAACAGAGAGATGAGATTAAAATGAATGTTAAGTGTATTCTGAGTCACAGCTTTCTCATGGTAACTAGATTTCATCTGCGACTGAGTGTGAGGCCTTACCTTTGAAAATGGGACAGATGTGTTTCCATATGGATATGGCTCCGGTTCTGTGGAACTGTCCCAGAGCCAGCTCCATGTAAAAGAGCGGCACACCGCCAAAGATGGCCATCAAAATGTAGGGAATGAGGAAAGCACCTGCACAGAGATGCATGAAAATACATGTTATGATGAGTGTAATGACAAAGTGAGGACATTCATAAACTCAAGAATGAGGATTTAAGAGAAAAATGTGAAAATTAGTCTCATTGGCCTTATTTTTTACATCTATTAATTAAGCTAAATTTAGTTTTTATCTTTATATTATCCAACCATGGACAAGAACATGTTATTATGCTATATTAAAAAAAAAACAATTTGAAACACTACATTTGAAAAATTAAATGTCTACATAAATAATCTTCTGTTTATTCAGTTTTTTTGTCTTCTATATACTTTTTTAAATCCTCTTTTACGTTTTAATTAAAATCTTGTCTTTATGCCTTATGTGCAGCTCTTTGAATTGTCCTGTTGTTGAAAGGTGTCACATAAATAAACCTGCCTTGCTAAAATGCAACCGACCCTTCACTTACTCACATCCTATTCCCAACAAAATACATAATGATTGTACAAATATAGGAAGAAATCTGAAAAAAAGATAGATATTCACAAAAAATAGACATTTTCTGTCATGAAAACGTTTGTCATGATATGAAATTGAAAATGAAAATTCCTTTATTGTAGAACAAATATTACAATACAGACAAACAGATACAGTCTGTGCGATAGAAACTAACTTTTTAGTGAGGACAAGTCTACAGATGCGCACTTCAGCACCATGGACAGTTTCTGCTGCCAGATGCGTAGCTTCAGCCTGATTTCTGAATAATCTGAGACCATTTCGAGCACAAATTCTGATCTTTAATGGATTTGAAGTGTTTCCCAAGTGGCTACACACATCAGATTTCAAAGTTAAACAAAATCCTGTGTAACTTGTGAAACTAAGCTGAATGACCTGTTTTTTTTTTTAAATCTCCAAACCACTCACCGCCACCGTTTTGATAACATATGTACGGAAATCTCCAAACATTTCCCAGGTCCACCGCAAAGCCAATGACAGACAAGAGAAAATCCATCTTTTTGCTCCATTTGTCCCTGGAGTCCGTCTGTGTGATGACCGGCACCGGGACCGCGTTGTTGGAGCTGTAAGCCGGGTTCGGGGAGCCGTGGTGGGTCAGACTGCCGGCCATGACTGCTGAGTCCTGTCGGGGCATCGGACTGTGAAAAGTCAGCCAGGGGACCAGAGAGGAGCAGAGAGGAGGATGTTTCTCCTGTAATGATGACAGGGAGGAGTGGGAGGAGTTGGTGGAGCTGCAGCGGACACTTGGGGATACCTGTTAGTGGAGACAGTTAACAGAGAGGTGGGTTTGAGGTCCCATGTGTTATTGCTGATCAATAACATTGATCACTTTGTAGCTTTAGTAGCTTATTGAAAGGTTTGACTCTTTCATGACAAACCAGTGAGTTAACTGGTAGCTGAGACTGGCAGCTTTGCTCTCTTTTGATTCTTTATTTGTTCACTTCGTTCATCAAAAATAGCTTTTTGTGAAAATCCCCTTTAATTATAATTTGGATGAGACAGACTGAGCTCATGATGGTCTCTAACTCTGCTGAAATCAACTTTATTGCTGCAAACAGGGGCGGATCCAGAGGGTTGGCATTAGGTGCTAACCCTAAAACTTCCTGGCCACCCCCGATGTAACACAAAGTCCAGTGTGTAACATTTAGGAGGATCTATTGGCAGCCCAGAACAGACAAAAACCAAACACTGGCAGTAGATAGGGCCTGTTGGGTGTGTTTTTTTTAGTTTCTCCTGCACACTTCACAGCCCGTTCTCATCCCGAGGTCATCAGATACAGATGCCAGTGGTGTTCAGTTTCTTGCAATCTGCAACTTAACATTTAGATGGCACTAAATCTACATTTTGTCCTTTAACATGTTAATTTAGATACATTTTAAAAATACTGTGTTTAAAATCTGAAATTGATTTAATGATCTATCATGGCTGAGATAGACTTAAGTTTAATGAAAAAACATGTCTGAAGATTTGGAAATAAAACAATTAATTGATTTCCAATGCCACCGTTAGATATTTCCATCCAATGCCTTACTAGTGTGCCACTATAATGTATGTGTTTTTATGTTAGAATAGCTACATTTGTTGGGTTTTCCAATCAAATATTGATATATGTGACATGTAATGCATATATTCCTGCCACCCTTTTGCCACCCCATGTATATTTCTCTAGATCTGCCCCCATCTGCAAATCCACTTCACACAATCACAGTAGGCCTACATACCAGATTACTAAATTGGACTTTCCGGTATTTAAGAATTCCAGGAGGTTTCAGTCCCTTTTCAATGACAAATCAGATATTTTAGTTCAATATGAGTTCTGATACCATCAATCAATATATGAACAACTATGTTCAATGCTCTGTTAAAGCCTTTGTAGCCTCTGAATGCAACAGGTTGCCCAACACAGTAAGTACAGTAATGGTTATAAAGATTAGTGTCTGCTTTTCATCATCCTTCAACAATAATGAAATGTAGGGCTCATTATTCACATGATCACAGTAAAAGTACCAGATTATACATTTTTGGCTTTCCACTTAGCAATCGGAGACTTTGAATATAAGATTTTCAATTAGGTTTATGTTACCTTTTCAATAGAATTTTTTTGGGATTGATCTGAGTACCATTTAAACAATATAAAGCAGTGATTAAAGTTGAGTAAACAATCTCATCACAAGGTCCCCTTAGCAGCTGTTCCAGAGCTTTTAATCACATCCAATGATTTTCATCAGCGGACGCAGTTGCCCATGGGATTGTAACTGTTGTCTGACTTCTCATCCATATTGTTTTACTGTAAAAGCTTAGGTTTAGAGGTAATTCTCATTTAAAACACTCTCACCACAAAGTCCATTTAGTAGCTGTTTGAACATCATATGTTGCTATTTCTATCAAACCTCTAAATGTTAAACTGGCCCTTAACATGTTTATTAGAGTTCTTGAATCCCGACTCAAGACCAAAGGTGGTCTGCTTTTGCAGTCAGGGTCCCTCAGCTCTGGAAGCTGACTGAGGTTTGCTGAATCAGGGACATCTTTGTCAACACATAGCTTTTCAAAAAGACTTTATTATGTTATTATCATTATTATTATTTATCTTATCTTTATCTTGTTTTTTTAATTGTCTGAATTTATTTGTCTCAGTGCAGTTTATTGTCAATGTGTTTTATTGTTAGTATTTATCATTGTTCGGGGGTCTTTTATTACACTGTATTATTTTAGCTGTCTGATCTTATTTGCTTCACTCCTGAAATGTTTTAATCCTGGTTCAACCATGTAAAGCAATTTGTTTTTGAATAAATAAAATGTATTGATATTGTTTTATTTAGTATCAGGTACTTTCAAATTTTTTTATGTCATGTTCTCATTTCCCATTTATAAAGCACCTTTCTAGATCAGATGTCATAAAAGTGCTTCACAATGTAAGCAAGCAAAAGCAAGATAAATACAGACAATATAAAAATAATAATACATAGACACACAGCACATTTGAACTTCCAAAAGTTTGATAAAGAAAGCTATAAATAGCACCTTGAGCCATCTTGGCTTCCTGATCCTGTGTTAATATAGTTTGGTGAAGACAGCAGAATGGAATCACGGCAGCTTAGCTGCACTCATTAGGAAAAACCTAATAAAAAGACTTTGTAATCAAATCCACCGCTTTTAGCACTGAGCACTTTGAAAAGGCTGCTAACTGGATCTTCAGAGAGCAGCGGTCACGCAGGAGAGAGTGCATCAAATAGAGTTACTTTGGGAAATGGATATGACACAGAGATAGGACGAGAGACATCCAGCACCGTCATAAAATTGTCACTTAAAAGCCAAGTGGCGGCCAAACTGCCTGGCCTGGTTTCATATGACTTGTTTTCCGGCTGCTTCACCTGAAGCTGGGAAATTTTTTGTTTGATACATTTGAACATAATTTTCTCTCAAAATGTGCATCAAAAAAAGATCAAAAATCCTTTTCATTTGCAATCTTTTTTACTTCAAGTTAAGATAGATAGATAGATAGATAGATAGATAGATAGATAGATAGATAGATAGATAGATAGATAGATAGATAGATAGATAGATAGATAGATAGATAGATAGATGCTCTTTTTTTACAGTTCCCTCAGATTCAACATGTCTTCATCATTCTCTAGGATGGGAAAGAGTAAACAATCAGCTGGTGCAAAAGGGCTGCGGTTGCTCAGCCGAGGTGCGGGGGCCCCTGAGGGCCAAAAGCCTGACAACAAACCATATAGCACTGGCCTTCTCCAACATACAATCCTGTCAATCTGCATTGGCACACATGGGCAGAAGAACATCAGACTGACAGGAGCCTCTATCGCATGCCCTGGTGCCTGTTAGAGCACGTCGACTCTAATCACACACGGACATGTGCATGTCGGCTCCGAACAGAAACTCTGCTGACAGGCAAACAGACATGGATATGACACGGCATTGTTGTTTCTCAAAATTTAGGATTTTATTTCATTTTTGAACTCTCCACATGAGCCCCATTGTGAATTCTTATCATCTCTATTGTCTCCTGAGCACATAAAAGTGAGTAAATGTAACTTCCCTCTTCTGATCACCTGCAGCAAATCAATTCACACACTCATGTTCCATTTAACTCTGAATAATTGCTGTTTTTGTGTTTGTTTTTGTGAGCAGTGAACCGACAAACACATATGAATGACTACTGTTGTTCTCCCATTAACAAGTAAGCAAAGCCGAGCTGGAGAGGAGCTCTGCTGTGCTGTTTACTCAGGCAGAAGTCCTCGTATGGCATTTAACAAGACATGCTATTACCTCATATTATCTAAAGCCACTGCGAGGTGTGAGTCACCCCAGCGAGGGAATCCTGGGTTGAAGAGGCTGTTTGTATGGAGTGAAAAAATGGGCTAGTCGTCACAATGAAGCCACTGCAGCTGCTCTGTATTTATTTTACATTTTTAAAATGATAATATCTCCAAATCTCTCTTGATTGATGGAAAAGTTATTGTTTGGTCTGGTATCATCATGTAATGTTGTAAGATTTCACCTCTCAGCATGTGATTAGGGGATTACGTTCAACCACAGAAGCAACCTGTGTATTTTGTTGGTTCTGAAGTATGAAAGGAGCTTTTGGGGGTTGGAGAGGAAGGGGGGGCCAGTCCTGGTCCTCTCAGCTCAGTCTGTCATCCTGTGTTATCCCTGCCATCCTTTCACCACCCGATCTACCTGACAGCTCAGTCCTGCAGGCAGAACTGGACTTATGGCCCAAAGAAACTCCACACTCCAGTGCACTGAACCCTGCTCCTGACTCAGATGGTGGTTTTCCTGAACATGTTCACACTCATACAATACACACTTGAGAAATTGTTGCTATGCAGGAGTTTCCTGTTTTTACAATAAAGCTGAAAAATCACAGTCCATGTGGAATTATTTGGTTTTTTTCAGGGTCTTTGGCATCAAAAATGACACAGTCGCCATCTTGTGGACAATATGCGATACAGGTTTGTATTTGTAACCATTACTCAAGAAGAATGAGATATATAATAAAAGCATAAAATGCCTTTATTTGTTTTATACTTTTTAATATTTTCTATAAAAAAGGTGTTGAAGGAAAGTATAAAGTAAAGTAATACAAAAGGTCTATGTGCATCAATTTCTTATTATTTTAATGAAGGGAAGGATTGTATCTTTGTTTTCTATGAGTTTGGATTCACTGTGTTTTTGTTTATCATCATTCTATTGATATTGATAGAAATTTGACCTGATATGTCCCATTTTTTGAACTTCATGTGTAGCAGCAACAGGTGCTCTACAAGTGAATGCAGTGAATCCAGTTTCCTGCACATTATACATGCTGAATCCCATTTCTAGGACTGTACGCACACTTAGACCTAATAAGTGTTGAATTACTTGACTAGATACATTTTTTTTTATATAAACGTGTGATTTGCAGCTACTGGTTCACAACATTTTGCCTGCCAGTCTTTTCTTGACCACAAGATGGCGCAAAGATAAAACGTATTCATATCAGGGAAAGCCCATAACCCCAATCTCTATTTATTACAGTGTTTAAAAACTACTGTTTTTAGTTCAGGGATAATATTTATTATTATCTATCTGCGTTGCATAAAATGCATTGAAAAAAATGATTTCTATGTGGAATAAATCACCTATCAATCAAAGATTACTAGTAGATTACTTCTCCTTCAGTGAAACTTCTAATCTTTATGTAGTAAACTAAAGTATCTTAATGGAGAGTATGCTCATAATTTGAATGCCAGACTTTTACCTTAATTATAAACCTTTTGTGCCATCCAATGAAAGCCATGCATGTGTCTTTAAGAGGCGTGTGTGAGAGGAGGTGGAGTCATGATCTACATCGCAGTGTGCAAGCGGCACTCAGCTGATGGGAGGGGTGAAAGCTTGCAGACAGGAGACAGGATCCATGGCAACAATCATGGCAGGTGGGGAGCAAAAACAACCAAAAAAAAAAAAAAAAAAAAGGAAAACATGAAGATGAATATTTTCTAAATGTCTGTGTGTGTGCTCTTTAGCGAGTGGAGGATGAGTTAAGTTGTGGGGGAAAACACTGTGGACATGTTTGTGCTGTGTTTCAGAGGCAGAGACCCGTCAGAGGCTGCTGCGCACCGTCAAGAAGGAGGTGGGTGTTTTCAGCTCAGCAGTTATCGAGTCGGAAAAACAAACACGTTGGTTTGTATGAACCTGTGTAGTTCATCCTGTGCACAGGGAGGCTTCTCATGTGATCCCTAACACTTTGTGTCTGCACTGAATGCGCTGATTATGACAGCTCATAGATGGGTTGGATGGACACCTCTTTGAGAAGATTAGAAAACAAGCCTTTGTTTAATATTAAGAAGGCAATATGGTCCTTTAAAGTGTAGTTAATTGTCTTTTAAAATCTATATCTCTGATTCAGTGTTCCCTGTTTGAGTGTTCGTGCTGCAGCTCAGTAATTATTCGGGTGGAGAAGCACCATGAAGCAAACAGATTGTCTGTAGTCAGTGTTTGTGGTGTTTATGGCAGAGCAAACCATCAGCCTTCTGCCAAGCCATTTGGTGGTTTCAGTTAGACACAAACTGTGTATGTGTGTGTGTGTGTGTGTGTGTGTGGAGAGAGAGAGAGAGAGTGATGCATGTAATGATTTATATGGTGATAAGTGGAAACAAATATGGAAGCAGCTCTGGTGGGGTTTTTAACCCTTCATCATATTCAAGCATTAACACAGAAGCTCAGAGTTCAGCAGAGATCAAATGAAACGTCACTAACATTCAAGCTGTCTGACACTCAAACCTTTAAACCAGGTTTCTTCTTAAAGGCCCCAAATGTTGCGAAAAAAGGACTTTAAAATTGATGTCATGTTATTGACTGTTTAGAAAATGCCACCTGTCACCATTTTGGATGGAAGCTGATGCTGAGAAGCTCCAGTTACACGAGCGTTCATCAGGAGAAAGAAGAATGATTCACTTCTTCTACTATCATTGTTGTTCTTTTTAGAGAAAACTGCTTAAGAGTCTGAAAATTCAAGTCACTGGACCTGCTTATTATGGCTTAATATGTTCACATTTTTAGGGGCCTGCTGTGTTTAATCTTATTCTGGTGAAACTGCCCTACAGTGTTCATCTGACAGGATTGCAGCTGTCAAAAAATTCCAATTCCAGCTTTTATTTTTGGTAAACCACTGCATTTAGCCCACAGGGTTTGGTTGCACTGGCTATTTGTACATTTAAATTTACCATTTGCCTCGGGAGTTGACCTCGTTCCAGCACTAGAAGTCGGAAGACCAAGCTCCATCCAGGTTAACTGTTAGCCATTGTTAGCAATACCATAACGCATTACGCTGTATTTTACTCATAGAAACATGTCCACAGACAGAATTTGGACAGTACTAATTGTGCTAATAAACAGTAATAATACAATTTTAACTTAGTTGACGCTTGGAACAACTATCTTGGATTTTGTAGTCGGGGTCGGGGAGGTTCTCCCAACTTTTCTAGCTGGAAATCCAACAGGGGGAATTCTAGTTCAAATTTCCAACTGGGAGTAAGTGTGTTTGATTTATGAAACCAAATCGCAACATTAAAACCTAAAAAACGGAAGATATGTCGACCACACTGTATATTACATAGATAGTTAGCTCTACACTGCATGAAAAGATTATATATGTAATATTTTCTATGAAAGAATAAGTTTGTGTGGTGAACCCTGTCCTTGGAACACTTTTATTATAACTAGGTTTTAGCAGGAAAACTAAAACAGATTGTGATTGTAGTTAAATATTTATAGCTAAACAAACATCAATTATATTGAAGATGGATGACAGTTAATTATTTTTTTTAATGAAAGCTGAATATCACCTTGACATATCAGCAAACTCATGTTTGTGTCACTCCATTGTGCCTCCATTGTGTACTTTGTGGTCGCTCCTGTTGAGGGGTTTTTGTTCCCTTTGTTTGTCCACGGGAAGGTTTTTCTCAAAATCGTAAGCACCTCACAACATTTATTCACCCTGGGAACTTTCTAATATAACCTAAACTTTTCTGCTATTGTTGGTTTTAACATTAATAGTAGTTTCATTGGAGCGGGAAGTGTTACTCATTTCCTATTCCTGGCCAGATTTTTAACCTCCTTCTGTGAACAATTGATAGATTTATTTAATTAGTTTAATCTCAGACTGCCTCATAAATCGCAAGACTTTATTTCTTCCAAACAAACAAAGATCAAAATCAAATCCTAGATCTTGTGAAAGGAGGAATGTAGAGACTTTGGTCTGATTTGTTTTCCTTCTGAGTCCTGTTTGCAGTCTTATCAGTGGAGACCAGACCCTTCCCATGATTAAACCTGCCTCCTGTGTGCTGAAACAACCTCCCTTAGCTTCATTCACAGTGGCTCTCTCACTGTTTACCACAAATGCAGCCTAATGGAGTCTGTGGATGGACCAGCAGCACAGTATGATAGCTCACTTTATTCACAGATGGCACTTCATGAAAATCAGCATTGATCTAAAGGACTTCAATTTATTAGTAGGTTTGTTTTGTAGATGCGTCTATTCCCCTTGAAGGAAAGATAGATGCTGTTGTTGTTTGTACCATTTTCCCATTAGTTTATGCTTATTATTATTCTGTGTGGGTTATACCATATGGTGTGTGTTCTCACGCTCTCCTTGTCCAGCTGGTTATGTGCCACCAGTCTGCTCAGATATACCTGGATGTGGGCCATCATCCAGAGAGTGCACGACGCCTGTCGTCTGTGGCACCAGAATTACATTCTGGCACAACGCTGGTTAGAATGAGATCTCTTATTTGTCTTATGTTTTGATACAGAACCCTTTCTGTCTGTCTCTGTCTCCTTTATCTTGCTCAGATCGTGCCTCTGAATTGTGCTCCTCCCTCCGTCTTTTTGCACATCACACGTGCACACAAACACAAATACACACCTGTGTTTGCCAAAGGAGAGAGAGAGAGAGAGGGGAGAGAGAGAGACTATTAGAGAACAGGCCACAGAGATTTGGACCATTTACTTTGCTGTTTCGCTTTTCTTTCTTTTTTTTTAAGGCTGAGTGCTTACTCAGGATAAGGTTTCAGGCAGCGGAGTGTAAGATAATCCACCCGTCTTGTTTAGTGTTTTCTGCTTAAGAGATTTTCTGATTCCTGGTAGCATGTTGATAGAAAACATTTATACAGGGTTGACTCAAACTGCAGGAACAAGCTGCAGGGAAATTATCACATATTATTGTTGTCATAGATACAGATAGAGATTATTACACTATGAGACTATTATACAGTTTCTGACCTTTTCTAAGGTGAATGTGTTCATAAGGAGGTTTTGCTATGAGTGAAGTAGGATTACCTGGCTGGAGGAGAAAATGATAACACGGCTTGTACGCCACAAACTGAACTACAAGGTGCTGCTGGTTTGACAGTTAACGTAATGCTTAATAAAGCGGATGACCGAAGCTATGCAGCAGCTTTATGTGATACTGTATGTAAGAGTCTACGGTTGAGCGAGTTCTCGGCTGAAACGAGTAGCCAGTACAGATAATGTACTTTTATGAGCATCAAATGAGTAAACCGTGTCAGTATCTGTACTTAAAATAAATATAGCTCTTTAAACAGTTCTCTTACTTTAGTGATTAAATCATAAATTAAGATAAAGACGGCTGTTCTGTAGTTTCCTAATAAATATAGCAACTTCTGATCATCCAATATCAATTTCAGGCTTGAATAACTTCCATTTGGCCCCGCCCAGTTATGATTTAAGCCCCACTCCTTCTGAGTACGGACACTAATACAGATAAATAAGTTTGTTGAACAGATACATATAATGATGTTCTCGCTCATCCCAACTTAAGCCAACGTGGACAAGAAAATATTTGCTAAAAAAAATGCGGATTTGAACATTTAAACTGGGAAAGTGCTGAAGAAGATCATGTGAGCTGACATGATCATGTCCACTGTTTTCCATTCTTTATTAAATTATTATTCAAACAATAAAGTCTTATATGTTTAAATCAGAAGTGCACAGTAACTCTGCATGGATTAACATTCTTAACTAATGATGATTTTTCTTTTTCTCCCCCCGTTGCTCCCTTCATTCATCAGCAGCCACAGAGATGATGAATAATGAAGGCTCTGATGTTAATGGATGAGGCTTTCTCTCTGGCTCTTATTTCTTGGCTCTGCTGTTGCAGGAGTTAATTGGAATACTCTGAAGATCTTTTATCACTCTGGCTGATGCCTTTAAGCTACCGCGGCTAGTTAGAGCTCAATCATCAGGCTTTGCTGATATGACATAGACGTTTAATGACCGTTGTTATGTATTGTTATGTATTATGTATTCATATTTTTTGGGGGGGGATGTTAGTAGATATTGCTACTCTAAAAATACATCTAGGTAAGATTTGAGACTCTAGCCGGCTGGATAACGTGTTAAAATGACGACAGCACAGTGCGTTGAGATATTATTAGTTACTGTAGTTGGGGAGCTGCAGTCATTTTTGTTTATTTCAGAGATGAATGAATGTTGTTGACGCATCTTCTTAAGCGGAAGTGATCCACCGTGCGACACGTGCTGTCTCCATAGAAACCTGCAGGTTGTCTGTGCTTAGACACTTCACCATATTAAATTCCTCAGAGGCCTGATCTGTAGCCCAGATGAGAGAGATGAGAAAACACAAGGAGGAGTCTTGGGTCCTCAAGTTGGCAAATCAATCAGCTTCCTGTATGTCAGGTGCACTCAGAAAGAAAACTAACTCTGTGTGTGTGTGTGTGTGTGTGTGTGTGTGTGTGTGTGTGTGTGTGTGTGTGTGGTGTGTGTGCTGGCTTTTATATAAGTGCGATCGTGAGCAGAGCGGGTGTGCATAACATCAGACTGGCACTGTCTCTGTTGTGTTGGCAGAATGAATCACTTCGGTTGATGCTGAAGATAACAATGTGACTGATGCAAACAGGCCAAATATGCCTAATGACTGCTGTCTAATTAGTGAATGTTTCTTTATATAAATGTTTTCAGGGTTCTAACTAAACCTTTTTTTAGTTAGTTTTTTTTTTTTTCCACAAGGAAGAGATTGAGACAGTTTTAGGTCCTCATCTTGCTTTAACAGTGAGGGTGCAATCAGTGCTCATCATGGAAAAACAAGTAGTTGTGGCTCACAGTTAAATCTGAAATCATCAAAGCCTGTTTTTATTGTTCTCCTTCTATTCAGTTAAATTAACTTTATATAGAAGGGTTTGGTATTTTGACAATATATGTTATACTGTATGTTAAATTTGTTAACTGTTTTTTCAACGTCCTTTCAAAATCTCTGGTTTCACAGGATTTTAGTAACAGTTTGATAAAGCTCCTTGTTTGTCTTTTAACTGGGTTATCCAGCAACAGGCATTCACACAGTATCTATAAATGGCTGCCTTATTATTTTTTCAGAAAACACACTGCACAATGAAACATTTATCCATATCACAATGTATAAAGTTACCAGTGGTGGAAAGTACCTCAAGTATTTTATTTACTTTTTTGATTATCTCCTTTTTATGCTACTTCCACGTTTCTGCACTTCTGAGAGAAACTTTGTTGGCTACTTTTTACTCCACTAAATTTATTTCTAGATGTAAGTTTAATGAAAAAAGACATGTACGTAGAAATGAAACGATTTATTGATTTTTAATGTCACTTTTAGGTATTATTATTCAATGCTTTATTAATATGCCACAATGTTTTTCAGTTAAAAGATCTTCATATGGAGGCTTTTCCAAGCAAATATTGATATATGTGATTGTTTTTTGCCATTAAATCTGCATATATATAAATATTTCTATTGATATGCTCCTGCAAAACACGTGATCGGCTTATGTGAGATGATGCAATGTCTTAAACTACCCAACAGTATAAAGTAGGTACAACTCGCTCAGTGCTGTCCAGCTACAACATTTAATCCAGCATAGCAGTTCATCAGTAATAATAATCCATTCATAACGTAACACTCTGACAGGGGCCATTCTCCTGATTTAATTTCTAAACTTGCTTAAGGTTTTATTCTTTGAATACTTCAAATGAGGCTTATGTACTACTTATGTAAAAGATCACAATACATCTTCCACCGATTTGTGTATGCTGGATATTAAAATTATTGGTCCATAAAATTGAGCTGTAGTGGAAAATCAAACCTGAAGACAGAACTTTATCTCCCGGAAACTTTTATGATCACGCTGTAAAGATCAAACCATGAAAACTAATTTTGTTAGACAGCTGGCTGCTTCATGATCACTGAACTGCCTCATGGTGAGAAGATTTGCTCACACCACCAAATCGATGTGTAGATTGAAAACTAAAAGAAAAAAAAGGGTTCAAATAAAGCAGAGAGAACGAATGGAGCGAATAGCTGTGTGTGTGTGTGTGTGTGTGTGTGTGTGTGTGTGTGTGTGTGTGTGTGTGTGTGTGTGTGTGTGTGTGTGTGTGTGTGTGTGTGTGTGTGTGTGTGTGTGTGTGTGTGTGTGTGTGTGGAAGGTGAACTGGCAACGTAATATGGTCGTTGTGGACAGACTCATTTCAGCAGGAAATTACAGCTATCTGTGTGGCTGTGTCCGGAGGTTGATATTCCCCATGCAGATTGCAGAGCTGTGCCCACACAGGGGGACGTCTCCATAGCCACCAGAGGGATTGATTTATCAGTCGTCTCAACTATTGGTCTGTAGTTGTTGTCAGGTCAGCGGAGAGACATCGCCGTGACGACTATGAGCGTTACCTCGTGAGCACGTGTGTCTGACCTTCTACATCTTTAAAAAAACAAAAAAAGAAGTTGGGCTTGCTTGAATAGGATGTCATCAGCCGTTGAAATCAATTGCTCCCATGAGGGGGATTTTAACTGTTCAGAAAAGGGGGTCTGTGATGGATGAATGTGCCTCTCCTCCCTTTATTCCTCCCCCCTCCAACCCCCAAATGTACTGCTTTCATTTCCCAGTAGAGGCCCTTGGCATGAGAGCTGGTGACTCATCCACCAACTTAACATGCACTCTTCCCACTCAATCTTTTTTTTTTTTTTTTTTTTACTCTTAACTTTTCAAACCCCAGTTCACCCATGAGCCCTGCGCTCTCTTCCCATCAGTTTACCATTAGTTTTGCATTAGTTTTATAAATCCTCATGATTATTCTGTGGAATATTTTTTATCATTCAGTCAAACTCAACAAGCCCCTCATAGACTGTGTGTGTGTGTGTGTGTGTGTGTGTGTGTGTGTGTGTGTGTGTGTGTGTGTGTGTGTGTGTGTGTGTGTGTGTGTGTGTGTGTGTGTGTGTGTGTGTGTGTGTGTGTGTTCCAGTTGTGGCATGTTAATGAATGAGTCATCCAGCCTCTGCTGTGTCATTGACAGGTGAAGCAGATTATGGAGGAAGCTGTCACCAGGAAATTTGTTCACGAAGACAGCAGCCATATTGTGTCCTTTTGTGGTGAGTAACCAAACATACAAATGAATCACACAGCTTTTCATCATTTATAACCTCTTCAGATTGAACAGTTCTGCAGCGCTGAAAAGAGCTTTTGTGTTTCTTTTTTTTTTTTTGAATGTGCTATTACTGTGCAAGCTTTATCTTTAGTTACTTGTGTCATCTTTATGTTGTAGACTTGAATCTTGTTACCTTACAATGTGCTAATATTTGTAGGTTATATTTTATATTCTCTGATTAAATAAATACATGATGAAACAAAGTAGTACATACAAAGGCAATTAGGCATAACAAAACTGACTAAAAAAACACCAGAATATAGGAATCGTTGTGTTCTTGTTACCTTAAAATTAGTTGGAGTCTGTCATGTTGAACCACCATGTTTCTACTGTAGCCCAGAATGGACAAACCAAACACTGGCTCTTGATAGGGCCTTTTGTTTATTCCCCAGCCAACGTAGTTTCTCCTACACACTTCACAGTCCATTCTCATTCCCAGGTTACAATACAGACACGTGCTGTGTTCGGTTAGTTGCAATCTGCAACTCCTACTGGTCCTTCAGGTTCTGTTTAAGCCACTGGGTTATCACACTAGTTTAGCCACAATTCAACTATGCAGCCATCTTAAGAATATAATATTGTACTCACATTCACTCAGTAAAAAGTTAAAGGTTTAACTTAAAGATCCCTTCTGATTGGAACAATAATCTGTATTTGATATGGCTTTGATAAGCATAATTTCCACATTAAAATCCTTAAGATGACTCTACTCCTTCTACCTCATTAAAAATACCATTTTCTGTTGGACACAAGATGTCTCCTTCTTTACTGTAAAGTCCATTCTCAGTGTTTGTGCACTGATGGCTACAAGTTTCTACATCACACATGTATAAGTTGCATACTGGACCAGGTTTGACTTCCAAAGTATTTGTGATGTCACAAATCATGCTCGTAGGCAGGTAGATTTTCAGTGAGCACAGAGAAACTTTCCACTTTCAGCAGATGAATATGAAAACATCCTTCTAGTGTCAAACTCTTCACATACATCATTCCGCACAGATCCAACATCCAACTGTAGGAACGAGAAGAAAAATATATTTTAGACTGGAGGGCGACTTTAATGTTCCAGTTTTCCAAATAGATGGCAAAAACCCTCCATTCTTCCTTGTAGGAAAGCAAAAACGTACTGTAACAGAACCAAATTAATGTAGATGAAATGTAAAAGAACTTCCCTCCTTCAATAACTGGTGACTAATGATGTTTTTTACATCTGACTTCTTCACAAGGAGGCGGATGGTCAGTGTTAATCATAGAACAAATAACTACAGAACTATCTCTCATAGACCAAGAATTATTCACAATTACCAACACATCATTAGTAACAGTAAGATCTACAGTATATTCAAACAACCTTTGGCTATTACAAAGCCTACCAGCAGTAACATACACACAGTAGTTGCATTAGTCGATCAGAGAGGACAGAGGGAAGTTAGTACTGGGGATCTGTAATGGGGATCTTTGTCCGATAACAAAACTGCAAGTTGAGATTGTAGCCAGTAGTCAGTCTGGTGACGAAGAGCCACATCATCAACATAACTAAGTGTATAATTAGAGTTGATTAGAAACAAAGGACATTTAAAGTTCAAAATTTCACCAAGTGTTATTGTTCTTGCCTCCAAATGGCACCAATAGGGTGCAGTATGATTACTGTGAGAAACACACTGCCCACATGCAGACGCTCACACTAGTCAGATGTCTGGCTCAGTCCAGAGCTGTAATCAGTAACAAGATATATTTGGGGATTTCAGTGTGAATAAAATGACTCTCAGCTTGCAGAAAATGTGATATTTTTACTAGTTACTAGCTATGTTTGCAGACAAATACTGTTCTTAATTCAAAATGTTGGGACTCTAGGAAATCCATTAAAATGTAGGAAAATGGATTTATGTAATAAACAAGTGAACACTGATGAAACCTCCTCTTGGCACAGACTTTTATTACCATATAGAACAATAGCGCCAATAAATAAGTTGTCTTCATTGTACCGCTGGGTTAACATGAACGAGGAGATGCACCAACAAAAATATGGAAAAACTGTTCGATCTTTATAAGCCTGTCAGCTCTATATTGGTGTGAAAATGTAATTTGCGTTTGTGTAAGGAGGGAGGTGGAAAAATGAGTCAAAGAGGAGGTGAACAGATTGTGTGGAAATTAGATGAGTTCAAGGCGTGATATTTGTTCCCAGATCTAGTTATAAAACTCTGTACAATCATTTCACACACAGCAAAGTCAGAGGGAAAAAGGTCAAAGTGAGTCCCAAAATCCTGCTGCTATCAACATTGTGGAGAATCAATTTTGTGTGCTTCTTGGGTCTTTTGAGGCAAGATCACTTGTGAGAGCCAAGTTAATTTGGATGAAAAGAATTTGCAGCACAGCTTGAAAACGTTTAAAGCAAACGATGCTGGACATCCTTCCCACCCAGTAACCAGCTTACCCCGAATCTCTTTTTGTAGTTTTATCTTGGAAGGTTATCCAACTAAAATTGAAGGAATCTGTTTGTCCTTTGATCATTTTTGGACACGTGTTCATCTGATTGACTTCAAACTTGCTGCGTGTATTGCTGAGGACCCATTGAAGTGCAGTGTCAAGTGTTCGCTCGCAACCTCCAATGAATAATGTCAGCCTACTCTTTGTAATGCCTTGGGAACCAGCTTTAACATGGCGTAGCTGGCTACCTTCAGCATGAATTCATGAATTTATTAATTGTAATGATGTAGAGGTAAAGATTTAATTAATTCACTGTTAAATCTGGATGAAGAACTTCTTAAGAGTTAGATTACAATGTCTACTGCACATGCTGATAACGTTTCTCTATAATTAAATGTGTTAACTGCACATTTTTTATACATAAAAGGATACATTTTGCTTGTGTATCTTTGGCCCACATTCAGTCAATTAAAAACAAAGTTTTGAACAGTAATGCTAATCATTATTATATACTTCTGTCTAAAACTGGTGGCGTATTGTAATATCACAGTATTTAAAGTTTAAAAAAAAAAGAATAAAAAACTGGTGGTGCATGCATACTTTTAAAACTCAGTCCCTCCAGGATTTTGGAATTGCTGCAGTCTCAAATATCTGATTTTACAACTGTTTTTTTAAAAACTTTCAATGCATGTTCTGATGTTTTTTTTTGCAAAGAAATCACGCAAGACATTGGAAACCAAATAAAAATCATAGGCAACTTGTTCGAGTAAGAAAAAAATCTCTAGTAGTTTGGTGATATATGGCTGAGCATTTGGTGTGGTAGACTGTTATGATCAGTGAAACTTGCATGAAACTACAATGATTGGTTAAATTTGTAGCAGCAAGATCGCACAGAATTCATGGGGATTGGTTGAATTTGCATACATTTTTGTGATCACAACATCCTGCAGGAACTGAAAACTGGGGGTCAAAACTGCTGCCTCTAGAAGTGCACGGACTCTCCGGTTCTGCAGGTCGATTACACTGAGAAAGCTTCAAACGTAGCATTACCGGAGGCCCAGCAATCCGAACAGACACCGTTTGAATGGGCACTAGTGAAAATAATTAGTCACAGAACACAGATTTTTATTACAGTTTTTTATTACATCTGTCAGTGCTGTGGGCATTGTATGCGTGTGTCCATTAGCGCTTTCATGCCAACGTATCATCAGTTCTCTTGGTGTGCACATTATCCGTTGGATCATCTAATAGCTTGTTTTAATAGCTGCTGGTCAGTCTGAGGCGCCGACCTCCCAGTGGACACGTAGCAGCTTAGGATAACCCTCTCATCTCTCTCTTTTGTTGTCAGCAGCTTCCTCCTCCTCCTGTGATCCTTATAGTGGCTCTTGTTACTACACATCTTCTTTCAGCTGTGGTCTGTTTAGAGATTAGAGAGAGTGAGTGGAGGATGGGAGAGGGGGCTCGGCCAGCTCACCAGGGAGCAATTAGCCTCCACCATCATGGCTGCTTTGATGAGCTGCCCAGGCAGGAGTTTGAAATGTAGACGCTGTGGAGGGGATGTGTGTCAAAGCGCTACTGTTGACTTCAGTTAGCAAGTAAAAAGTAGCACAACAAAGCTAAAAACAACACATTTAACACATTAGACTAATGTTTTAAAGCAGAATTTGACAAGATCATCTGTTAATAATATCAAATAAAACCAATTTATCACCAGTTTAATACCAGTCAAATACTTTTTTTGCACAATATGACACCCACACAATCTATACGTCCAGCATTTAGATTTTCTCTCCCACATTTTCTACATGTACAGTTTTTGACATTTCCAGACTAACCAAAACATATTTTACATACGTACATTTTAACTGTTCATTCAACCAAACAAAGATTGCAAGCTTATTGTATTTGAATGAACTCGTTGAAGCATTATCCTTTTTTTGGCCTGCAGCTAAAGGCTTTTTATTGCTGATTAATCAATCGGTAATTTTAGCAATCGACTGATTAACCATTATGTCTATGAAATGTCAGATAACAATAACCAACTCCAGATGGTATTTGAGCCTTAAGTAATGTTTAAAACCTTATTATTTGATCTGAGCTACAGTCAAAACTCCCCAAAATCATTCAGTGCACAGTGAAATGAAATTAAGCTGCTGATGTTTTTATTATAATAGATAAATAACCTTAAATGATTAATCAAAAACATCATCAGTATAGTATTTTGTGGATCCATTTATTGACTTGTTGACTAATCATTTCAGCAGTGTCTGTCCATATTAAGGCCTTCTGTTGGTGTGTTGGTCAGCTGTGTTTCCCCCGTCCAAGAGTCTCTTAATGCACTCAGTTGCCACAGATACAGGATGATTAGAGGCAATTTACTGTGTTAGCTGTTTTTACCAGGAGGGACTGCACAAAGGACTGATTCTACTGACACGATGATCATTTTCTTCGTATCGTATTTATGCAGTTTATGATTATTATTGTAGGAAAATGGTTCCCATGAAATATTTAATTTGACTAAATAAGTTGAAAAGGAGTCTCTCTGCTTTGTGTCTCATACTGAATCTTTAATGCTTTTATTTATATGTGCGCTACAGTGATAAACAAATTTCCCAAATGTGGGATAAACAAAGTATTGTTTGTAACACTTTCAGAGACGTTTGTCGCTGCAAAGAAAGGATTTTCTGTAGCTTGGTGGATAGACTGTATCTCTGAAAAGTGTCTATTGTCTCAGATAGCAAAGGTTTCTTTGCATTTTTGCCAACTAGTTAATCAGAAATGATGAGAGAGTAAGGAGGATGATCTATATTGGGAGACCTTTTAATGTTACGCTTTGTTCTGACATTTAGCTTCTTGCTCTTATAATGATGTGCGGAGAGAAGCAGCTCAGACAGATAAAGAGCAAAATGCAGGAAGAGAGGAAGGAGAAACAAAGATGCAGAGAAGACGATGAGGACACATTTTAATTTAAAATAAAAAAAACTAAAGGGTTGATGGGTGTGATGACACTTTTATTGTCTAGGGTGAAGCAAAACCCTGTTAATAGGGATCTGTAGCAGCAGCGGTGGCGGAGGAAGTGACATCTGGAGAGTGACAGGATGAATGCAGGAAGAGAAGCTGTATTTGAACAAGTGAGGATGATGGAAAGAGAGAGATCGCGATGCTGATGAGCAGCCGCCCGCCCCTCCCTCCGCTCGTCTCTCCCAGAGCTCGATCGCTCCATCAACAGGGGTTGCCATGGCAACCCCAGCCTTCCCCCTGACCCCATGTGAACAGAGCCACAGGATTAGTCCTGAAAGAGAACTCAAATGTCAACACAGCTCCAGGCGCTGCCACGTAGGCCTGAGAGAGGAGAGGGGTGTCTGTTTTTCTGCACAGTCGAATGACTGCAAGTGTGTCGTCATGTCATTGACTTGTGTGTCCACTACAGATCATCGTGTCTAATGCAAAGATTATTATGTGACGGCATGAATGAATTAAAAATGAAAATCCATTTAGGAAATATGCAGTCTTCAACCTGGCAAACAGTGAAAACACCTTTCCTAAAAATGTAGCAACGTTGTTTGATTATGTTTTATTATGTATTTATATACTGTAGTAGTCACTCATTCAGACACAAGAGACAAGCCACATTCTTCATTTCAAATAAATGCATAATAGTATGTACAGACACATAAATATGTTGCATATGGTGATGAAACTCACTTGACATCTGACATGCAGGAGCAGATCTAGAGAAATATTCATGAGGTGGCCAGAGGGTGGCTGATTTCATCTTGAATAATCACATATATCAATATTTGCTTGGGAAAGCCTCCAAAATGAAGATATTTGAACTGAAAAACATATTATTGTGGCACATTAGTGACGCATTGAATAGAAATATCTAAAGGCAACATTAGAAATCAATAAATTGTTTTATTTCCAAATCTTCAAACATTTTTCCAAATATAGGTCTTTTTCATTGAATTCAAGCCTCATTTAGTCTAAAATGTGGCTATAACAGATCAATTTAAAATTAATCTAAATTAATGTGTTAAATTTGACAGCATCAAATTTAACACTCATTCAGAGGTGGCAGCTGCCACCCCATGCCTGCCATCTACTTCCGCCCCTGCTGACATGTTGGTCACAGCAGGACTGACGCTGTGTGGATTATCCTGGTGAAAATAAATTGAAGTGGATTTGTGACATGCTATTATAAAAGACAAATATTTTGAGGCACAAAATAGATTTTTGGAACATATTAGATGCCGCTGTCACAAAATGTATTTTATTGTACACAATGTTGCTGTGCTACTCAATATTTTTTTACTAACAATGGGTCAAATTACTCTCTAATATGAAAGCTCTATGGAGTGCTTTGGCATCTGTTAGCTTGTTGTTTTGGTTCTGCCAGCCACAAATTTATTGTATTAAGAGATATTTTTCCCTGTAAGATAAGATCCACAGTGACGAAATTTGGTTTCAGTAGTCAGTAGTCCAAAATAAAGCTAAAAGGAGAGTCAATATTGGACTTAAATTTATCAAGTGGTTAGAGGCATGACTCCAAACGAGTACTAATGTTGCTCCATCTCTGCTGGATGTACAATAAATAGGCAACTATTTCCTAACGCCCCAGGAACTTAACAGTGTTTGTAGCTTCACCCAAGTGGCCAAAGAAAATCTATTATTACTTCCGACAAGGAGGTTATGTTTTTGGAGCAGTTTGTGGGTTTGTCTGTCGACCATTCAATTTTGGAACGGATCCAAATCACAGGGTGGATACACAAATTATTTTTCACTTTCCTGCGCATCATAATGGAAGTAAAAGGTGTGCTGTGACTAAAATACAAAAAAAAAAACCATAACAGCATCCTCAAACATGACTAGAAACATTTAATGTGACTTTTCTGGATTAAATCAGAATTACAGGTTTTCCGACCTGTTGGAATTAAAGTGAATGGTGTGCAGGTTTGGGCATCATAGTTGCACTTTTTGTGTGGCCAGAGTGCAATTTGCTCACATAATACAAACAATAAAACACATATTCTGTGCTACAAAATGTGGCTGTTGTTTTCTCTTTGTGCTTTGGCTCTTCATTATTATTTGTTACTGCGATGATTTTGTGGTGTCCTTAATTGTTTTGCTGTTCTGGCTTACAGTATTAGTAAATTGAGTATAAAAGAGTATAATTTATCTTTTCCAACCATGTGTTTGTGGCCACACAGCTGCAGTGGAGGCATGTGTTCTGCATGGGCTGAAACGTCGGGCAGCGGGCTTTCTGCGCAGCAACAAGATAGCGGCACTCTTCATGAAGGTGGGGAAGAGCTTCGCCCCGGCTGAGGAGCTGTGCAGGAAGGCCCAGGAGCACGAGCAGATCATCGAGACAAAGTGAGAGACGCACACATCACAGCAGACTTCAAAGCACACATCAAAGCCTTGTGCGAAAGCACTGAAAACAAATGGCTGTCTGCTTACTTGAAGGGCTGTTTTTTTTTTTTTTTATATGAAAAGCTTCTAAATAATTCATGTTTATAAGCTTTTATGAATCATGAATCACTGATGCCATTAGCTTCACGCAGATGCAGTTTTACTACGTTACACTTTTTTTCTTTAAATTTAAACTCTCTCCTGCAGACGAAGTCAAAGCTTGCAAAGTCAGGACAGCCTTCGCAAGATGCCCCGACTGCCCAGCCTCACCCCACAGGGAGTCAGGAACCTGTGGATCCGGACGGCTCTATTTGAGAAGGTGCTGGACAAGATTGTTCTCTACCTGGTGGAGAACAGCAGGTACGTTGAGAAGGGCCAGTGAATGTCTGTTCAATTATTTGTGTTACAAGAAGTCTATGTCCCCTCACAATTCCCCTTTAACGTCTGTATTCCAGTAAATACTACGAGAAAGAGGCTGTTCTAATGGACCCTGTGGATGGACCTATCCTTGCCTCTTTGTTAGGTAATTACATGTGACATCTGTGTCTTTTAATGTAATCATCTAGCTTGGGTTCATGTTTGAATGAAAATGTCAGTATCTTATACAAGTATAGGAGCGCTGAGTCTGTTCTGCAGCAACAGGGACATGGTCCCTCACTGGCTTCCCACCAGTAAACACTGAATTTTTCTTTTTTTGATGGGGCCGAGCCAGAAGCACTGCTGCTGGGGACTGAATTTGGATCTCAGCTTGATTTACAAGACAGGAAGAAGAAAAAGAACATTTCTGCCACACAGAATTATGTGGATTATTCTGGCTATTATGTAAATTTAGTTTTTAGTTTTATAATCTTTGCTTTTTGCCTGGGATTTATTCCATAATATTGTGTCTTTGGGTCCCTTAAAAGTATTGAAAAAAACGGATTTTAAGGGATAACAGGCCAAAACGGTTTTGAACTTTAATAAGAATTGTTTATACCTTCATGGTGGATCAAAAGAAAGATCACCTAGAGCCTGTTATGGTACATCTCTGAAAAATCTACCTTTTTAGTACAAAGATGT
Organism: Dicentrarchus labrax; assembly: GCF_905237075.1. Taxonomy (NCBI): domain Eukaryota; kingdom Metazoa; phylum Chordata; class Actinopteri; family Moronidae; genus Dicentrarchus; species Dicentrarchus labrax. Next base: position 4,344,262 of record NW_026136714.1, on the reverse strand, counting down.
TCCGCTTCTACTCAACCATGTTTCAGATAATCTGATGCCACCTATTAGTTAACTAAAGTTTCTGCACTGTGTAACTGTTCCCATTCATTGTGACAGTGGGACCTTGTGCTTTGGAGTACACCAAGATGAAGACAGCCGACCACTTCTGGACAGACCCGTCTGCTGATGAGTTGGTGCAAAGACATCGTATCCATGGTGGCCACTGCAGACAGGATTCTCCCACTAAGAGGCCTGCACTGTGTGTAAGTATTAAAACTGGTTGTACACATGAGCCTTGGAAGTAGGGGGGCTGAAGGGGGGCTGCAGCACCCCCTAAATCTGGCATTAGTTCATAAAAATATTCAAACTTACAACGTCCTCCAGGAAAGAGGTTTTACCTTCAGTTTTATCTGAAAAAAACTATTATGTATTGCAAATTATCCTCATTATTCAAATGAATGCAAAAACCATTAATGTCATGTGTTTAGCATTTAGTATGACGTCATTAGACTTTCTCTCAGCACCCCCAACTCTGACTGACTTCCAGAGTTCCCACTAGTGCAGGATTAACATCAGGCTCCTTATCACGTTTATAGAATATATTTATTTTGCTTTATTAGTAGGCAAGTAGAGTTTTAGTGCTGCGTCTGATCAGTTACATTCCCCTCTGAGATGCTGTCTGTCTGATTAAAGAGGAGCTGCTAGGATTACAGTGTAAAGTGAAGCACAGCACGTCCCAGGAGAAAGAACAGAGTGTATCTGAGACCTTCACACTTCAGTTCAGTCTTCAAGTTATCAGTGAACCAGGTCAACTCGGCCTAACACCACAATACTTACAGTCGCGTGGTGTTGTGTATTTGTGTGTGTGTGTGTGTGTGTATTTCATGCAAAAGTAGACTGGTCTTTGGCATCAGGAAGAAAGGAGGATGCACTGGTACACATGAATGAACATTAGATTCCTAATTTGAAACAGATTTTATTCATGGGAAATGTCTGTACTGTGACTGCTGTAATTCATTCGGCAAAACTAGTCATCATTTGGTGTAGTTTATTTTGTTATCTGATTTTCATATATTTTCTGTCTGTGTTGTGCAGATCCAGAAGCGGCACTCCAGCAGCAGCATGGATGAACGCCCCTCCCCATCACCATCAGCTCGTGAATATGTGGAGTCCCTGCATCAAAACAGCAGGGTGACCCTACTGTTTGGCAAAAACAATGTGCTTGTACAACCGGTAACTGTCTGATTCCTCTTAATGGCTCATAGATGTATAGATACGACACTCCCCAGATTCAATTTAATTGCGTGTAATGACAACATCCGACCTGATGTCTGTTTCAGAGGGATGACATGGAGGCTATCCCAGGTTACCTCTCTCTGCACCAGAATGCTGACATCATGACCCTGAAGTGGACGCCCAATCAGCTCATGAATGGCTCCGTTGGAGACCTGGACTATGAACGCAGGTGCAAAATTATCCAGCTGCACATGAATTGTGATAATGGTGATTGTGTCTACAAAGCCTGCGTTTGATAATATTAGTAATCCTCGTATTAGGAATATCTCTCATGTATTATGCTCCCTCAAAGACATGTAAACACTTATTTCTTTACCTTTTCTTTAACACTTACTGAATAATGCAGCGAGCTGGCGTGTGGCTCAGGGGATCAGTATGCAACTGATCTGGTGAAGCTTATTTTCAGCACACCAGCAGCCAGCAGATGGTTTATTGACCAAGACATCAGTCAGACATCTTTCAAACCAGCAAACCGTGTTATGTTCCTGTGCCTGTGCATGGTTTCTCTCACCCAAAAAAATTGATTATTGCATTAGCCAACTAACGCGCCTGCTCGTCTGTGCGCGCACTCCTTGCTACTTTCTTTATTAGCTATAAAATTAATGTTCCTTGACATTTTGGCTCACAGATAATATGTAAACATCTCCTTTGGATTTGTTTTTTCACTTTTAGCTGGTCCACTGGGTTTGCTGAGACTAGTCTGGGTTGTTATTTTACTGCTTATTTATTTGATGACATTTCTTTCAGTGTATACTGGGACTATGCCATGACGATCCCTCTAGAGGAGATAGTTTACTTACACTGTCATCAACAAGGTGGGTCGACCCAGTCCTTTACCTTTAAACCAAAACTCAGTGTTGAGTCATGATCATGAATTAGTCAACAAAGAAATCATCTCCCGTATATTTTCTGCAGTTGACAGTGGGGGGACGGTTGTGCTGGTCAGTCAGGATGGGATCCAAAGACCGCCACTTCGCTTCCCTAGAGGTGGCCACTTGCTCCAGTTCCTCTCCTGCCTGGAAAATGGCCTGCTTCCTCACGGCCAGCTGGACCCTCCACTCTGGTCCCAGAGGGGAAAGGTCAGCAAAGGAGGTCTCTCTTTGGGGTCGCTCTCTGGCTTTAAATGCAGCAACACAAATTACACAAATTAGGCATTCTTTCTAGAAAAAGACAAACTAAATCAGCCTTTATGTGATCAATAAATCAATAAAAAAAAAAGACATTTGAAATTGGAAATACACGCACTGCCTGGTTGTATTCATTGGTTGGACTGATACTGATTAATGCGTGGCTTAATGTTCTATCTGCACCGACACACAAGAAGTGTCTACTTTAATGAATGGATGTATCTGCAGCTAAACCGAATAATGAAAACCACCCACGCATGTTCAACCACTATTAATAAGCTTAAGCATACAGACACTCATCCTCTTTATTTTACACGGATGGCCTCGACCGGGCTTTAATGGTTAGTAATGTTTCACTGTTGGCATTAGTTTAATAACTGTTATATTCTCATCGCAGGGAAAGGTGTTTCCCAAGCTGCGGAATAGGGTTCCTCAGGGATCTGGATCCACAGACTCGGTCTCGGATAAGGAGGAGGACGAGGCCACAGACTATGTCTTCCGCATCCTCTTTCCAAACAGCCAGTCAGAGTTTGGTAAGATTTCCTCCAGAGAAGCAAATTAATATGAGCAGCGCCCACGGGCCTCGCCAGACTGTTGCATTTTTATGAAACTGTTGCTCATTGTTTGTTACAGTGACTGTAACCCATCCTCCCCATCTGACTTCCTCCCTCTCCCTTCAACTGAGCGGACAGTCCCCCTCCAAAACAGGAACCCTGGTTGTACCCAAGAGGTCCTGCAGCTGTCCTGAAGAATCCCCCTCACTCACAGGAAGCAGCTGTAACACTGTCACACCTCGGCTTGTCTGTCCGTCTGTCAGCTTGCCTTGCTTTAATTCCCTGCCTCTAATATCCTCCTGGCCTGTCCTGCGCCTCTGGCAAACTTTATTGATGTGTCCTGTTATTAAAGCCCCTCCCACTCCCTGCCAACTTGTGTTACACCTTTTTTACTGCATTAAAGCGCAGTAACCTTTTAACAGCCGATGGGTGGACAGCTGATTGATCGAATATGGCTTCCGAACTGAGAGCGGCTATTGCTCAGTTAATCTTTCTCTCTGTAATAATGTAGCTGAGTATGATGGCTTCATGCTTTAAAATTGTGCATCAGTTCCAGTTCCAGCATAAATGTTTTTGTTTATGTGCTTTATCTTTGCTCTAACAGGAATCAAGCACAAACACATTTTGCTCTGAAGTGCTTTCAGCAGATCACAATTGATCATCATAATTCTGCTTATGCGATATGTCTCCAGCTGTGTTTAAATCATCAAAGTGCAAATGTAATTGTCCTTGAAAGCTTGAGCAGCATAATGCTTTTTAAGTGACAATGACGGTTTGTGTGTGTGTGTGTGTGTGTGTGTGTGTGTGTACATGTTGCAGTGACTCCACCAGACTTGATGGATCAGGGAGCTTCAATGTGGCATCCCACTCTCAGGAAGTCCTCATGTTCCTCTTGTTCTCAGGGGAGCTACTCTGATGGGGCCGCACCCAAGGGGTGCAACCATGAGAGGTGAGAGATAAACACACTTCAAGCTAGACTGAGTTGTGTTAGATTGTGACAGGGGAAACTGCTGAAGGCTCCTGAGACAAACAAGCTCACCTGACATCCCTTATTGCCGACCAGAAATCCACAACAATGCAGACCAAACTGGGAAAGGAGCAAAGATACAAGGCCTTAGTAATTACCCAGAAGACAATTATGTGACATTTACCTGACTGATGTGTTGGGAAAATGAGGTGATAAGCAAAGCATCTAAAATGGTCGGAGGCTGTGAAACAAAAGGTAAACCTTTTGTTCTATATGGCAGCGCAATAGGTTATCATTTGAATGATAGAAATGCTTGCTCCAACACGGTAGTTAACTCTACTATTAACTACATTATCTCTCATACATTCAGGACGTTATAATTAGCTTCTCATGCACTAGATGATTAGTTTGATTGTAATCTTTTGAGGAAAGAGAACATAATAGTTGCATTATATGTTTGCTGTATCATCCTGCAGGGCTCCTCTGAAGCTGCTGTGCGACAACATGAAGTATCAGATCATCTCTCGGGCATTTTATGGCTGTATGTATGATTGCTTAGTGTGTACACTGAAAAGCCGTAAATATTTGTACCTATTCACGTTCACTATGACAGTGTCATAGTAGAACATAATATTTTTAATGATCACTAACATCTGCAGAGGCATTATGTAATTAACTGTATTGTCAACCAGGGTTGGCATACTGCCGTCACCTGTCCACTGTGCGTACACACCTTTCTGCTCTCGTCAATCACACCATTGTGGCGCCCGACGTGCCGCGCGATGCCTACAAAGGGCTGACCACAGACGTGTGGCAGACGTTCCTCCAGGACTGCACAGTAAGCATCGCTGGTGTCACAGCACTGCAACACAAACTTCACATTGCTGCTGACAGTATGCCATCCACACACACACACACACACATGCATGTCTACTCCCAGGCTCTCTCTTTCACTCTGTCACTCTTCTGTCTCATCCATATTCATCTTCTGCTACTCATGTGGCACACACAATTAGTCTCACAACAGTGTGCATGAAGCACGGCTAATGGAGCCGTCAGTCTCAAAGTCCATGTCTACAGTTTATCTGGACACAGGTTACATTTACCTGGAGCCATGGAGATTTTGAACATAAAAACAATGTTTTTACATGTTTTATAAACAAATATTTCTGTTTTGTTTTTCATAATGGCAGTGTGATATTTAATTATTATTTGGGGTAGAAAAACCCAGAAAAAGGAGTCACAAACAGTAGTTTGACAAAAAAAATGGTTTCAGTCGGCTAAAAGAAAAGTGTTTAAAATTAAAAATGATTACTCTTATACTCTTTCTTTAAATAATTATTTTATTATTTTATTAATTGATTTACTTTGGAGCTACCTTATAAAACCCAAACAAATCTGTATAAAAATGTAACATAAATGAAGGAACACCAATTAAGCCTTCAGTAATGTCTTTGATCTGCAGTTACATCTGAAGTTAATAAATAATAAAGAGCACGTACATACTGTTCAGGAACAGTTGGGAGATGCACCAGTGCCCGTAGTCTTCTCCATCTGCCACCCTCCTGGATGCATTAATCATCTTCATTGATAGAGTAAAAGCTACTATGCCTCTGTCTATAGTCTGCCATGCTGTTGTATTGAAGTACTATTGAATTTTTAACGGACGATGAGCGATAATTGTCTTTCTAAAAGAAGGAGAAACTCCAAAGATTGACCAAAAAGCAACTACTGAAGTGAAGGACTGTATGCTTTGTCTCTTCAGGCATACGAGGAGAAGGAGCTGCTTCGTCTGGTCTACTTTGGTGGTGTAGACGCCTCGCTGCGTAAAGAGGTGTGGCCTTTCCTGCTGGGTCATTATCAGTTTGGGATGTCTGAAGCTCAGAGGAAGGAGGTTTGTCATTTCCGCGATTGTGGCTTTGCTCCCTAAACCATCTTCCATCTGAACCTCTGACCCTTGATCCCTCGTTCCCTAAAACCCAGGTGGACGAACAGGTCCGAGTGTGCTACCAACAGACCATGCGTGAGTGGCTCGGATGCGAGGAGATTGTCCGCCAGCGGGAGAAGGAGCAGCATGCAGTAGCGTTAGCGAAGTGCACGTCTGGAGCGAGCATAGACAGTTCAAGTCAGAAGATGATCCACCATGACTCCACCGTCAGCAATGAGGTGAAGCAGTAATACTAAACTCAGAAATGTTTATTTGCTATGTTGCCTGGCACTTGTTGTTGTTATTATATTGTGTCTTCAATCAGAACATTATAGGAAACATTACAGTATATATTCTGAATTAGGCCAGTTTTATAAATAAATGTTGGTCTGCTAGCTATGGGCAGTACTTTGCAGCTTGTGAATACTGTTGTGTAAGGTAGCTCTGGAACGATCTTTCTATTCCATAACATTTTAAAGACATGGGCATTTACTAGGCTTAGACTGTCTGAAAAAAATAAGCTATTGGTTGAATTATGGGAAATGTAAAATCCAGGGTCTTTTGGGCTTGACTCATGCTAGGAACTTCAATTTTCTTTTTTATCTCTGGAGAATCCCTTTTAAAGTGAGCACAGCACATGAGCCAAAGAACAATAAGACTGTATGTATAAATATATATTATTTAATAATAACCTGAATGTCTTTATTACCCAGTCCCAGTCCTCCCAGAGCTCAGACAGGCAGAGTCTGGCTCGCCTGCAGAGCGACTCCAGCAGCAGCACACAGGTATAAAAGACTCACCATGTTACAGCCTGCACAGATGATCTTTTGAAAAAGGTTTTTCAAACACAATAAACAGAATTTCTGTTACAGTTTTTAAGCATCCTGATCCTTTAATGAGGCATTTCTCAGTACATGGCTAAAGTAATGCATGAGATCTCAACTTTTGGGAATCAATATTCCTCATCCCTGCATTCTCTCTCCTGCTAGTTCTTCACATCCTCCCATCCCTTCCCCTGGAGTAGCCTGCTTCCCTTTGGCTTGTTCTTTCAGGTGTTTGAGTCCGTAGAGGAGGTAGACCAGATCGAGACGGAGCCCAAGAACGAAGAGGCCAAACAGATGCCAAAGATGCCCAATGGAGCTCTGCAGAACGGGACAAGCTCTCCAGACTCTGGACATCCCTCCTCCCGCAACTTCTCTGTCACCTCCGGCCTGTCAGACGGCTCACTCAGCACAGAGGACAGCGCCGCGCCTGATACAACCCCGAGATCTTCAGCTGTCTCTCAGGTGCCACAGAGCCCTGTCAAACCTGCAGTGGTAGAACGCGAAGATGTGACAGAGGGAATGGACAGCCAGGTGAAAGGTACAGTGAAGGACAAAGAGGAGGAGGAAGAGGAGGGGACAGCACCTGATGGGGCCAAAACTGCAGAAAATACCAAGGCTGAGGTCATGGGTGACAGCGTGATCCAACCATTGGAAGAGGGGCTGGTGACAGTCAACAAAGAGACAAGTCTGCAAACTAAAACACAAGAAACTGTTGAGGAGTCTGGAGCAGTTAAAACAGAGGGGACCAAGTGTGAAGACGCACTGGCAGACATTAAAGGAATTAACTCTTTAGAGTCAGGAGGAACAGAAAAAGAAGTGTCCGATCGGGATACCACGATGGTATCAGCAGCTGCTACAGAATCCAAAGGAGAACTCGCTGAGCAAAGTCTTAAAAAAGACGTAGAAGTGAGTGTTGAGGGAACATCAAGGCTCAAGAAAACTGCAGAAACAAATGCGGAAATGGAAGAATCAAAGACAAGTAATCCACAGGACGTTTTGTTGGCAGAAAAAGAAAATATATCAGTCGATCCCGTGGCTCCTGCAGTTGAAAAGAACCTTGTTTTCTCAGCAGACAGCGCAGTCTTGAGAGCAAGAGAAACCTACTTTACCTCTCAGAAAGACGAGGCTGATGCCATGACTGAATCTGATGAGTCTCCCTCAGCCATAGAGATGGAGGAGATCCCCAAAGCCAAAGTTTCCATGGTGCCTTGGAGCAGGAAGGGACACTGTGAAGCATCGTCTTTCTCTGAGGACTCAGCCCCTCATGTGGAGCTCAGGCAGGAGGAGGAGCATGGAAAGCCCAGTCCAGAGGGCACAGAGTCCAATCTGTCGGAGGAGCCAGAGATGGAGAGCCTTTACCCTAACTTTGAGTCTCTGGCCGGATCTGAAAACACCAAGAATGAAGCGCCCTCTCAAGAATCTGCTGGGAGTTCCTTCTCTGTATGCATACATATATTATTTTTTATATTATATATTATATATTATATATTATATATTATTATTATATATTATAAGACTTCAAATTAATTTATCCTCAGGAAAAAAGCAACTCTATAATGAGATTAATTTATTCATTTATGTCATGTTTTGTTTGTTTCAGCAAGAGCTTTTGGACTTGTATACATTAAATCTGCACCGCATTGAAAAGGACGTCCAGCGCTGTGACAGAAACTATTGGTACTTCACTCCCGCCAATCTGGAAAAACTGCGCAACATTATGTGCAGGTAACACACCGACAGCATCGGGATGTAATAGAGAGTGCTCATTTTACCCATCATCATACATACAAAAAGGCTGATGGTATGAATATGAAACTTATGTAACATTGTGTAGCAATATGATTACTAAGAATTCATAAATATATATAGATATATGTATAATCTTTGGAAATGTAAACATTCTAATGAGTGTCTGGATTACCATTACATCATACCATTCACTGCTTATTTTGTTTTTATGAGATAGATGCTCCATAAATGAAGTTACTTACTGAAGTCTTACTGTCAACAAATTCCATAAAAAGACCCCAAAACAAACAATGAACTGATCCTACTAAAAAGTATTACTTATTCCTCTCTACCATAGAGCTCCATGTTGTTGATTCAAGGGCACAATAGTTTATTTTGAGTCAATCACACATACTGTTTTCTCTCTAGAGCAGCAAATGTGTCAATCTACAGCTGAAATGTCTTTAGGTCTTCAGTAGAAACAAATGGGTTTGCGGTTTGAGTGCTGCAGATAAATTCAACCAATTCCTGTGAATTCTGCACAAATTCACAACTTTTCCACAAATTTATAAGATATTATCATAGTTTCTGGCGAGTTTGAACAATCGTAGCTTTTCTCCCTTGTAAAACATTGAGCTATACGTCACCAAACTACTAGTGTTTTTATTCTCATTAGAACAAGTTGCTTTTGATTTTTAATTGATGGAAATTAGGCATTTTTCTTCCTAGTTCACCTTCACAAAGGCAGAGCTGCACCTTAATGGGGCTCCTGGGGGACCTCCAAGGACAAATAAAAATATTATAGTTAAACTGTAGAGAAGCATGTAAATGTAAATTATTCTAATAGATTTTTGCTCTTCAAAAGTAGCTGCCTTGATAAACGGTGAATATTATTTTAAAAAGCATATTTTCAGCATTGAAGAAATAGATGGATCTCTAAATATGGACAGCAGCGTATGACTTCTATTGGTAACTAAAAAGAGCGCAGTTAAGTTCACTCCTCTCGGTTGTGTATTTCCAGTTATATCTGGAGGCACCTTGACATCGGTTACGTACAAGGCATGTGTGATCTGCTGGCTCCACTTCTAGTCATTCTGGATGACGGTGAGTCAACACTGAATCAATTTTTATTTTCCCTCTTTTCTGACATTTGGTGTATTTTTATTTTTTTTTACAGCTATTGATGTAACAACAGAGAAAATGTTTCTCACTCCGGCTTCCTCTCTCTGTTTCCTCCTTTCAGAGGCCATGGCTTTCAGCTGTTTCACTGAACTCATGAAGAGAATGAATCAAAACTTTCCACACGGAGGAGCGATGGACACTCACTTTGCCAACATGCGCTCTCTAATCCAGGTGACACAGCACCAGTAAAGTCTTCTCTGTAGCAGCCACTAAATCCATTCATTACCCACAAAAACTCCCCACTTTTTCAGTTTTCCTCCACAGCCAATCTCATTATTTCTTTTCCCGAATCTCCTCTGATCCCCTCTGTACAGATCCTGGATTCTGAGCTGTTTGAGTTAATGCACCAGAACGGAGACTACACCCACTTTTACTTCTGCTACCGCTGGTTTCTCCTAGACTTCAAGCGAGGTAAAGTGACAGCATGGTGTGAAATAATTTGTGCCAATTAGACGTAGGAGATTCACTCCTCTTTAAGCCGTGTTTGTGGATAAAATGCCAAACCACTTGGCAGCTTGCTAACGAGGGATGTAGTGATTAAGGCTGGAAAAAGGATTTAGCAGTCAGTTATATTTTTGGAAAACAATTCAAGGGAGTTGCTTATGAAATAATTGGCATGAGCTGCTGCTGTGTGGATAGGTTTTATAATTAATATGCCTCATGCTGAAGAGTCAACCATGCGCTATTTTGTTTTCCGTTTCTCACCTGGGTATCTCAGTATATCCTCACATCTCAGCAAACACCTGCTTCCATTTTTATCTCTCTCCACTGATGAATCCACTTCCTACAAATTCGCCCTCAAACACTGACTTGGTTCAGCTCCCATTCCTTTGTGTGCTTTGTCTTGCAGAGCTGGTGTATGATGACGTGTTTGCAGTCTGGGAAACCATCTGGGCAGCCAAGTATGTCTCTTCTAGTCACTTTGTCCTCTTCATTGCCCTGGCGCTGGTGGAGATCTACAGGGACATCATCCTGGAAAACAACATGGACTTTACTGACATCATTAAGTTCTTCAATGGTAAAACATATAGCTTGTTCTCATACATCCCTAAAGGGGCCACGCCATGATTTTACACGTTTAAAGATCAGTTTACTCGTCAAACGGCGTACTATTCAGCGTGCCAAAACAGTTGTTTAATGTTGTTTATGGCTCTGAAGGATCATCTGCATAAACAACCCAGAATGAAGTCGTCAGGGGTGTCTCAGCTTGGGTGTGGAGACAACAAATTTATAACCAAAATGTTCACTTGTAGTGGGAGTTTGAAAGATGTGAGCATTTTCCAGGTATGAAGGGTCTAACAAAGACATGCAATCATGTTTCATTATTGTAAGAGCTTGACTCGTACTGAGGGCTGAAAGTCAGTCAAATGTCGCACCAGTTTTGTATCTGGGTTCACAAAGACGAGAGGAATTAAGAGAATCCGACACTGTTGCAATGACAGCTGTCATCAGAGGAGACGAATAACACACATACTTTGATACAAAAAACATCAATAAAGACTTCAGAGTCCCAGTATTTGGCAGTATTATGTGATTTGCAGCTTAATATTACGTTATATAAAACTTTAATAAGTTCATATTGTTCAGTAAATCGCTCTGAGAGTTGCCACAATAATATCGTTCGCCAGTGTCACTGTCGTTAAAGTTGTTGTGTGAACTCCACCATCCACTTGAATTAGAACAACTTATATTAAAGATATATATTTATAGTTGTTGTTATAGTTACCGTTCTTGGTGTGGGCGGCACTTAATACTAAATTGCTGGAGTCATTTTATTCCACTGGAACTTGATGCTTCTCTATTGTTACTGAATGTATATATTTAGTGTATGATTCATGAAGCCAAACAGCTCAATATAAACCTTGTGTGTGAAGAAGTGTTACAGCGTGCATCCATTGTCTTACTTTGGATCGACTGACACTATTCAGATGATTTTGGGAAATATATTCAGCTATTTGTGTTGTTTTGAAGTGTTATTTTTGGCGTAATTTCCCTTTAAACTTCACACGTTTCTTTGTCTTTCAGAAATGGCCGAGCACCACAACATAAAGCAGATTCTGACCCAGGCCAGAGATCTGGTGTGCAAGGTGCAGATGCTGATAGAGAACAAGTGATTGTACTGTGTGTGTCTTCTTTTCCTTCCAAGTAAAGTGTGAACGGCTGTAGCAGCACAAGAGTAAAATACATACGAGCACACACGCTCTCGCACACACACACACACACACACACACACACACACACACACACCCACTACACAAAGCCTTTACAATCACAGTTTGCTGCTATGAGCCTTATTGACTGTATCCACGATGTTGTTTGTGTCGTCAACAGGTGTATGAGAATATTATGCTTCATATTTGTCAGTATGTTCAAGTGAAAAACAAAATGTATCTGGGGAAAAAAAACTATTTCTTTAATTTCTAAATATTTTTGTCAGAAATCCTTTTAAAGTGTCAGTCTTAATCCGAGTGCACTTAATATTTTGAGATAAGGATGGTTTTAGTTGCACATTTCAAAACCAAAATGCAGAGCTGAATTCAAACCAGAGACTATATTTATGAGAAAGAATACATTGTGATAATAGATTATAATAATTATTTTAATAGTCTAGAATAAACTTTAAATATATTAGCAAGTTACCCCCCCCCTCCGTTTTCCTGTCCCTTAATGAAGGAAAGAATGTCAGCAGACTTTTAATTTTCTTTAAACACCCCAAAAATCGAATTAATTTTCATTGATGACTGATTCAGAACACCAAAATGTTTCCCAAACTCTGTTACGTTTCAACACGACTCAAGAATATTTTAGCTTTTAGCACCATGTCAGTGATTTTAGCATCCAACAGTGTTTTTAATGTCCTTTAACTGCCTTGTCTGCCAAATATACTGTCTTTATTTGTTACGTGTGAAATGTACTGTACTGAGAGAAAAAATGTGTTTTAACTTATGAGGATTATATTATGTTAACACTTGTAAAATCATAACCTAATATTTAAGTGACTTATGGATGTTTGGACGGAGATTTATATAAATCAACAAGCCTGATTTTGATCTTGAGTTATTTTTCATGATCCAGTGAACCACTGTACATTTTGTACATTTTGATTTATTTATTTGTTTTGTCTTGTATTGTCTGCCACTATAGTTTATTGAATCAAATGTTAATTTAAGCTTTTAATACATGGTTGAATATGGAAGATCAGACGTGACGGTGATAATATTTAGTCACAGTGACCAAATTAAAACGTTTTGTGGTTCCACGTTGTTCAGATTATTTAGTGTGAGTGACTTAAAATGAAAATGAAAGGTACAGTATGACAAATATTCAATTAAAATAGTTATAAATTAAATGATCTGATGTTTTGAGGGAAGCTGTTTTGGCAGATTTGGGGCTTGTGAGGACAAACAATATATATTTTAACCCCTAAACTTCGTACTAATGTTGGTCTCAGTTACCGACCGGCTATCATTCATTGTCTAAAACTTCAATGAGTTGGTCTTCAAGTGTTGCTTCATGAATGTGGTAAGATGAATTGCTTTTAATATTGGTGTTTCTTTGTGAATGCTAACTGCTGTCGGTTAAAAAAAAAAAATTCTATTAATTTATTGTGACATTTATTTGCCAAAGTATGTATTTATTTATTTATTCATTCATTTTCATATGCTGCTTTGTTTGTAAAGCTGATATTTTTATTTTGTAGCCAGTTCTTCTAAATGTGTATTGTAAAACAATAAAATTATATATTAAGAATCCTAATATATATATACACAAAATGGTATATGTTCTTATAATAAAAATAATAAAAATGGAATCATCATTATTTTTCCAAAACGCATTGTGATGTGCATTTTACTACACTCAATCCAACTGAGGTGAGAGAGTCAGACACAGTGTGTATTAACAATAAATAATGATATATTATTTATTGTTTTACAGAAGCTGCTGCTCACAAGCTAGTTTATTATAGTGCAAAGTAGTTTAATCTCCTCAAGAAATACACATTTTGAGTGAAATACTGTATCATGAAATCAGGATCTTTTAACTTTTTATCACCAAACCTGCAAATCTAAACACATTCCCAATAACCTCAGCTGTTCTTTAAGCTTACTGCTCATTAGCCAATGTACATGGTAACCATTATACCTGCAAAACATCAGCATTATCAGTGTAAACACATTAGCATGCTGTGGTTGGCATTTAGCTCACGGATGGCTCCTAACAATAAAGCTGTTGTCCAAACAGGGATTTGAACCTGAACTCTCTGATGCTCTCAACTGTGTCACCACCATACATTGTGAGTAAGTTACAGAGGAGGGCAGAAGACTAAATATAGAATATATTCTAATTTCAACAACAATAACATCTATTTTTATGACTGATTCTTTCAGTAGCTTTGTGTCACAATCCAGTTGTCTAACAGCATACTTTGATCATGTACTATATCCAGAGTGCAGCTTTTAGGACTGGAATAACTATAACCAGGAGGTAGAGTGGGTCGTCTACTAATCAGAAGGTTGCTGGTTTAATCCCCGGCTGCCTCTGCCCTTGAGACAGATACTGAACCCCAAATTGCTCCCACACTGATTCACAATTACTGTGGGAATTATTAAAATCGTGATCATGTGATTTTTTGGGGGGGGGTCTGCTCTTAAACTTGTATAACAGGATATATGGGACCCTGGCATGTATTCAGAACTACAGTACTTATATATACTATATTATAATGTTGTTTTGCCACAAATGTTATCTTTATCCTAATATTTCAGCTTCTATTGCGGTTTTTATTACATGTCCATTATTTGTGCAGCCCAAAGAGAACAACAGCGACTATATCCGAATGTATTGTGACCAGTGTTGGGCAGTAATAATATTACTTTCCCCAGTAGCTAGTAGTGTAACTAATTACTGATACATTTCAGTAGTAATTAGTTACAATATTACATTTGTAGGAAAAAAATACGTAATCATTTAATCATCAGAATTTAGTATTATTTATCAGATTACGATTTTTAAATATATAATTTAAAAAAAAATACACCGAGGACACATTGGTCTCTTTTCTTATAGAATACACTTATCAATACTTCTTATTGACGTTTGTTTTTATAAACATTTTAAAAGTAACAAATTAATCAAACGGTACTTTTTAACAGATAAACCAACTTTTAGTCGAAAGTGTATTTTGTTATTCTATAAGTGCCAAAATGGTTCCTCCAGAGCTTTCCATCTATGTTCACAGCCAATCAATAAAACCTAATCCCATCATCTCCGTCTCCTTGCCTCTGTTGACAGCCAGTCACTATGATCCATTTCCATTTTTTTTTTTTTTAATATACTATGCACCAATCACGTATCAGTATGTGCATCTTTACCTCACATTTTACAGCCAATCAATAAAGTCCATTACCGAAATCTCCGTTTCCTTGCCTTTGTTGACAACCAATCGCTATCGTTCGTTCCCAAAAACTTTCCATCCAACTTTCCAGCTTTACAGGTGCCAGAGTACTCGACTTACTTTGGATTAACGTTACTACATCGAGGTAAGAAGCCGACAGTGTTGTTATATGTAGTTGGTTAGTTAGCTAAAACGTATAACGTGTACTAATGTTAGGAAGAAGAACGTCTTATTTATGTAGAGGTTGGGGATAGCGACCAGTTTCATTAGTTTTAATGGACGTTTACTCATTTCAGCTGTAATTCAGCTTTGGTTTCCTTCAAAGAACAATACACAGGCTAACCATAAAACTGCACCAACCTTTATTAACTTTATCATGACGTTTTATGACGTAATGTGGGGCTTGTGTTGTTTAAGCGGGCTAATCGATAATAAACATAATATAGGCTAATTGTAAGTCTATGTAATCGAAATGGTATGTAATAATCTGATTTATATGGAGTTATGGCATATTATTATACCCACACACCACATTATCCCCTCCTCCCAAATATCAAACTATAACCGTGTCCAAAAACACTGAAATGAAATCTGTGCTATGTGAAATAAATGTATGAAACTGATTAACTCAGTTCTACTGAATAGTCATAAACTTTGTATATTGCCACACGCTATCTTTTATTGGAAGATGGCTTCCAAGCACAAGAAGCACAGGGCTATGAGTGAGGGTGAATGGATGGCCCGCCTGCGCAGGTTTGCCACAGTGGGGGTCTGGCCTTCTGAGGGGGGAAACAGACCGGCACCACGCCAGAAGAAATGGCATGAGCTGTATCAGAAGGTAAACTTGGACATGTATATAAACACAGGAAAGCTATGTCATATTTAGAGAGAACAGATAGTTATGATTCACTGTCATATGTTACAGATTGAGAAGTGTCCACTGCAACAAAGGGGGCAAATGTCTCTGTTTGGGGGGACACGGACATGTGACTGTGGTTTCCATACGAAAAAGGTATAAGAAGTGTTTCATAAAACTGTGATGTGTTGATGTCGTATTGTGTATTTTTGAATTTAATTTCCTTTTCTGTGAAACTGCAGCCTTCCAGTTTGGCCCCTGTGGCCCCTGTGTCATCCACACCATCCACGCCACTACCTGTACTACTTGTAACACCGGGGCAGTCAGGAACAACATCTGGGAAGGCACCTTTAAAGCCTACTTTGACTTTGGCATCGGTAAATGCATGTCTTTATGCAGATATTTATGTTATCATATGTTATATAACATTTTAAAAGGCTTCACATAATGTTATTAATTTCTTTTTGTCAGTTTACAAAGCCGCGGTATGGTGGGTCCCATGGTGCAGCTTTAAAGCCAAACGTAGGTGTGGCAAGGACGCATGCAACCAAGGTATAGTCAAGAAAATGAAACTTCATTCCATAAAGATATGCTGAGTTTATCTAATTATCGTTACTGCAATACCTGATAATGATAGATTATTTCATTCAATATTGTAAACAGTCCCTCTTACTCTTGCAGGCTATTAGCACTAGCGCAGAGTCCCAGGCTGTATATCCAGACCGTCTCCCCCCTGTCTCTTCCTCCTTCTTCTGTGTCTGAAGCCACCTCTGCTTCCTGTGCTCCAAGAGCTGCTTCTGGAGTTGTGAGAAACTCTTTCATTTAATTGTTTTCTTCACACTAATATTGTTGGATCACATAAATATGTTGAAATTTTGAACAAACATTCCTCATAAGTGGCTTGTAATCATATCTATATGTTTGTCTTTTTTAATACATTAGGAAGTGTCAGCCGCTGCCTCCTCTCGGACCTCCTCTGGGACCTCCTCTGCTCCTCTCACCCCTGTTATCAGCTCCGCCTGTGTTCCCTCTGCTGCTCCATCTGTGGCTGGATCCTCTGTCCAACCTGCTGAGAATATGGTGACCGCTCCAGGTTCAGAGTCTGGATGGCTTCCCGCAAAGTTGCTGAAAACCATACCACCACAGGATCAGAAGTGGGTTTCAGCAGCTTTGTGGAAGCAACATCGGCTTCGTACCGACCTGAAGCTGTGGTATGATCCACCAGAGCCAGCTCTGATTTATCACCAAGGCCCCACTCCAGAGCGTTTCTTTACACACAGGCTTCTACTGTGGATGCCATACCACCTCTGGAAGATTCAGGCTGTCCTGTCCTGTATGTGGGAGACAGCTCACAGGCTATGGGGCGCACAAGAGAGCCCGCCAGGTTCTGTATGTGGACCGGTACTACCTGATGATCACGGAGACTCTCTGGTGCAGTGCAGTTGGGTGCAAAACGGCCTTTATTTCCACCAGCAAGGCCATCTTGGACCAGCTGGACTTAGCCCACAGGTTGGAATTTAGGCTGATCCTAACTCGAAAGTAAGTATACTGAGGTTATTTAGCTTGTGTAACAAATGTTTGTCATTTAAAATACAATTGAGATGAGCTGGTTTTAATGTTTGTGTCTTTCTGTCTCTCTTTCCCTTTGTTTATTCAGATATACCTGTGACATGCGGGTCATAAGGTTCCTGAGGGAGAGGGCCCTGGGCAACAGCCCTTCTCGCTTGGTGAGGCAGCTGCGGGAGAACCACAGCGAGGAGGTGCCTGCTCAGACTTCACTTAGCCAAGTGTGCTCCCTTGAGGTACCTTGGTGCCTGCTCACTGCTCATGATCATCTAAGCTTGTATAATATAGGACCCTCGCATGTATTCAAAACTACAGTACTTATATATCTATATTATAATGTTGTTTTGCCACAAATGTTATCTTTATCCTAATATTTCAGCTTCTATTGCGGTTTTTATTACATGTCCATTATTTGTGCAGCCCAATGAGAACAACAGCGACTATATCCGAATGTATTGTGACCAGTGTTGGGCAGTAATAATATTACTTTCCCCAGTAGCTAGTAGTGTAACTAATTACTGATACATTTCAGTAGTAATTAGTTACAATATTACTTTTGTAGGAAAAAAGACGTAATCATCAGCATTTAGTATTATTTATCAGATTACGATTTTTAAATACATAATTAAAAAAAAAAATACACTGAGGACACATTGCTCTCTTTTCTTATAGAATACACTTATCAATACTTCTTATTGACGTCTGTTTTTATAAACATTTTAAAAGTAACAAATTAATCAATCAAACGGTACTTTGTAACAGATAAACCAACTTTTAGTCGAAAGTGTATTTTGCTATTGAATAAGTGTCAAAATGGATCCTCCAGAGCCCGGATAGCTCAGTCGGTAGAGCATCAGACTTTTAATCTGAGGGTCCAGGGTTCAAGTCCCTGTTCGGGCGGTAGCTGTTTTGTTGGTATCCTGCAACCCCTAGTGTTAGTGGAAGAAGTATGATTAGTTTGTCACATAGTTTCTATCAAATAGATATATATACTTTATAAATATGGAGAAAGTTGACACTTGTATGTTGTGAAAACAGTTGAAACGTCTATATTTGACACTAATCAACCTCACAGTCTTAAAATCCTCGAGCAAAAACATAGACGCCCGAACAGGGACTTGAACCCTGGACCCTCAGATTAAAAGTCTGATGCTCTACCGACTGAGCTATCCGGGCGCTCTGAAATCGACACGAGCTGATATCATTCTTAAAAAGTCATTATATACTGTGGGAAACCTTCATTTTTAGGATCACACAAAGCGAAAAAATTAAATATCAAAATCGATCCGTGGCCCGTTATTTCATTTCCTATGTTTAATCTGAGCAATAAATCGAAAGTACAAAAAAATGAACCGTTATTTGTTTTTTGGTATCAGATTCATAAACGAATAAGGAAATAACAAACCGTTTTTTCATTTTCCGATTTTGGAATCTCAATTGAATATGAAAAGAACGAATGACACACGGATTATTAATGCTTAATTTAAAACACCCTCGTTGTATTTTAACTAAAAACCAACCAGTCTGTTGTCTACCTGGGACAAAAAACGAACAAGGAAGTACGTGGACGTTAAACCTCTCGCCTCACCTCGTTTTACCATTCTCTGGGCTAACTACGGCAAGCCGTTAGCTAACGTTACGTCCATGTGAAGCTAGTTCAGAGCCCTTTTCACTGACTTTCCGGGTGAGTGAGTAAACAATAAGACAATGCGAAACTATCTTAACACAACTCGGACACAGCTGGGTCGCTAATTGTGCTTAAAATGTCCGCGTTTGGTCTCGTTGCTAAACGCGGCGTATCGCCGAAGATAATCCGGCCTTCATTTAACCTGTTAACTAACGACGGATACTCAGCAGCAAGCAGCTTCCTGCAGGGCCACAACACTAATATAACACGTCTGTTGAGCTCTCAACCACACAACCCCAAGGTAAAGTAAAGGTGAATGAGTGTTATTTATAATGCAGTCTGTCTGTTTAGTGCCAATATAGATTATAAACATCTTGAGTCTTGATACCAGCTTGTTTCTTCTTATAGGTACCAAAGGTTGCAACATGGGAGCCAGCATCAGAGGACCAACTTCCACCGGTAATATATTATAATGACTGGGTGTACATGCATGGTGGTTGAGTAATGCCTTGTTAGATTTTAGATGTTTAGTTGAAAGCCCATCATAGGGCGTCATTATAACATACACAAATATACTCAGAGGTTTATTTGTAGTTAATATAGTGCTTAAAAAGTCTGAGTAAGACACATTTAGGGTTTTTTTAGTAGCATATTCCCTTATTTGTGTTTCTACAGTTTCCTATTGAGCTGCCGCAGAGATTAGTAACACTAAGAAGACTCATTTTGTGTGTTTTTTTTGTTTTTGTGAGGGCCTGAAACACAATCTCACACACACAGGGAGAGATGAACAGTTAAGGACTACCTCTGTAATGCCCTGGAGGTGGACTGGCAGCTCTCCAGCTACCGGTCCACGCTCCATACTGTGGTCCGTGCTGGACTTAAACCGGCAACCCTCTGGTTCCCAAACTCAAGTCCCCACAGGCTGAGCTGCTGCTGGTTAAATGACAGTGAAACCAAAATATCCCAGATACAGCCACTGCCATCATAATAACTACCTGCAATGACAGAAACCATCTTATTTGTCTTATTTTGACGTATATTTAGATTTTTAGTTTGCCTCATGTCCCATCTGCTAACGAGGAGGCAGCAGGCTTTATGACCTATACTGCAGTCAGCCACCAGGGGGCAGTCGAGGTGTTTCAGCTTTCACTTATGGAGAGCCTTCATGGTCCTGACAGTGTTTGGTTGTTAGAAATTATTAATGGATTCAATAATTACTTATGGGATGATGGGAAGGAATCTGTCTCTCACACACACACACTGTTGATTTTACAGCCTGCCCAAATCCCCGCTGACCTCGTGGACAAACTGGAGAGACTCGCTTTAGTGGATTTCCGCACCAAACAGGGACTGGCCTGTTTGGAGAAAGCTATCAGATTTGCAGATCAGCTGCATGTTGTTGACACGTCCAGTGTCGAACCAATGGACTCAGTTCTGGAGGACAGGTATGGTACAGATGTGAAAAACAAGACACAAACACACACAGTTATAACCACTCATGATAAGAGTCATGGAAGTTATAACTCTTTATTAATGCACATTCAGGGCGTTAAACCTGAGGGCTGACGCAGTGACAGAGGGGGGCTGTGCTGAGGAGCTGCTTCAGCTCTCCAAAAACACAATTGAAGAATACTTTGTGGCACCACCAGGTAAGAATACGTTTACTTTTAAACTATATACATATAATTTAAAGATGTTTTTGCTTTCATTCGACTTATATTTGTGTTCTTACTGCAGGAAATATTCCTCTACCGACGAAGGAGGAGAGGGCGTCCATGCTGAAACACTCAGAGTTGTGATGTTTATGAATTTATCTGTGATATTTATTAATCTTTCTTATTTGGGAACTTGTTTTGTAAAAAGAATAAAGACTTGATGTTTATGCATTTAGATGTTTGTTATGTTTCAGTTTTATTTCACGCCTGTGGTTGCATCTCATTTCAGTCTGTGTCATTTTTCTTGAAATATTGAGTGAGTTAGGACATTTTTATTTGTGATTCACACTATAATCTTCATCTTCTTTCATTTCAGTATTGTTTAACTTTCTCTCTGTTTTGTTTCCTTAGAAAACTTATATCTAAAAACAGATTGTGACGTATTTGTCTGTCACATTTCATGCTAGAACCAGTTTTGATGTAATCGTCATTAGTTATTCAGGCTGTCAAAAAGTCCCCGGTTAATCATTTAATTGTCCGTCATTCCTTCATATTTACAGCTGTTTTCCACTGCCCCACCTCTTGGATAAAACGTTGTTATTGTTGGTGAATTCTTAAACACACCTTGAGGCAGTGTTGTTGTTGTTGGTAATGAATGTGCTCGTAATAGCTGTGTCATGTCAGGAGAATAGAAACTGAAAGTTATGAAGGCAGAGAAGGAAAACGAATGTGAAGTAAAGGGGGCGGTGTTGATCAGCTGAGGCAGACTGTATATAAACTGTGGGAGCTGAAACCTCTGACACAGCTGCTCGTAACAATCATCTGTTTGATTGTCACCTTTGTCAAGACTTCAAGAAGTTTTCCTGAAGATTTTACAAACGAGATCACAAGGTAGGAATCTCTCTTTATCAACACTGCACTGTGAGACTTTACTGAAAAGAGTTTGCATGATATTTATGGTTAAAAACAAATCATATTGCAGTTATTGTGACAGATATAAGATAGTGGGAATGATCATTTTTGCATCATAATCGTCATTTTCATGTAAAAAAAACCTATTCAAATCTCTAATTTATATTTAAAATGTATTGAACTGTCTTTCAGGCCACTTTCATGATGGATATAACTATTAAAATGCTGGATGGGAGGTTCCACACCCTGACGGTGAACCCACAGGACACAGTGAGCTCTCTGAAAAGACTCATCCACGAGAAACTTGGAGTTTCCCCTCAGAGGCAGAAGCTGGTCTTTGTGAACGGCCAGACGACTCAACTCAACGACGACTCAAAGCCTCTCTGCTACTACGGTCTACAGTCTGGATCCATGGTGTCTCTGCTGGTCACCCAGCAGCCGGAGACCATCCAGGTGTTCCTCAGCAACCTACAGGGGCAGAAGAGCACCTATGATATCAGACCCAATGAGACTGTGAGGAACTTCAAGACCAAGGTCCAGCAAAGAGAGGGGGTCCCAGCAGACCAGCAGAGGCTCCTTTACCAAAGCAGACAGCTGGAGGATGGTAAAAATCTCTCAGACTACAACATCAAGGCTCTTGACACCATCAACATGACCGGGCGTCTGAGAGGAGGCTGAGGACGTTTCTGGTTCATATATCAGAGACTTCATACACTGTACATTCCTTAATTTCACAAAAATGAAGATCAAATCATCCCAAATGCCATATTTATTATTATTTATTTCTTTTTTCATTTGGAAAAAGTAAACAAAACATTCCCCTGATGTGTAATTCTGTCATAAAAACCTTTTGACTTGATGTTATTTTGTTTTTTTTACAATACAAATATGTTGTACACACAACCTGGCATGTTGTAATCTAATTTGGAAAAAAAATGATGTTTTATTTTTGTCAACTGGAAACTTTTCAATAAAATAAAAAAGTCCCAAATGTAAATGTACATGTGTCTTTTATATATCCTGCATTGTAATATTTCACCAGCTCAGAGGTGGAGTTGTTGTTGATATTATTTAAATATATAAAACAGACTTTCTCTATAATATAAATCAAGATTAATATGTGAAGAGGATTCATGTGCGTCTGTGAGACAATGAAACAACAGCACTCTGAACTGAAAATAAAAAAAAAGATGGTGTCAGCATTTTAGCAGCTTCATTTGACTGATGACAGGATGTTAATCTGAACAGACAGAAAGTTTCAGTAACTTTGCTTCATCTTCTCTTCAAACTTTAAAAAACATTATTTTGATTCTGACCTCCAATAAGTGTGCAGTTAGTGCTGATCTGCCAGGGTTTGTTCTAAGTTTGTCTTAATTTAGTTGCAGGGTTGTGTGTTGTAGTGTTGTGTGTTGCAGTGTTGTGTGTTGTAGGGTTGTGTGTTGCAGTGTTGTGTGTTGCAATGTTGTGTGTTGTAGGGTTGTAGGGAGGCTGCCTGTGTCTTTCTGGGGATTTCCTCTGTGGGGATTTTGTGTTTTGGTTACAGTTTAATTAGTGTATTCAGTAAGTGCCATTGGAGAGGCATCAATCTGATATTTTCTCCTCTGAACTCTCAACATTAGTGCAGAGTTTACTTTAGATTGTTGGTATTGTGTTGAATCAGGTTAGTTTTATTTGTCATATGTAGGTTAACATGGGGTCAATGGTGAATTGAAATGTCCTGAATGAGAAGAGCTCAACTCAGCAGTAACAGCACAAGTCATATAACAATAAAATAAGAAAATTAAAGAAAGATTAAAATAAAATGTAATGAGATGAATAAAATATTACTATAGAAATATGTACAATAAACTTAAAGGTCCAGTGTGTATTTATAAATCCTACACACTGGTCCCTTAAGTATAAATAGATTTGCTTGCACTGTATAGATATGAGCAAGTGATTATTGTGTGTCAGGTGCACAGACTATTGAATGAGTATCACTATTGTGGATACATATGAATATATGAAAGAAGACTAAAAGTAAAGTGAGAAGTGTATTCAGAAGTATTGCACATGTGTGTATCACGATATCAGACAGATATCAATGACCACAAGGAGGCAGCAGCAAAATAAAACACTTATAATCAATAAATCGGCACATGCTTTGTTTATAAGTGATGAATAAAAACACTCAAACAATCATCTATGTTTCTGTCTTTTGTTACAGGTGTTGCTGCTGATTTGTTGTGTGTCACCACAGGTTGGGTGTGGGAAGTTCTTCTTCTCGGGGTCAGTGGGAGCCAACTTGCTCTATTTCAGTTTCCTCTTTCAGTCTGTGAGCAGGAAACACGGAGAGAGAGATGGACAAATAATCTGAATGCAAAATAAAACATTAGCTAAAATCTTTACTACATAATCTGGAGACTTTTGCCTAAAGGCTTGACACTGAGATGTGTGAGTAACTCTGAACTTTACATCAGGTTTGTGATTTTTGGGACCGTTTAATCACTAATTGTTTGTTTTACCTTTAAAATGAAATGTTCATTGAAATGCTCAGTAAACTCTGAAGTTCAGTGGACACAAAAAGGCCATAAAATATATATTGAGATCTGGTTTTAAGTGATAATATAAACTAATTTAGACTTTTCATGTCTCAAAAATGTCTTTGTGAATCCAATAAACAACAATAATGCTACTACATATCTGTTAATTTGGTTACTTTTACTCTCATTATTGTTAAAACTATGTATTTGTTTTCCTTAATGATCTTTGACCTTAAATAACCTGATCAGGTAAAACTCCCAGGTGATTCATTCTCACTAACAGCTGTTTCTCCACTAATAAAACCAGATTATTTGGTTTTGTAAAGACACCTTTGGACAGCATTGGTATGAAAACATTACAAGCACTCACAGTAGCTGTGTCATGTCAGGAGAATAGAAACTGAAAGTTATGAAGGCAGAGAAGGAAAACGAATGTGAAGTAAAGGGGGCGGTGTTGATCAGCTGAGGCAGACTGTATATAAACTGTGGGGAGCTGAAACCTCTGACACATCCGCTCCTAACAATCATCTGTTCGTTTGTCACCTTTGTCGAGACTTTTCAAGAAGTATTCCTGAAGATTTTACAAACGAGATCACAAGGTAGGAATCTCTCTTTATCAACACTGCACTGTGAGACTTTACTGAAAAGAGTTTGCATGATATTTATGGTTAAAAACAAATCATATTGCAGTTATTGTGACAGATATAAGATAGTGGGAATGATCATTTTTGCATCATACTCGTCATTTTCACGTAAAAAAAAAAAAACTATTCAAATCCCTAATTTATATTTAAAAATGTACTGAACTGTCTTTCAGGCCACTTTCATGATGGATATAACCATTAAAATGCTGGATGGGAGGTTCCACAACCTGACGGTGAACCCACAGGACACAGTGAGCTCTCTGAAAAGACTCATCCACGAGAAACTTGGGAGTTTCCCCTCAGAGGCAGAAGCTGGTCTTTGTGAACGGCCAGACGACTCAACTCAACGACGACTCAAAGCCTCTCTGCTACTACGGTCTACAGTCCGGATCCCTGGTGTCTCTGCTGGTCACCCAGCAGCCAGAGACCATCCAGGTGTTCCTCAGCAACCTACAGGGGCAGAAGAGCACCTATGATATCAGACCCAATGAGACTGTGAGGAACTTCAAGACCAAGGTCCAGCAAAGAGAGGGGGTTCCGGCGGACCAGCAGAGGCTCCTTTACCAAAGCAGACAGCTGGAGGATGGTAAACTACTCTCAGACTACAACATCAAGGCTCTTGACACCATCAACATGACCGGGCGTCTAAGAGGAGGCTGAGGACGTTTCTGGTTCATATATCAGAGACTTCATACACTGTACATTCCTTAATTTCACAAAAATGAAGATCAAATCATCCCAAATGCCATATTTATTATTATTTATTTCTTTTTTCATTTGGAAAAAGTAAACAAAACATTCCCCTGATGTGTAATTCTGTCATAAAAACCTTTTGACTTGATGTTATTTTGTTTTTACAATACAAATATGTTGTACACACAACCTGGCATGTTGAAATCTAATTTGGAAAAAAAATGATGTTTTATTTTTGTCAACTGGAAACTTTTCAATAAAATAAAAAAGTCCCAAATGTAAATGTACATGTGTCTTTTATATATCCTGCATTGTAATATTTCACCAGCTCAGAGGTGGAGTTGTTGTTGATATTATTTAAATATATAAAACAGACTTTCTCTATAATATAAATCAAGATTAATATGTGAAGAGGATTCATGTGCGTCTGTAAGACAATGAAACAACAGCACTCTGAACTGAAAATGAAAAAAAGATGGTGTCAGCATTTTAGCAGCTTCATTTGACTGATGACAGGATGTTAATCTGAACAGACAGAAAGTTTCAGTAACTTTGCTTCATCTTCTCTTCAAACTTTAAAAAACATTATTTTGATTCTGACCTCCAATAAGTGTGCAGTTAGTGCTGATCTGCCAGGGTTTGTTCTAAGTTTGTCTTAATTTAGTTGCAGGGTTGTGTGTTGTAGTGTTGTGTGTTGCAGTGTTGTGTGTTGTAGGGTTGTGTGTTGCAGTGTTGTGTGTTGTAGGGTTGTGTGTTGTAGGGTTGTGTGTTGCAATGTTGTGTGTTGTAGGGTTGTAGGGAGGCTGCCTGTGTCTTTCTGGGGATTTCCTCTGTGGGGATTTTGTGTTTTGGTTACAGTTTAATTAGTGTATTCAGTAAGTGCCATTGGAGAGGCATCAATCTGATATTTTCTCCTCTGAACTCTCAACATTAGTGCAGAGTTTACTTTAGATTGTTGGTATTGTGTTGAATCAGGTTAGTTTTATTTGTCATATGTAGGTTAACATGGGGTCAATGGTGAATTGAAATGTCCTGAATGAGAAGAGCTCAACTCAGCAGTAACAGCACAAGTCATATAACAATAAAATAAGAAAATTAAAGAAAGATTAAAATAAAATGTAATGAGATGAATAAAATATTACTATAGAAATATGTACAATAAACTTAAAGGTCCAGTGTGTATTTATAAATCCTACACACTGGTCCCTTAAGTATAAATAGATTTGCTTGCACTGTATAGATATGAGCAAGTGATTATTGTGTGTCAGGTGCACAGACTATTGAATGAGTATCACTATTGTGGATACATATGAATATATGAAAGAAGACTAAAAGTAAAGTGAGAAGTGTATTCAGAAGTATTGCACATGTGTGTATCACGATATCAGACAGATATCAATGAGCACAAGGTGGCAGCAGCAAAATAAAACACTTATAATCAATAAATCGGCACATGCTTTGTTTATAAGTGATGAATAAAAACACTCAAACAATCATCTATGTTTCTGTCTTTTGTTACAGGTGTTGCTGCTGATTTGTTGTGTGTCACCACAGGTTGGGTGTGGGAAGTTCTTCTTCTCGGGGTCAGTGGGAGCCAACTTGCTCTATTTCAGTTTCCTCTTTCAGTCTGTGAGCAGGAAACACGGAGAGAGATGGACAAATAATCTGAATGCAAAATAAAACATTAGCTAAAATCTTTACTACATAATCTGGAGACTTTTCCTAAAGGCTTGACACTGAGATGTGTGAGTAACTCTGAACTTTACATCAGGTTTGTGATTTTTGGGACCGTTTAATCACTAATTGTTTGTTTTACCTTTAAAATGAAATGTTCATTGAAATGCTCAGTAAACTCTGAAGTTCAGTGGACACAAAAAGGCCATAAAATATATATTGAGATCTGGTTTTAAGTGATAATATAAACTAATTTAGACTTTTCATGTCTCAAAAATGTCTTTGTGAATCCAATAAACAACAATAATGCTACTACATATCTGTTAATTTGGTTACTTTTACTCTCATTATTGTTAAAACTATGTATTGTTTTCCTTAATGATCTTTGACCTTAAATAACCTGATCAGGTAAAACTCCCAGGTGATTCATTCTCACTAACAGCTGTTTCTCCACTAATAAAACCAGATTATTTGGTTTTGTAAAGACACCTTTGGACAGCATTGGTATGAAAACATTACAAGCACTCACAGTAGCTGTGTCATGTCAGGAGAATGGAAACAGAAAGTTACGAAGGCAGGGAAGGAAAAGGAATGTGAAGTAAAGGGGGCGGTGTTGATCAGCTGAGGCAGACTGTATATAAACTGTGGGAGCTGAAACCTCTGGCACATCCGCTCCTAGCAATCATCTGTTCGTTTGCCACCTTTGTCGAGACTTTTCAAGAAGTTTTCCTTAAGATTTTACAAACGAGATCACAAGGTAGGAATCTCTCTTTATCAACACTGCACTGTGAGACTTTACTGAAAAGAGTTTTCATGATATTTATGGTTAAAAACAAATCATATTGCGGTTATTTTGACAGATATAAGATAGTGAGAATGATCATTTTTGCATCATACTCGTCATTTTCACATTAAAAAAAAACCTATTCAAATCCCTAATTTATATTTAAAATGTATTGAACTGTCTGGTCAGGCCACTTTCATGATGGATATAACCATTAAAATGCTGGATGGGAGGTTCCACACCCTGACGGTGAACCCACAGGACACAGTGAGCTCTCTGAAAAGACTCATCCACGAGAAACTTGGAGTTTCCCCTCAGAGGCAGAAGCTGGTCTTTGTGAACGGCCAGACGACTCAACTCAACGACGACTCAAAGCCTCTCTGCTATTACGGTCTACAGTCTGGATCCATGGTGTCTCTGTTGGTTACCCAGCAGCCGGAGACCATCCAGGTGTTCCTCAGCAACCTACAGGGTAAGAAGAGCACCTATGATGTCAGACCCAATGAGACTGTGAGGAACTTCAAGACCAAGGTCCAGCAAAGAGAGGGGGTTCCGGCGGACCAGCAGAGGCTCCTTTACCAAAGCAGACAGCTGGAGGATGGTAAACTACTCTCAGACTACAACATCGAGGCTCTTGACACCATCAACATGACCGGGCGTCTGAGAGGAGGCTGAGGACGTTTCTGGTTCATATATCAGAGACTTCATACACTGTACATTCCTTAATTTCACAAAAATTAAAATGAAATCCTCCCAAATGTCATATTTATTATTATTTATTTGTATTTTCATTTGGAAAAAGTAAAGAAAACATTCCCCTGATGTGTAATTTTGTCATAAAAACCTTTTGACTTGATGTTATTTTGTTTTTACAATACAAATATTTTGTACACACAACCTGGCATGTTGTAATCTCATTTGGAAAAAAAATTATGTTTTATTTTTGTCAACTGGAAACTTTACAAAAAAATAAAAAAAGTCCCAAATGTAAATGTACATGTGTCTTTTATATATCCTGCATTGTAATATTTCACCAGCTCAGAGGTGGAGTTGTTATTGATATTATTTAAATATATAAAACAGACTTTCTCTATAATATAAATCAAGATTAATACATCTTACAATGGTCTGTCAATGTATTATAAACTACATTTATTATATTCTGTTATTACAAACAGTGATAGGAGCATTTTATAATGGCATAACCTGGTTGTTGGTTTTTTAGGAGACAGAAGAGCTTCTGTATGTGAGCATTATTGTCAGATGTTTAACAGGTAGCATATACAGACAGTAAACAGCCTAAAACCTCTGTGAAGAGGATTCATGTGCGTCTGTAAGACAATGAAACAACAGCACTCTTTGAAGGCGGTGTCAGAGAGGAGGACGCTGTCCAAGATTCATACCATCTTGGACAATGTCTCCCACCCACTCCACAGTGAAAACTCTGAGTCCATCAGTCTTTAAACTGGTGCTGTTAAAGTGCAATAAGTCAATTAAGGTGCAATTCACTTGATTATTATGTTATTCTTTGTAATTAACTCTAACTGCAACACCACAATCTATAAAACGTATTACTATTTATTTAATTTCTTTCAGTAATACTGTGGAATATGTTTACATTTACTTTGTATAGAGGCTCTAATTATCTTCTTATATTTCCATTTCCATTTTTACTTTTTACTTATATGTATATACTTACAAATACATTCATATTCTAGATATTGTGTTATAAGTATTATTTCTATTCTTTAACATTGTGTGAGTAGAACATCTCTAACAAACAAATTTCCCATGGGGGATCAATAAAGTATTTCTGATTCTGATTCTGTATTCAAATAGTTGCAATTTCCAGCTTCCCGCTCATAGACAGACGGGGGAAACTGAAATAGTTCAAGTTGGCTCCCACTGTCCCCAAAAAGGAACTTCCCACACCCACCCTGTGGTGACTAGACAAACAACAATTAACAGCTGTTGTTAACAACAAATAGATGCCAGTAAATCTTACACACTGGTCCTTTAAGTATAAATAAATTTGCTATACACTGTATAGATATGAGCAAGTGATTATTGTGTGTCAGGTGCACAGACTATTGAATGAGTATCACTATTGTGGATACATATGAATATATGAAAGAAGACTAAAAGTAAAGTGAGAAGTGTATTCAGAAGTATTGCACATGTGTGTATCACGATATCAGACAGATATCAATGAGCACAAGGTGGCAGCAGCAAAATAAAACACTTATAATCAATACATCAGCACATGCTTTGTTTATAAGTGATGAATAAAAACACTCAAACAATCATCTATGTGTCTGTCTTTTGTTACAGGTGTTGCTGATTATTTGTTGTGTGTCACCACAGGGTGGGTGTGGGAAGTTCTTCTTCTCGGGGTCAGTGGGAGCCAACTTGCTCTATTTCAGTTTCCTCTTTCAGTCTGTGAGCAGGAAACACTGAGAGAGAGATGGACAAATAATCTGAATGCAAAATGAAACATTTGCTAAAATCTTTAACGCATAACCTGGAGACTGTTGCCGAAAGGCCCGACACTGAGATGTGTGAGTAACTCTGAACTTTACATCAGGTTTGTTATTTTTGGGACCGTTTAATCACTAATTGTTTGTTTTACCTTTAAAATGAAATGTTCATTGAAATGCTCAGTAAACTCTGAAGTTCAGTGGACACAAAAAGGCCATAAAATATATATTGAGATCTGGTTTTAAGTGATAATATAAACTAATTTAGACTTTTCATGTGTCAAAAATGTCTTTGTGAATCAAATAAATTACAATAATGCTACTACATATCCGTTAATTTCGTTACTTTTACTCTCATTATTGTTAAAACTATGTATTTGTTTTCCTTAATGATCTTTGACCTTACATAATCTGGTCAGGTAAAACTCCCAGGTGATTCATTCTCACTAACAGCTGTTTCTCCACTAATAAAACCAGATTATTTGGTTGTGTAAAGACACCTTTGGACAGCATTGGTATGAAAACATTACAAGCGCTCACAGTAGCTGTGTCATGTCAGGAGAATGGAAACCGAAGGTTATGAAGGCAGAAAAGGAAAAGGAATGTGAAGTAAAGGGGGCGGTGTTGATCAGCTGAGGCAGACTGTATATAAACTGTGGGAGCTGAAACCTCTGACACATCCGCTCCTAACAATCATCTGTTCGTTTGTCACCTTTGTTGAGACATTTCAAGAAGTTTTCCTGAAGATTTTACAAACGAGATCACAAGGTAGGAATCTCTCTTTATCAACACTGCACTGTGAGACTTTACTGAAAAGAGTTTGCATGATATTTATGGTTAAAAACAAATCATATTGCGGTTATTTTGACAGATATAAGATAGTGGGAATGGTCATTTTTGCATCATAATCGTCATTTTCACGTAAAAAAACCTATTCAAATCTCTAATTTATATTTAAAATGTATTGAACTGTCTGGTCAGGCCACTTTCATGATGGATATAACCATTAAAATGCTGGATGGGAGGTTCCACACCCTGACGGTGAACCCACAGGACACAGTGAGCTCTCTGAAAAGACTCATCCACGAGAAACTTGGAGTTTCCCCTCAGAGACAGAAGCTGGTCTTTGTGAACTGCCAGACGACTCAACTCAACGACGACTCAAAGCCTCTCTGCTACTACGGTCTACAGTCTGGATCCATGGTGTCTCTGCTGGTTACCCAGCAGCCGGAGACCATCCAGGTGTTCCTCAGCAACCTACAGGGGCAGAAGAGCACCTATGATGTCAGACCCAATGAGACTGTGAGGAACTTCAAGACCAAGGTCCAGCAAAGAGAGGGGGTTCCGGCGGACCAGCAGAGGCTCCTTTACCAAAGCAGACAGCTGGAGGATGATAAAAATCTCTCAGACTACAACATCAAGGCTCTTGACACCATCAACATGACCGGGCGTCTGAGAGGAGGCTGAGGACGTTTCTGCATCATATATCAGAGACTTCATACACTGTACATTCCTTAATTTCACAAAAATTAAAATGAAATCCTCCCAAATGTCATATTTATTATTATTTATTTGTATTTTCATTTGGAAAAAGTAAACAAAACATTCCCCTGATGTGTAATTCTGTCATAAAAACCTTTTGACTTGATGTTATTTTGTTTTTACAATACAAATATGTTGTACACACAACCTGGCATGTTGTAATCTCATTTGGAAAAAAAATGATGTTTTATTTTTGTCAACTGGAAACTTTTCAATAAAATAAAAAAAGTCCCAAATGTAAATGTACATGTGTCTTTTATATATCCTGCATTGTAATATTTCACCAGCTCAGAGGTGGAGTTGTTATTGATATTATTTAAATATATAAAACAGACTTTCTCTATAATATAAATCAAGATTAATACATCTTACAATGCTCTGTCAATGTATTATAAACTACATTTATTATATTCTGTTATTACCAACAGTGATAGGAGCATTTTATAATGGCGTAACCTGGTTGTTGGTTTATTAGGAGACAGAAGAGCTTCTGTGTGTGAGCATTATTGTCAGATGTTTAACAGGTAGCATATACAGACAGTAAACAGCCTAAAACCTCTGTGAAGAGGATTCATGTGCGTCTGTAAGACAATGAAACAACAGCACTCTGAACTGAAAAGGAAAAAAAGATGGTGTCAGCATTTTAGCAGCTTCATTTGACTGATGACAGGATGTTAATCTGAACAGACACAAAGTTTCAGTAACTTTGCTTCATCTTCTCTTCAAACTTTAAAAAACACTAAAGCAACAACGAATGTGCATTTTGATTCTGACCTCCCATAAGTGTGCAGTTAGTGTTAATTGTGTGTTGTAGGTTTGTGTGTTGTAGGTTTGTGTGTTGCAGGGTTGTGTGTTAGAGGGTTGTGTGTTGCAGGGTTGTATGTTCCAGTGTTGTGTGTTGCAGGGTTGTGTGTTAGAGGGTGGTGTGTTGTAGGGTTGTGGGTTACAGGGTTGTGTGTTACAGTGTTGTGTGTTGTAGGGTTGCGTCTTGTAGGGTTGTGTGTTGCAGTGTTGTGTGTTGTAGGGTTGTGTGTTGCAGTGTTGTGTGTTGTAGGGTTGTAGGGAGGCTGCCTGTGTCTTTCTGGGGATTTCCTCTGTGGGGATTTTGTGTTTTGGTTACAGTTTAATCAATATTATTCAATATATTCAGTAAGTGCCATTAGAGAGGCATCGATCTGATGTTTTCTCCTCTGAACTCTCAACATTAGTGCAGAGTTTACTTTAGATTGTTGGTATTGTGTTGAATCAGTTTAATTTTATTTGTCATAAGTAGGTTAAGACAGGGTCAAGGGTGCATTGAAATGTACTGAACAAAGTCATATAACAATTAAATAAGAAAATTTTACAAAAGATAAAAAAATAAAACATCATGTGAAAATAAGAATCGTTGTGTTTTTGTTAGAATGAGCCTTTTATATCAACAGAGGCAGCCAGTCCTCTTCTATGCAGTCCACCATCTTTCTACAGTAGCACAGAATGGACAAACCAAAACCTGACTCCAGATAGGGACTGTAGCATTGTTCATGAGTTTTGTGGCCACTGTCCTTCACACACAAAGGCTCTAAAGCCATCTCTATTTCCTGAGGAGTCTGAGGTCCTTCAACATCTGCAGGACCATGCGGAGGATGTGAATCAATACTCAATAAACTGATCCACAAGGCCAGTGACGTTGTGGGAGTGGAGCTGGACTCTCTGACGGCGGTGTCAGAGAGGAGGATGCTGTCCAAGATTCATGCCATCTTGGACAATGTCTCCCACCGACTCTACAGAGAAAACTCTAAGTCCATCAGTCATTCAACTGCTGTTAAAGTGTACTCTGTTAACTCAGTTAACTCTGAAGCTCATTGGACACTCCTTCAGGCAAAAAGCCATAAAATACATGTTGACATCTTGTTTTAAGTGATAATATAAACTAATTTAGACTTTTCATGTGTCAGAAATTGCTTCATGAATCCAATAAATAACAATTAGGCTACTACACAATATAGATCTGTTAATTTGGTCACTTTTACACTCATTATTGTAAATATGTATTTGTTTTCTTTAAAGACAGTCTTGATCTTTGACCTTATATAAGCTGATCAGGTAAAACTCCTCTGTGATTCATTCTCACTAACAGCTGTTTCTCCACTAATAAAACCGGATTATTCGGTGGTGTAAACACACCATTGGACCGTATTGGTATGAAAACATTACAAGCGCTCACAGTAGCTGTGTCATGTCAGGACAATAGAAACTTAAATGTGAAGTAAAGGGGGCGGTGTTGATCAGCTGAGGCAGACTGTATATAAACTGTGGGGAGCTGAAACCTCTGATACAGCTGCTCCTAACAATCGTCTGTTCATTACCTTTGTCGAGACTTTTCAAGAAGTTTTCCTGAAGATTTTACAAACAAGATCACAAGGTAGGAATCTCTCTTTATCAACACTGCACTGTGAGACTTTACCGAAAAGAGTCTGCATGATATTTATGGCTAAAAAACAAATCATATTGCGGTTATTTTGACAGATATAAGATAGTGGGAATGATCATTTTTGCATCATAATCGTAATTTTCACGTAAAAAAAAAAAAAAACCCCTATTCAAATCATGATTATTGGACATTTTTGGGGGGTTGAACCGAATAAACATGTTTTCTTAAATTTGGAGAACAAGATTTGTAGTTTACCTTTATATCTGTATAACCTTATATTTGGATATTGCAATTGAGCATATTGTACTTTGGATAATATTTTGATTACTCGTGCAGCCCTAATTTACACTTATATTTAAAATGTATTGAACTGTCTTTCAGGCCACTTTCATGATGGATATAACCATTAAAATGCTGGATGGGACTTCCCACACCCTGACGGTGAACCCAAAGGACACAGTGAGCTCTCTGAAAAGACTCATCCACGACAAATTTTTAGTTTCCCCTCAGAGGCAGAAGCTGGTCTTTGTGAACGGCCAGACTACTCAACTCAACGACGACTCAAAGCCTCTCTGCTACTACGGTCTACAGTCTGGATCCATGGTGTCTCTGCTGGTCACCCAGCAGCCGGAGACCATCCAGGTGTTCGTCAGAAACGAAAAGGGGAAGCTGAGCACCTATGATATCAGACCCGACGAGACTGTGAACGATTTCAAGGCCAAGGTCGAGAAAAGAGAGGGGGTCCAGGTGAGCCAGCAGAGGCTCCTTCACCAAAGCAGAGAGATGACTGGTGGGAGACTTTCAGACTACAACGTCGAACATCAGAGCACCATCGACATGCTGCTGCGTCTGAGAGGAGGCTGAGCACCCTCCTGCTTCATATTTAATAATATAAATATAATTAATACACTCTACATTCCTTAATTTATTATGATTGAAGATCAAATAGCCTCACATGCTGTCATTTTGTATTTATTAGTCTTTTAATTTGAAATTCCAATACATTCCTGGATAATTGTGTCATATCTACGGCCAGACGACTCAACTCAACGACGACTCAAAGCCTCTCTGCTACTACGGTCTACAGTCTGGATCCATGGTGTCTCTGCTGGTCACCCAGCAGCCGGAGACCATCCAGGTGTTCCTCAGCAACCTACAGGGGACGAAGAGCACCTATGATGTCAGACCCAACGAGACTGTGAGGAACTTCAAGACCAAGGTCCAGCTGCAGCAGGAGCAATCCACAATAGTGCAAGTTGACTAAAAAAACTAAAAACTTTGTGGTTACCCACAACAAACAACAATTAAAAGCTGTTGTTAACAACAAATAGATGCCAGTAAATCTTACACACTGGTCCTTTAAGTATAAATAAATTTGCTATACACTGTATAGATATGAGCAAGTGATTATTGTGTGTCAGGTGCACAGACTATTGAATGAGTATCACTATTGTGGATACATATGAATATATGAAAGAAGACTAAAAGTAAAGTGAGAAGTGTATTCAGAAGTATTGCACATGTGTGTATCACGATATCAGACAGATATCAATGAGCACAAGGTGGCAGCAGCAAAATAAAACACTTATAATCAATACATCAGCACATGCTTTGTTTATAAGTGATGAATAAAAACACTCAAACAATCATCTATGTGTCTGTCTTTTGTTACAGGTGTTGCTGATTATTTGTTGTGTGTCACCACAGGGTGGGTGTGGGAAGTTCTTCTTCTCAGGGTCAGTGGGAGCCAACTTGCTCTATTTCAGTTTCCTTTCAGTCTGTGAGCAGGAAACACTGAGAGAGAGATGGACAAATAATCTGAATGCAAAATAAAACATTTGCTAAAATCTTTAAAGCATAATCTGGAGACTGTTGCCGAAAGGCCCAACACTGAGATGTGTAGTAACTCTGAACTTTACATCAGGTTTGTTATTTTTGGGACCCTTTAATCACTAATTGTTTGTTTTACCTTTAAAATGAAATGTTAATTGAAATTCTCAGTAAACTCTGAAGCTCAGTGGACACAAAAAGGCCATAAAATATACATTGAGATCTGGTTTTAAGTGATAATATAAACTAATTTAGACTTTTCATGTCTTAAAAATGTCTTTGTGAATCCAATAAATAACAATGATGCTACTACTTATATGTTTATTGGGTCACTTTTCCTCTCATTATTGCTAAAACTATTTATTTGTTTTCCTTAAAGACAGTCTTGAGCTTTGACCTTAAATAACCTGATCAGGTAAAACTCCCAGGTGATTCATTCTGACTAACAGCTGTTTCTCCACTAATAAAACCAGATTATTTGGTTGTGTAAAGACACCTTTGGACAGCATTGGTATGAAAACATTACAAGCGCTCACAGTAGCTGCGTCATGTCAGGAGAATGGAAACCGAAAGTTATGAAGGCAGAGAAGGAAAACGAATGTGAAGTAAAGGGGGCGGTGTTGATCAGCTGAGGCAGACTGTATATAAACTGTGGGAGCTGAAACCTCTGGCACATCCGCTCCTACAATCATCTGTTAGATTGTCACCTTTGTCGAGACTTTTCAAGAAGTTTTCCTGAAGATTTTACAAACGTGATCACAAGGTAAGAATCTCTCTTTATCAACACTGCACTGTGAGACTTTACTGAAAAGAGTTTGCATGATATTTATGGTTAAAAACAAATCATATTGCGGTTATTTTGACAGATATGAGATAGTGGGAATTATCATTTTTGCATCATAATCGTCATTTTCACGTAAAAAACCCTATTCAAATCATGTTTATTGGACATTCTTTGGGGGGGTTGAACCGAATAAACATGTTTTCTTACATCTGCACTCTACACTTATATTTAAAATGTATTGAACTGTCTTTCAGGCCACTTTCATGATGGATATAACCATTAAAATGCTGGATGGGAGGTTCCACACCCTGACGGTGAATCCACAGGACACAGTGAGCTCTCTGAAAAGACTCATCCACGAGAAACTTGGAGTTTCCCCTCAGAGGCAGAAGCTGGTCTTTGTGAACGGCCAGACGACTCAACTCAACGACGACTCAAAGCCTCTCTGCTACTACGGTCTACAGTCCGGATCCCTGGTGTCTCTGCTGGTCACCCAGCAGCCAGAGACCATCCAGGTGTTCGTCAGAAACGAGAAGGGGAAGCTGAGCACCTATGACATCAGACCCGACGAGACTGTGAACGACTTTAAGACCAAGGTCGAGAAAAGAGAGGGGGTCCCGGTGAGCCAGCAGAGGCTCCTTCACCAAAGCAGAGAGATGACCGGTGGGAGACTTTCAGACTACAACGTCGAACATCAGAGCACCATCGACATGCTGCTGCGCCTGAGAGGAGGCTGAGCACCCACCAAGCTCATATATCAGATAATTAATCAATGAAATGTACATTCCTTAATTTAATACGATGAAGATCAAATAACCTCAAATGCTTTATTTTTGTATTTATTAGTCTTTTAGTTTAAAATAATCCAACACATTCCTTTATAATCTTACAACTTTTATTTTGGTTTAATATTTAATTTTGGCAAATACAAATGTTACACATATAGACAACATGGTGTGTTAAAAAATTTATTTTCACAAATATATGTTTTTAATTTTGTTATTTGGGTAATTAAAAAAAATAATAAAGAAACTATTTAAAGTGTGAATTTGCATTGTGTCTTCACATTTCCTGTTCTGTAATATTACATCAGCCACAGATGTGGAGCTGTATACCCTGCACACACCACAAGTAACAAGGCACTTTAAATCATTCAATAGTATAAATCAAGATTACATCTTACAGTGCTTCGGTAAAAAAAACATGTATTATGTTGTCATTACAAACGCAGTATCATAGCAGCATGTTATAATGGCTTAAACTCAGTGTACAGGTTTGTTAGGCTACTGTGTGTGAGAATTATCGTCCCGATCAGGAGCAGGTGTACAGCAGTGCG
Organism: Dicentrarchus labrax; assembly: GCF_905237075.1. Classification (NCBI taxonomy): domain Eukaryota; kingdom Metazoa; phylum Chordata; class Actinopteri; family Moronidae; genus Dicentrarchus; species Dicentrarchus labrax. The sequence continues at coordinate 4,305,968 of NW_026136714.1, read as the reverse complement.
GTAAACAGCTTAAAAAGCCACAGCAGGAAGATTCATTTCCTCACAGATGCAAGGTAGGCGTACCAGAACAGGGCAATCATGTTGGCAAACAGCACGCGGAACTGAAACCAAAAAAACAACAACAACAACAGAGAGTACAGGAAAGGGTGAATAAACATGAGAGGTGTCAGTGTCTGAGTCAGCGTTGCATTGTGACAGGATGTCGGTGAAATACTCACCTGAACAGGCACAAAGTTGATATTGACAAACTGGAAGGGAGTCCAAACTTTCCAGTTCATCTTTAAAGCAGTCCAGTAACTTCCTCTCATCTTCTTTTCAAAATCTCCCCACCCTTTCCCCTGTAAATAGATTGGAATTACCACATATTCCCCTTTCCTTTGCTCTTCTTCTTTCTATATAAAACACACTTTATGACGCGTTTAATATTGCATACAATACAAGAAGACAGTGAATTAATTACTATAATAAATATCCAGGTTGAAGCGTTGCACTAGTGGCAGTAAATCCTTTAAAGGGTCCAATTTCCTCAAAAACTAGTCATGGTGAGCACTACTAAACCTGTCAAGTACACAAATTATAACAAACATGGCGTTTAAAAGACAAGCAACTGTAGGATCCTGCGTTATTTGAGCTTCACCCATTAAAATGGGCTCATATTCAGGAAATCTCGGCCTCTGCTGCAGCAATTTCGACCGTTCTTGTCTTTTAATTACTTTTCCAGTGTTAGATGTAGCGTGTTATATAAGTAGTGGGTTTTTTTCAACCTTTTTCCCCCTTTGGAACATCTTTTCTATCACTGAGTAAACCGACGACCCCTAAGTATGTGACATATTTTATGTATTGCAAATTATATTTAATGCATAACAGTAACAGTACAGAACAACTGATATTAACTATACAATTAACACAAATAGAGAACACAATAACTAATTTTGAGCAGATTATTTCCTGTGATCATCAGAGATTAGTTTTCCTGCTATGTGATAACTTTTTATATAATTCTCTGTCTTAATATGTTTATTTTTTAACAACTTCAGTGTTTTTTTCTCCCACTATTACTCTGGTGTTACTGTAATTGCACTACTTGTGGCGGTAGGTACTAATGTAATGAATTATGTTTTTAAATTAAATAACGTAATTATTACATTACAATTTATGATTTAAATGGGTTTGTTACTTGTTATGTTTGTCATACCGGAAAAAAGTGGAGAACTATGTCGATGATTTTATGATTTACGATCTAATGTCACTCGACCAAAGTCCGGTCATCAAACAATTATTTATTAACTATTGAATGAAAGCTCAGTTAATGCTGACATACATAATGTTAATGCTGATCTTGTCATCTTACAGGTAGGAACGCTACTCGTTGCTGCTCTCTGGTGGTCAGGAGGATTCACAACTAGACAAAATTGTCCCACAGCAACATTAAAATAATATATCTGACAGCTGTGTGCATTAATAAGAGAATTGAAGCATTAAAAAAGTTACTTTACCTAACAACTAATTACTTTTATATGCAGTGATTGGTTATGTAACTATTTTACACTGGTCTTTTCTATCTTCACGACCCTGCAATAAATCAAATGGCATAATGAGGTGATCAGGAGGGAGCGTTTCTGAGGTGACTCACTTCCAGGATGGTCATAACAAAGTAGAAAAGGAGCAGAAAGCCGGGGGCAAAAAAAAGCCGATCCAGTAGCAGACGTTTGATTATACAGTACGGGTCTGTGGTGGGCATCCACACTTCCATCAGCTGGTAAAAGTAGTGGCTGACCGGTCCTGTAATAAACAACCTGCAATACACAACAAAGCACAATAACTACAAATATAGGGTTAGGGTTAGGGTTAGATGCACAGATTTGAACAGGGAACACAATGTTCTCCCTTTTTTGTTGTTGTAGATGAACCATGAAAAAAGCACGTCCACCCTCCGTTTGTTTTGGTATAAAGTCTCACCCGTAAATGGCATAGCGTGCAGCTCCAGTGGTGTCGATCTCACTGACCAGGGCTCCACTTTTGGCCTTTTTTCTCACCTCCAAAATCTGAGACAGAAGATTTCCTAAAGCTGAGAGGATGCCACTGAAAACATCAAAGACACACACACACACACACACACACACACACACACACACACACACACACACACAAAGACAACTCTATCAATATGCAACAGGTACATGCATAATAACATACCCTGATTATCTCAAAATCAGTGTCATGAACTTGTCAGGGGAGGTTTTCCTGGCAGATGCTGATTGGCTGAAGCCACAGTGCTGACACAAAAGGGCAGTCTGTGGTCAGTGCAAACAAAAGACACTTTAAAGTCAACAATCACATAAAGAACTGCAAACGAACTGATACCACAATGCAGCAAACAGTAAATTAACTCAGTGCTTTTAGTTAAAAGTCTCGTATTTTCCTGTCAGACTGAGGAGAAAGTGGACAACAGCAGCAGCAGGATGCAGAATGAAGTCCAACAGTGAGTGAGTTTAACGAATACAGCCACTGACCTCGTTACGGATTTAGTGAGGATGGGGTATTTCTTCAGCAGGACCAGATACTGCTGCAGCAAACGGAACTGAATGGACGCATCCCGGACGGGCAGGCTCTGCACAGGCATCGTGAGTCGTTTAACGGCACCAACATCACCCACAAACAACGGACTGGGGCGAAGTTGAAGAGCAGCCCCGCCGGAGACTTCCGCTGCACGTCGGCGCGTCAGTGGTGGAGCCACGCCTTTACGTCATCATATTATTAATTTATTTTTATATTATTTGTTTATTTTTAACTGAACGTTTTTTTTTTTTAACTGTAATATTTCATAAAGCACAAAAAATAATAAAAATAGTAATATAGGAGATAAAATACACAAGGCTGTTTAGTTTTTTTATAACATTATAACCGTAAGAGGAAATTATTGTGCAGAGTGGGCAAAGAAATAAACATACACATTAAAAACAACATGACATATAAGATAAGATAAAATGAGGAGAAGATAAGATAATCCTTTATTATATATTTATTATAATGGGGGAAATCAGTTTGTTACAGCAGCAGGGGGATAGCACAAAGAACAAACATCAGGGAAATAAATAAAATAAAAGTAATATACATAAATAAGAGTATAAAACTAAATTAAAATAAAGAAAGGTCCCTTTAGGTCAGGGAGCTCAAACTGCTGGGTTTGGGGGCCATTTCCGGCCCCAAATCCTCCTTCCGACCGGTGACCTGAATTATAATCCGTCCTGCAAGATTATTATATATTTTCTAGTTGTTTCTTTACAATTTAAACTAAAATAAAACATAATTCTATTTTTATTTTTATTGGCGCAAAATGATAGCAAAGGTCAAAGGTGCCAGCAAATGCATGCAAACAACAATATATGATTTAAAATGATGATACTGTTGTTGTATGATCTCAGCAATGGTCATATTATTTATCCTTGAGTATAATTTAAAGCATCGTTCAACGCTGCTACTTTCCAAACTGGCAACAAGCCTAAAATAATGTATTTCTTTAATTAAAGCAGTAACACGAATCTTTTAAGTGAATTTGACCAAATGTAAATGTACATTTATCTACTTGTTTTAATGTTTCACAGCTTTTTTTAAAGTTTTTTTTCAACCCTAGCTTTAAGATGCAGAGCACGTTTCAGTTAATCTGTCCTCTCCTGGTCACGTTACAGTCACTAATGGCAGACATATTGACTTGTTATAGCTGGAAAAACACAACTGATGGGAAATCCAGCTCTTTTTAGCAAGCCGGATCTATGACTCCTCATTTAGTACCAATTCAGTGGAATTAGCAACAGTTTGACTTATGATTATGTGTGCATACGGTATATATAACTTTATTAATACAATGTAAAATTATATTAACCTCATCATTTCCAGAATACCATAAATTTAACATTACACTTTGTATAATAGAACATTGAACTGTTTTACATGCTGGTAACATACAGAAGTCCCACAACTCTCAAGTCTTAATGTTACCAAAGTGAGACATTTCTGGATTGTATTTAATAACGTCCTATTATTGTCTTATTGTCAAGAAAGGGTCTCATATAGTCGACCGGTTCACCAACAACATGACTAAAAAGCAGCGTTGAAACATTAATAAGTCACTTCATGTTCAGCAGCAGGGACCGGCCTCATAAATCAAATAAAAGCGTTAAAAGGTTGTTGGATAAAATAAATCATAAAAACAACCAATAATTGTTTAAGAGACACAGTTATACATTTAACTCTTAATATGTTAATAAGTAGTCCCACAGATCAAAGTATAGAGAGTTTTAAACCAAATAAAACATAATTGATTAATTTCTTTTCCTTGTAATTTATTTAATTACTTTTTGCTGAGGCTCAAATTCACAAAACCTGATGACAAAGTGGTCCTGAAACTCTGCAGTGGAGCACAGGAACAGCGGTATATCTGAGGACGTCAGCAAACATTAATACACAACGTGCACTTTTTGGAACCACTTTAATAGAACCAAATGTTCACTAACAAAAAAAAGTAAAAAAACAAAAAAAACCAGACACAAACATATTTACAGTGTTGAAAATGAGTGCAGATGATAAAGATATGTATCACAACTGTCAGCAGTGTACAGCGTGAAGCCGACACGACCTCTTTCATAAAGAATCTCTGCACATTCGGGATGCTAGAACAGGAAAACGGAGAAGAGCTTATGGGTGGGTCTGTAGTTAACCAGCATACGTAACAACTTAAAGTGCCTTCCAGTTTACGGGAGACTTCCCAGATTGCTCAAGCAGCTCGTTGGCCTTGGAGAAATGCTTGCACCCAAAAAACCCTCGATGGGCGGACAGCGGGGAGGGATGCACAGCCTGCAGGACGTGGTGGCGTTTCTACAGAGAGAGAGAGAGAAACGTAAAGTTTAGAAGCACAAACGTGATTAAAAAGCTTTTTAAAAAAAAAAAAAGTGTTAAAAAACAAACAGCGTAGACGCACTCTGTTAATGGCGGCTCCTTTCTTCTGGGCATACGCTCCCCACAGCATGAAGACGAGGCCTTCCAAGTTGTTGCTGAGCCACTGCACCACGGCGTCGGTGAACGTCTCCCAGCCTTTGTCCTTGTGGGAGTTTGCCTGGTGCGCTCGCACGGTCAACACGGCGTTGAGCAACAACACACCTGGAGAGCGACATCACGGATAACAGGAGGAGATTTTAATAATCAGAAAGCTGTTTGTTGAATGTTTACACGACTTTTCTAAATGTACCTTGTTCGGCCCACCCAGTCAGGTCTCCGTGTCCTGGGTGCTGAAAGCCGTCAATGTCCGAGACCAGTTCTTTGTACATGTTCTCCAAACTGGAGATTAAAAAAAAGGGAGCGAGGATTTAATAAATGTGTCACCACCTGATTTAAAACTTAGACAAGAGTTTAAAAAACAAAAAAACAAAAAGTAGTGAAAGGTTATGAAAAAGGTTTGATACCTGGGTGGAGGAGGCACTGGTTTTTTGACACTGAAACACAACCCGTGAGCTTGGTTAGGACCGTGATACGGATCCTGGCCAAGAATCACCACTTTGACCTGGAATTAGAGACAGAAAGTGAACGTGAGGAGACTGTGATGATTAGTGGAAGAGCAAAACAATGGTTTAAATTTCCTACATGATAGAAATTCTTCCTTTAACGCTGTATCAGTGCAAATCTGATACAACTGACTCTTCACTAGGCAGCGGGCGGTTGGGGGTATGTGTATTAACTGTCTAACTAACATAACACAATTATCTTTAAAAAAGGACAAAACAACCATGTGTTCAGCTTCTTATCCATCAAAAATATATGAATATCTTATAGATATCTTATATTCTGTATTGTGCTATTTTAGTTCATTTAGTATTTGGTGTGTTTATTTATTTTAATTATTTTTCTTTTACTTTTCTGGAACATTTTCCAGAGGTTTTTCTTACAAACGGTTATATAAGCTGCTGTTTTGGGGCCACGGCCTCATCAGTCAAAGTTCAAACCAAGCAGAATTTATTCTATCTTACAGATAATTCATCTTCTAGGAAGTTAAAGTGTTCATTACGTGTACATCACTGTGCATGTATTTATGAGGATTATTAGGCTGTATGCTATGAAGTGTCATATCATATATACTGCATACAAGTTTCAAACTAAGTATTATGTTATTATTTCTACATATTTGCTCCTTTTAATCAACTTCCTTTTTCCAAAACTAGTTCCAGGTTTTCCAGGACGACAACAACTGGCTAATAAAAATAACAAGTGGGATTCATGGTTAAGTACACCTGTGTAAGAGCAGATTTGCTGCACCTGGAGTTGACTTGTCTTCTTGTTTTCCCTCTTTATTAATATAAAATATAAATATAATTTTATAGATTGTTGCTGCATTAAGCTTTAGTAGAGGTTTTTAAACTCACATCCCGGATGTCACACATCTGCGTCCAGGTGAAGACATGCTCAGCAGGAGGATACACGGTGTGGCGTTTCCTCTCATCGGCAACAAAACCCATCAACTGTGGCAGAGATATGAAGTTATTATAAACATTTATTTTTAAAACAACTACTTAAAGGCTTAATGTCCACCTCACTTGTTTAAAATAGGGCTTTCCAAACTCCACCGACAGTCCGTTTCTCCAGCTCTGCCCGAAACCTGGAGGCGTTTGAGCGGAAGCGAGTCTCTCCAGCGCGGCTCTCTTGTTGCGGGCGATCCTCTCCAGTTGATCCGGGGACAGTGGAGGGCTGCACGGCTGCGGCGGACCGGCTCCCTCCGGCGCCGAGGACTTCCGCTTCTTCTGCACAATTTTAGTGTATTGAGCAAAACACAGAGCTGGTGAGAGGCGGGCAGCTGGGGGTGAAAGCGGCTTTAGGAACCGCCGACAGCGCAGTGCTAACATCACGGTGCTGTTGGCCCGCTGCGAGCAACCACTTTTAATAAACAAGAACGCGGCGGCGCTTGTGAACGTAGCTTGGATGGTCGCGGGAAACTGAGATACGTTTGAGAATACTCTGTAAGTTAAGTGTTTAAATATTAAAAAAAACGTTGTTTTAACACCAGAAACTGCACATGTGGTAACTGTTAGCTGATAAACTGGAGCAGAAGCGACTCACCGGGTCTTTTGCATCCTCCTCGGCTTCATTTAAATCCTTAGAAATCCTCTTTTTCGACACAGGCGTAAAAAACGAGTGAATTGTTTTCTGTCCGATCATTTTGTGGAGAAACACGTTGGCGCTGAACTAATTAATGTCACTTATTAGTTGATTTAAGTAGCTGGTGTTAGTTAACCGCGGCGAGCTCCCCGGGAAAAACACAGCAACCCCGAAACCAACTCACCGGGATCAAAGTAATTCGCGCCAAAACCAAGTGACGAAAGCGGGTTATGCAAATGAGCCGAGGGGACGTTCAAGACGAACCGCGGCGTGGTGTTTAGTAGGGTTTGTGGAAGGTAAAGCAACTGAGAGATAATTTTTCTCCACTGTTGTTTTGTAGTTATGTGATATTTTATAGTTTTAAAAGCCTAATGTCGATGTTTCTTTGCTGTTCGATCGATTAATCGAGTAGTCAATCAACCGGAATGAATCGTCATACATACCCGATAAATCATTTGAGGCTTTTTTTTCAAGCAAAACATTTTTATTAAATGTTAAGATTTACTGCTTTTATATATTTATATGTTATATGTGACTGGGGTTTCAGTACTCGGCTGAAACGAGTATCCGGTACAGATGATGTACAAATAAGTAAAATGTGTCAATAAATAAGCATTTGTTATTTTAAAAACTACGAATACAGATAATACTAGTAGTCACTTATCCCTAATATACTACTATACACTAACATTTAAAACCGTTTTAATTTGTCAACTTGGGTTCAGCGACATTGTTAGTCGCATCCTTTGTAATAAAAGCGTCCTGAATTCCACAAAATATAGCAAATTTCAGGAGAATTACAGTATAATAAACCAGCTTTATTGAAGGTTTTTAAATCTCAAAATCAGTGTTAGTGTTTGATTCTTCTTCACTTCATCCAGGTTCAAAATAATCCTAAAATTAAGCTCTTCGGAGTAAAAACAGCAGGTTATGGAAGAGTTTGTGGTTCGGGGACAGAATAAACGCTCCCCAGCTAATGATGCAAGAAGTCCTCGGAAGAAGATCAAACTGGAGAGGATGAAGCAGGAGGAGGAAGAGGAGGAGGACGAGTTCTCTCATCCTGTTCCCTGGCAGAAAATAGAGGCCGAAGGACTAGACTGCGATTACGCTCTGCTGTTCTCCAAAGAGGAGGCAGACCATCTTCTTAAACAGCTGGAGGAGGAGGTGGTGTACTCAACAGGTACAAACTAACCTTTTATTTCCCGTACGGTTACGACCAGAAGTTCCAGTGTTCTTGTGAATATCTGTTTTTTTTTGTTTCAGGGGAAGAAGCAAAAGTTCAGATATTTGGAAAAGTGTACGATATACCGAGAAAGCAGGCGACGTACGGAGATGCAGGTCTGACCTACACTTATTCTGGGGTGGCGCGTTTGGCCTGTCCGTGGACTCCCACGTTGGAATATATCCGGGACGCTGTCACAAAAGCGACCGGACAAACATTTAACTTTGTCCTGGTCAACAGGTGAGCGAATACGAGCTGTAAAAGATCTCCGTTTTGATGTTTGGCCTGAAGGTGATCGTCTCTCCAACAGGTACAAAGATGGTCGGGATCACATGGGGGAGCATCGTGATGACGAGAAGGAGCTGGACCCCCTCTGTCCCATCGCCTCCGTCTCGCTGGGAGCACCACGAGACTTTGTCTTCCGTCACAGAGACACTCGGGGTAAACGGGACCCGCCGGCAGATCGAACCCGTGAAGCTGGAGCTCGCCCACGGGAGCCTGCTCCTCATGAACTCGCCGACCAACACCTTCTGGTACCACGGCCTCCCCGTCCGCAAGAAGATTTCCCTCCCTCGCGTCAACCTCACCTTCAGACGGATCCTGCTGGACCAGAAGAAACGACCGAGTGTGGATTCTCAACAAGGAACGTCTGATTGATGAGCACGTTTTATAGTCTCACTGATCTCAAGTTCAAACTTCAAACCACAACTTCAGCTACTTTCTGCAACTTTTACCAGGTTACGTTTTGTACAGTTGGCTGGTAAAGTTCCTGAAGAAAAAGGATCAATAAAATCAACACTGAACAGTTCAGTGGAGCTAAAGATGGAGCATACCATTTGTTCCCTCCCGATACCTGAACTTTATGTACCGGCCGATAGGGAGTACCAATAAACCTGTCGGAGTCAGGGTAGGGTGGGTCGTGACTTTGCTATCCTTGGGGGGGTGGAATAATGTACTTTGGTATCAGATGGACGCACAGACTCGAGTACTCGCCAATACCTGAGCTACAGTCTACATATAGCTTCTTGTGTTAATCCATTGTTGGCTGCGAATGGTAAACCTGGTTGCTCTTTGAAGGGTTTTAAAAACTCTTTTGAGCATCAAAGTTTATTCTTATATTATTATTCTATCTAATATTAGCCTGTTTAAAAAGAACAGCATCAGCTTAATAGCTTTTTCTGGAGCTTTCAACCCCATCTCAAGGGCTTTATCGGCTTCCATATAAAGATTATTTTGTCAGTCTCTGCATTTGGTACAATTGTTTTCACCTTTAAATGATGTATTTTGGGCTGACCTAATACGGGGGCTTCTTCTTTAGGATAGTTTTGGGAGTTCAGTGTTCAAGTTGGATCTGTTCATTTTGTCTTAAGCTGTAGATGTTCTCATACTTTCTTGTAAAAAGCAAAAAAATTGGGACATGTTAGCAGGATGATTAAGGATTTTTCCCTGTTGAAGGTACCACAATATATCCACCACAATATAGTGTTTAATTAAGTCAACACAAATACACAGAGATAAAGTATGAGGTGTGTGTGTGTGCGTGTGTGTGTCACAGTCATATCCAGTGTGATGACCCCTCCCATTCTGGTTGTTGTTGTGTGTTTTCATTTCTTCTGGCAGGGGTGTCCCTGGATTAACTTGCTCCCTGACTGCTGGCCTGTATATGGAGCTCAACCTAATTATGTCTCTCTCCTCCCAACCAACAGGATCTTTCATGTTTACTTCGAAATGTTTTTCACATTAGCTTTCTCCCTGCACCCCACTAGGCCCATATCCACACACTCACTACAACACTGACAACACTAATATGTTTATACTTTATGTCTAGTTCAAATATTGGTTAAATGGTTAAAAATAAAAAAAACCTTATTTATCTGTGTGGTCTCCCTTATTTTGTCTGAACTTTGAGCCGGTTCATGACACCATAAATCACCATAAACCAAAAATAGAGGAATCCTGGAACAATTATCCTTCACTGTATAGTTACAGTTACAGTTACAGGATTGAGTACAAATAACTGGGTCATTCAGCCCCAAATTCTTGCTTTTCATCGGCTCTTTTTGCTGTAAAACGTGTGAATTCAAGGCTCTTATTTCCTGATGTAGCAGTTTTTTGTTGTTGATGGATTTAGAAACACTGACCTTTTTGTCTGTGGTGTCGGTGGATGAGTTCTTCTTCTTCCTTTTAGCCGGTTTGGGTGTTTCATGGTCCGGGTTGCTGTTGCCTTCCTCCATTGCGGAGCGACTGCGGTAAAGTGAGCCGCTGTCAGGACGTTGTTACTACAGTCCTGAAAGGTACATAGACCCATTTTCGGTCCTGTTCTTTTATGAAAATGACTACATACTAAAAATAATAATAATTAGAATTACAATAATAAATACAATAATAGAAAATAAATACATCATGTGCAACATTTACTTTATTTATTTACGTTATTTTATGATCATAAATAAACACTATAGTATAACTACCTCTACTACTACTACTACTACTACTACTACTACTACTAATAATAATAATAATAATACTGACCCAAACTATAACTATGTAAGATTCATACTGATTTTACTGTGCTGGGTTTTTTTAGATAATTAAAGGGGAAATCTGCTCAATTTTCATGATACTATTCAAAATGTCTTCATATTTCTTTTTATTTAGTAGGTTAAAAACTAAAACTTGCAATGTCATCTTATGGATGAACTCCTCTGTACCCAATGGGGAGTTTTGGACTAACTTTACTGTATAGTTTTTGAGTAAATTCAAAGGTAAAGTTGGCTCAATTTCAATCATAAACATCACAATTTCCTTATATTTGAATGGTCATATTTCCTTTTATTGAGTAAGTTAGCTAAAATGTTCAATGTAACCTTGTTAAGGATGACCCCCCTCTGTATCCATGGGAGATTTGGACTGATATTACTGTATAGTGTTTGAGAAAATAGACTAGGACTAGAGTAATATTGGTAAGCTTTGGATGGGTTTAAATGATGTTGTAGGTGTCTGCTGACCTGTGAATCCATCATTGACTGCGGATGCTGAACCTGGTAGCTCTTTGAAGGGTTTTAAAGTCTTTTAAAGTTCATTCTTGACAAAGTAAATATTAGTTTTTGTTGATTCATTTTTAAAAACATATTACCTTAATGGCTTTTTCTGGAGCTTTTAACCCCATCTCAAGGTCTTCATCAGCTTTCAAATAAAGATTATTTCCTCAGTCTCTGCATTTGGCACAAAATTGGCACACAATTTCGCCTTTAAATGATGTATTTTATTTATTCTTATGAAACATATGCTGCTTACCGCTATACTGTTCAGTGCTTTGGTCCAGTATACTTCAGAAAGCAGTGCTTGATCGTACGCACGTCTAACTGTGTAGCAAATAATATAATAAAACTCTAAAATGCATGTTTTGTTTTATTTTTTTAATACCTGAAAACAATCACCTTTACAGATTGCACACAAATACACACACAATCTCACATGAATATACATTAGTGCAAATTGCAAAAAAATTAACGAGGAGTTTTGCACCAGGCCAAAATTTCTCAGTGTGACTTTGTTGGTTTGGTAGGAGCAAAATGGCAGTTATCAGTTACACAGAATTAAAAATATTCAGGATAACTTGCCCAAAGACCTGCAGTCATACTGTGGCTTTATAAACTGAGAGCAGATCATTATTAATCTGTTACACATCAACACCAAGCCAAATGGCTCTGATGCATCATATTGTATGTTCACTTTAGTTGTAGCACACATGGCTTCACGTGTTAAAAAGGTCCAGTGTTTAGGATTCAGTGGCATCTAGAGGCGTGGTTGCTGATTCACCCTCCCTTTCCAAGCGTGAAGGAGAAACTACTACACAAACGGCTCCATCTAGAGCCAGTGTTTGTCCGTTCTGGGCTACTGTAGAATCAAAGGCAACCCGCAGTGTCTGTAGATTAAAAAAACAGCTCATTTTCTTATTTCAGGTGATTACATGCTAATTATAACATACGTATGGATATTATGTTCCCTTTCTGCCAATAGATCCTCCTGAATGTTACACACTGGACTTTTAAAAAAGACAACATGGCACTTTAACCTCAACTGTGCAGCTCCGCAAATCATGACAGTTTGAGGATTACTGGAAACATATAAAAATATCAAATTCAACTGCTTATGAACGATGTCAATTAAAACATTATTTCCAATACAGTCTACATACACTGCTGGGAATGATTAGGCATATTAGACGATAGAGAACCAGAGTTGAGGAAAATTCTACCTATTTGACTTTTCATAATATGTAACAACCTCTAGGTAACAGCGCCAGGAAATCCTAATCAGCTACTTCTGTCTGCGTCTGTAATGTACAGGCAGTGGACAAAATAACAGGAACACCTTTAAAAGTATACTGCGTGCCGATTTAACACCAAAAACTACTGCATCATACAAATGCCACAGAATTGAGTTAACACCTCTGACAGCCTCAACAAAAAAATAACATTATAAGCTTCACACATGAACAATGTATTGCAGGGCTTTTACTTTGGAGTGCACTATATTGTCAGGTGTTCCCGTTTTTTTGTCCCATAGAAGCCAAAATGTTACATGAAGGAAACTGTTGCATCTATCAAAGAAAAGTAGCTTACGTGGTCACATTTAAAGAAAAATAAACTTGCAGGTCCATAATCTTTGGGATTGAGAGCCTCCTACTCTGGATCAGAGAAAGTGTCCTCTCGTGGGTTTAATGTCAGAACACATCATACCATGACCTTTAAACATGTTGCTGTGATCCATGGTGCGAAATGATCTCTACAATAACCCTCTGGTCTCATTGTCATAGAATCATAATCCACCTGTTGGTACCCACGTTGTACAGCAACTGGCAAATGCAGCGGTGACAGTCTGAGTGGAAAGGCAGAAGTTAATCAGGCTGTAAGCTTCTGGTTACTCCTCCGAGCGCAGAGCGAGGTGCAGCCTTCGGACTCTCTCGTAGAAGAGCATGTACGCGTTGGAAGACAGCACCTCGTGCAGGCTGGCTTTTCGTACCGAGTCGTCCGACACCCAAAGCCACTGGGAGCTGAAGGGTGTAGAGCTGCGAGGTGAGGAAGGGCTGCGGCGGTACGTCACAAAATGTCCTGAGTGCATGTCACCGTGGTGAACCAGCAGAGCCGTGAGCTGGAAAAGGTACTCTGTAGAACTGGAGGGAAAGACACTGATCAAAAGATGCCTGCAAACAGCAAATAAAGGAAATAATAAAGTTTGAATTGAGGTGTTAAGGCCACCAAAAGCCAGCCCAAAACCTTCTGTCAGTCTAAAATCTTTTGTAAGTGTTTAATATGTTGTGATCTGGTGATGTGAAAGGGGCTTTAGATTATCACCACATCACTGAATAGCATGATATGCATAACTTCTTTGTATTGTTGCACCTTCATTTTAAAAGAGGTACTCCACCCTAATGTGTTTTTTGAGCTATAAACTAAATTACGTGACTATACTGTGATGAAACACATCAAAACTCTTACCAAAGTTATGGGAATCTGCTTTTTGTGTGTTCAAAATGGCTCAATATGCCCTCTACTGTTTTAGATCACCCTGAACCTTGCAAGGTCATTGCTGACATAGAGCCTATTTTGGTGCAATGGTTTGAACTTTGTGCTTTATCGGCTGCCACCAGACTGCAATGTTTACTGAGACAGCAGCTGCTCATAGCTGGTTAGTTCTGACAACCAGCAGTAGCTTTCCGCTACACTGCTGTGGTCAGTCTGTCAATCACTGCGCTCTGTGCTGAGAGGGAGGGAGCTATGAGGACTGAAGGGTGTAGTCACACTTTAAGTTTACCTGTAGTCATATGTGAGGCCGAGCGGTGGGTTCACACCGGGAGAGTGAAGAAATACAGAAGAACAAGTTCCATTGGAAAAAGGTTTGTTGTTGTTGTTACGATGCTCTGCTTCTGGAAGACAAAACACAAACAAATGTATGACAAAAACAAACTGAATGTGAAACAGAATGATATTTTAAAGATGATGAATCCAACATACCGGTTCCATTAGCAGTGGGTTTCTCCATGGAATCGTCTGAAGTTTCTGCCCTTATGGGGTTTGGAGCACATTTGACTCGCTGACTTCTCAGTGTGGAAGCCGTATGTTTGTAGCGGTCCATGGATAGATACTCTGCGAACTGCACATGCTCCTGTCTTTTGATGGGAGTTCCTTCACTGGACCACGTCAGTCTTTGTAAATGGATGCAGAGGCACTGGGGGAGCTGGTAGAAAACGTCAGAGAGTACAGAGAGTTTAGTTTTATTAACATCTCAGGCTGCTGATGTTGAGCTAATAGTGATACAATAAATATGACAGTTACCTTTCCCAGTTTTAGCTGTTTAACAAATGTCGTCCTCTGGCTTTCCAGAACTTGCCCATTTACTGTGGACCCTTGATGAAGCTGAGGGGAAAACAAAAATGAAACACAAGCATAATTTCTTAGTAAATAAACACTTACTCATATGAACGCAAATGAAGTACCTTGATCTATAGTTTAGTTTTCAGTGAATTACACATTAACAAAATGATAACCAGAACTTGGCTGATACTGTAGTGAATGTACCTTGGTGCAGTTTTCACACTCCACTTCTTTGATGGTTTCTGAGGAGATGAAATGCTGGAGACACTGATCTAGAGACATAGGTCGACCCTGAGGACATATGCAGATCAAATGATGACAAACAGAACAACAGAAAGGTACATTAAGTAATAAAATAATAATAATAATAATAATAATAATAATAATAATAATTCATGTGTTCCTGGAATGTTTGCTTACCCACTGAGGTAAAGGGATGGACAGGGAGAGACTCTCAAACGAGTCATATCGAACCGGACTCTACACAAATGCAATGTCAAAAAGTCAAACACAAAACTAACTTGATATTCACTTCCTGGGAAAAATCAATCAAACCACAAACTCACTTGTTGTTCGCAGCGCTTGCATGACATGTTGCTTGTTAAACGACCATGAAAAGGATGCTGAAACTTCCACGGGCTTGGTATTGGATGAAGAGGGGCTGCAAAAAGAAAACTGAATACAGATCAAATATTTTCTTCATGGTTTGATATTCTAGGCTCCATAACGTCTTCGTCTACTTACCTCGACTTCTGCAGGTCATAGTTTTCTCATCTTGATCAGGTAGACTCTGGAATAAATACAAACACACACAGAATAACTGGGAGTGAAGTACTCGATTTGTCATTTTTGACACTTCGACATCAAAATATATATATAATGAAGTTTGAAAAGAGGTGGGAGGCAGAGTCTACACATGTGCTCCAAAGTGCTGAACTGAACGCATACTGGAGGCATTGGCATACAAGAGATATGTGTGTGTGGTAACTTGCCTCGAGGGACTGCACGTCAAACAAGTGAGTGACTTTGGGTTGACGATCCCGCTCCTCCTCCAGAGAAGATGTAAGGACATGAAAAAGTTCATGTGCATCCTGAGAACAAACAGACAGACTTTAATAAGACACTGAATCTTACATTATATAGAGAAATATAAGAAATATCACTCAAAATCATTTCTGACTAACCTGCTCTTCAAATGAACTAATGTGCCACCGGTACAGCCGGAGAACATCCAGGAGGCAACCGGCATCGAGTACGTCTTCATCCCCAGGCTCATCACTGGACAGAGCTGTTAGAGACACAATCGGTGTCAAAAATATGAAGAGATGGGGCACCGGGAATCTTATCTGATCTCTCCAGTTTGAACCGGTGACCCTCTGGTTCCCCAGCCGAGTCTCTACGGACTGAGGTACTGCCACCCCCCGTATGAAAGAACACTACACGTCCACTGCACTCTAGTGACTGATATCACAGACTGGTTTTATATACCTTTGAGAAGCTGAAGCAGTGTTGTGGACAACTGGTTGTCTTTGCATGACTGGATCGTAGGCGAACCTGAAAACTTCTCCAGCCACCCGATGAAGGACGGACATGCTGCCAAACCCTGAAGCAAAGAGTTCAGGAAGCAGGTGTTGCCTAAGTTCAACAGACCAGGAACCATACCTGAAAGAAAACACAAGTCACAGTGAGGTACTGCTTTTATTGTATATCATGTTATGTGGTTATACTCTATTCTTACCTCTCTTTCTCTTCTTTCTCTCTGTAATTGGGCCCCACAAAACGTAAACTCCAGCTGCAATCGCAGCAGCTATCCCACCAATGACGCCCCAGTTTTTTATCATCTTGTTTCTGAAAAGACAACTTTACGTTAATGATGCACACTGGACGACTTCGAATGGGAGGGGAGTGAAAGAGAAACAACAAGAAACATGCTCAGCTCCTCCGGCTGCATGTCGAAGTGTCCGTCAGCAAAATACTGAACCCCAAATTGCCCCCAGTGCTGTGCCATCGGCGTGTGAATGTGTGTGAGTAGTTTCTATCTCTTTCATGGCAGCCTCTGGTGTCAGTAGGTGAGGGTGACATTGTTTCTCTCTCTCTCTCTCTCTCTGTGTGTGAGAAGAGATCAACACTGGTATGCGTTTATCTATAAAGTACTCCTAAACAAACGTACACGTCAGGACTGCATTACCCTCCATGTTCCCACCGGGTTGAATCAGAACTGTAACCGTTTTAATTAGAAATCTGTTTTTTAATTACCCTTGTTGTTTGCGTCCTTACGTCTATCTTCATTTTTGTTTATGTTGTTTATGTTTTGTTGTATGTTCAGGCAAACAGAAAGTGCACTAAGGTGGTCGAGATGTGCAGCAAAATCAGTGGCACTCAAAATAAAAGTGAATTATGTGATAGAGAATAAATAAATGACAGTCTGCTCTGTGTGATATCTTCAACAAACACATACAAAACCCTATTTATAAACTAACCTGTTGCCCTTTAACACTTATCTTCACGTTTACTTCTTCAAAGTATTACAATCACAACCTCTCTGTCCCCCTAAGACGCAGACAAACAACAAAATTAAATCATTAATAACGTGATCCACCAACCTTTGAGCCGTTTATCTAAAAAGGTAAAAACAGACCTGACGCAGCTTCAGCTCAAGCAAAGCCTCTTCCACATGATCCTCTCCAGCTACAGACACCGATAGGCAAACTTTAAAAACGTTATTCAATCTCCTGGTAACGTTATTCTGCAGCCAGGGTCGATACCAACCACCCCCCACCCACCTCACCAATGTGTCCCCCACCGACCGGCTCACACTGCCTTTAGCACACCGTGGAAAAGGCGGCTAGTTTGAGGCTAACTCACCGACAACACCGACGGTCGGCTGTTTCTATGTCGCCTCCATTAATACACACCCACGGTGATACCTTAAAATATAGATAAAAGTTGTCATTGTATCTCTATAAGCAGGTTTTGTTGTTGTTGTTGTTGTGTGGTAACAGTAGCGTTAAACCGGACTCGGTGTCTGTCTGTCCTGCTGTCTGCGCATGTTAACGTTACACTTCGGATCCGACGTACGGCGACGACGTGACCCGCGTTAACTTCGGTCCCGGTGCACTAAAAATAAGCTTTTGGTTGTCGTTTTACCTGACTATGGGTCCAGTGCCAAGGAACTCCCCAATAAGCTTATCGGAGCTTTCTGGTCTGCACCACAACATCCTGCTTTCATTGCGGAACTCCCGCTTTTGTATGCGTGTTTCCGGACGGACGCACATCGGAGAGTGTGCCGATGTGCTCACAGTTTACAGTCCGACCACCGCAACAAAAGCACAAGAGAATAAATCCGACAGGTAGAAGAAAAGGTGATCTCTCTAAGGAAATGTCAACATCATACAGTTAGTCGTGTTATTAGAAAATAGAGAAGCCTTTAATAAGTTGTTTTGGAAAAGGAATTTAAATAATATGCATTCATTTTTCAGCTAATTCAAAAGATATACCAGAATATGGCAGAATTTGTTCTAGTATGGGTTTAAAACATATGGTGAATATATATTTGAGTGTATATATATTGTACTTGCTTTCATATTTTATTGTTATAATGTTATTTATCAATGTAAATCTATTTGCTGTCACATTGACTCGTGTATTTAGTTTGTTTCTTTGCAATTTGTTGTTCTAAATAAAGTAAAAACTATTTTAATCTTATTTGATATTTGAAGTTTGGGAGGATATTTCTCATTTTGTTGTTAATATTTGTAGGGATTTCTGTCTGTTATGTGTTGTTTGAAATGCCTACAAATAAACAATTTTACTCTCTTAAAGGACAAACATTGTATAAATGCTAATTTCTCTCTTTTAGAAAAAAGAATTTGAATAGAACTACTAAATCTTTTATTCCCAATAAAGGCTTCCAAATCTTTATCTGTCTCTAACATGTTGCATTATGTTTTTACACACTTTTGTATTCACTGATATTTTCAAATAAAGTTTTGTGTTTTTAAATCTTCTAAAGCTATTTATTGTGGTCATACTTCATCGACTAGTAGAAGACGACGAAACAGTAGCTCAAAACATTCTCAAAGATAGTTTTCTATTCTAAAACCAAACACACTGTAAATGTTGTCTCAGTTGTTTCATCAGAAATATCCCATATACGTCCATTATTTCTTGTTTATTTGTATTTTATTTATCTAATTATATTTCAATTGGTCCATTTTAAAGATTCCCTTCAGACATGTATAAATACATATACAAACAGTCTGCAACACTAATGTGTATCGGATGTCTCCTGCTTCACTGTAAAGGCCATTCTCAGTCTTTGGCTTCAGGTTTTTATATCGCACTTGTATAAAAGTTGGAAATTGAACCAGAGTTGTCTTCCAAAGTATTTATGATGTCACAAATCATGCTTGTAGGCCCCGCCCCTTAAAATCTGCTTTTCAGTGAGCGCAGAGAAACTTTAATGTGAAAACTTTTAGTGTCAAACTAACATATTTTTAACTAGAGGGCGACTTTAAATGTTATTCTGATGCATTTCTTCACCTTATATAAAAACACTTTGAGCTGCCAACCCAAAGTTTAACATAAATTATGGATATCATAAATTATACCAACAGAACTGGAGGAGTCCATAAAAAGAAAAGGCGAATACTACTCTAAAAGTACGATTACGCCTCACCTCAACCTGCCAGACAGCCCCTGTATTGTCAAAATACATCATTAGATAACATTTAGTAAAAATTGGGACAATTAGTAGGATTGCAATTTTTAAAATACATCAGTTTTTCTTTTTTACATTTACATTTGTGCTTTTTTTTTTAAGGTTACAATATTCTATCTTATAAAATACACTTAAATCAACACTTTTTACTCATTAATTCTCCTCTTTATGAGCATATTTTGGTGTTGGGGTAATCCAAAAGTAACATGAAGTAATCAAGTTACTTTAACAGTGTGATACTTGGATTAAATTATTTCTTTACGCAGGTAATTAGTCAGTTAGTAGTTATTATATTTAAAAAGTAACCAGCACTGCTGTACGCTCAGCCATGTGCAGCCCCCTCAGTGATCACCGCTCCTGTATCCTCTCCCTCTCTCTCTCTCTCTCTCTCTCTCTCTCTCTCTCTCTCTCCCTCTCTCTCTCTCTCTCTCCCTCTCTCTCTCTCTCTCTCTCTCTCTCCCCCCCTCTCGCTCTCTCCCGTGTCTCGTGCTGTGTGACTCGCGCACGGCGGCCTCCCATTGGCTGCCGGCGGACACCCCGGAGCAGGTCGCTCTCCTCGGTGCTGAAATCGCTGCTCGTCGTGAGAATGTGAAACGGCGATGAGGCCAAACGGAGGAGCGTCAGTCAGTAAACAGCAAAATGGACGATGATCTGTTCCAACTGAGACAGCTGCCGTGAGTAGCCCCGCACCTTTAACGCATTTATTTGTTCTTGTTGTTGTTGTTGTTGTTGTTGTTGTTGCGGGGTTTTTTTTTTTAATTTGAATTCGGTCCCTTCTGTCGGCCGTGACAGCACGTTTTTGGCCCGACGCGTCGCCCTCTGACTGCCTCGCATTGTGTTTGTGATTAGCTCACTGGACCACAAATAGCTGCACATTCCTTAAAAGCAGCATGCATTTAATACCAGCGTGCATCCGGTTATATTAGTTATTTAATTAAAAATAAGCTTCCTTAGAACACTATATTTTTTTGTTTATTCATAGGAAACAGGGTTGCTCTGATTTCTAAGGTGATCAGTTTAATGTTAACTTGTGGTCGTTGTTCCGCTGTCATGACTCAGTGGCTAACGTGATTTATTTCAACCCTGATGTACATTAAGCTAAAGGCTGGCCCATACAGGTCCAGCCTGGTCGCCAGGAGGAACATTTCCTCAGAGACGTTCAGCTTAAAAAAAAAAAAAAAACAGGCTTCTTAGAAGAGTTACATGAACATAATGAGGAACAGAATACTGTGTTTTAAAGGGGTTGTTACAGTTTTGCTGAATGCATTCACTTATATTTTTTTCTAATGAACATTTCAGTGTCTGGGCTGACCACAAACTCATCTGCAGCACTGATACTTGCCATTGCAAGTAGGCTATGTTATGTAATTACAGTGATTAAGGCATCACTGACACTCACCGAGTTTTCTTGTAGTGTTTCATCCTCACTTAACCTTCTATTATCTACATCTGGGAGAAGATTATACCTTTCCATCTGTGGAAAACATGCGTATCTCTGGGTGTTATGAGCTCGCCAAGCAGTAAAGAGCAGTGTGCAGAGCTGTCAGTTGGCCTGACATGGTTCGCCCATAAGACGGTATTACCACCCATTCACAAAATTACAGCCAGAAAAAGCTCATATCACCTAGGCAACAGCCTCTGACTCTCATTTGTGTTCAGCTCTGCCCTGGCACTCTGAAATTGACTGGACATACTGGGGTGGCTCTGTTGTGAGCACTGTCGCCTTATGAAGGTCGTGGGTTCGAATCCCGGGTGGAGCAGGGAGTTTTTGTCTGGATTTTGCATGGTGTCCCTGTGTTTGTGTGGGTTTCCTCCACCATTAAGACATGTGTGTTAGGTTTATTCTCCAGTCAGTGCCCATGACCAAGGCCAATGAAGGATAACTTAACTCCAGGGCCTTTAAAAAATAAAACTTGCCTTTTTTCCCCCGTAGTGTTGTCCGCTTTCGTCGCACAGGTGAGAGCACACGCTCAGAGGACGATGGCGAGAATAGAGAACAGGTCATCAAGATTGCAGAGCAGACCGATCTGGAGTCTGTGGCTCTTGCAGATGGAGCTCCGGTTCCTCGGGAGTTTGCGAATCCAACTGATGGTACAGTATGGAACACACAGCTTATAATAAACCCACACTCACTATTTGTCTTTCAGTCCAAGCAATGTCTTTTTGTGTTATGTGTTTCTAATGTCAAGAATTAACTTTAAATCACAAAATTAAATGACAAAGGCATGTAGAGGTCACATCAGCACCCACTGCTCTCAACTTCTGGTGTACAACTTCAGTTCCTTATAGAAGCTCTTAGACCTCTGTTCACAAAAGGTTTGTATCTCCTAATTTAAGGATTTCTGCATTGCTCCTTCCCTCAGACACATTCATGGTAGAAGATGCCGTAGAGGCCATAGGCTTCGGGACATTTCAGTGGAAACTCTCCATCCTCACTGGCTTGTCCTGGGTGAGAACTGCTCTATACTGAAAATACATTAATTCCAGATGTGTGTCTGTATTCTGTCAGTAAACACGTGTAAACTGTGTGTCTGTGGGTTTTCTGTTACAGATGGCCGATGCTATGGAGATGATGATCCTCAGCATCTTAGCCCCACAGCTCCACTGTGAATGGAGACTGCCCAGCCTTGAGGTGGCAATGCTTACATCGGTAATGGCTCTCTAATGTCTGTAAAGTGCTCTTGCTTTCAGTGCAATATGACTGTCCTGATAGTTATTGATCAAATCAAGTGCTTAGGGATTGTTTTGAAGTAAGTGTTTGTATTGAACAGTGACAACAATGTGGAAAACAATAGGGGCCCCTAATGGTTTAATGTCACTATGTGTTGCAATATTCCCATTTGAATGACAATGAAAAGCATGTTTACTTTTCTGAGTACAACATAAAACAACAGCGGAGCAGATTTTTCTGAAGGTGTTCTTTTATATAATGCATGACATCACATATGAAGTGTAATTAATACAACATTCACACATGTGAGAAGATAATTTCATGAAAATTTCACATTCAGTGAGGTCTAGTCGCTCTCACCAAAGCAGAAAGCTACCTGACAGGATGTGCATCAGCTATGTGCAGTGAAATTATAGTCAAGGGCACATTTAAGCTCTCTGAAACACTCCCCATCCCATTATCACTCTTTTTTTTTTCTCACACATGCAGGCAGTGTTTATTGGAATGATGATCAGCTCTTTTCTTTGGGGAAATATAGCTGACAAATACGGCAGAAAGACAGTAAGTTTGAATTAAAGCCTCTGTTTTGACATGTAGATTATTATATCGTATTTCTTTCTACCTTTATACTTGAGTTTATAAATGTTTAGCTTTTGGATTTCTCTCCCGAAGAGCTTCATCAGATCATTTATTTAGCAGCTTGTTGTGTTCTGATCATACGCACACACAGGGTCTCAAGATGAGTGTGCTGTGGACTATGTTCTATGGCCTGTTGAGTGCATTTGCACCTGTTTATGGCTGGATCCTCGTCCTCCGTGCACTGGTTGGCTTTGGCATCGGAGGAGCCCCACAGTCGTGAGTAATCCACATCTATCTTTACCCACAAACAACAGTGCAGTGGATTATTTGAGTTAGAATTAACTGGGAAATGTCTGTCCTCATAAGGGTGACTCTGTATGCTGAATTTCTGCCTATGAAGTCCAGAGCCACGTGTATCTTGCTGATTGAGGTATGGACGTCCCTTTACTACGGTCTCACACATCTATCATCCACCTAGAAATAGTGTTAACATCCAGAGATGACAGAACATGCAAGCATAACTGCACAGCACTGAAATGATTTATTTTGCTTGCAGGATTTTGTATAATTTAGATTTTGCCTTGCAGATATTTTGGGCACTGGGCACCGTGTTTGAGGTCCTCTTAGCAATCCTGGTGATGCCCACTCTGGGCTGGCGTTGGCTGCTTGGCCTTTCTACCATTCCTCTCTTCATCTTTGCCATCCTATGTTTCGTGAGTATTACGTTATCAGCCCTAAAATGTTGCTTTATTTAGGCCTTTAATTCCTTTTGCACAAGACTCAGAAAGCTCTGAAAAGATGGGAAATACTATCACATTAAAATTAAGATTTTTGAATTAATATTACTTGTATATAAAGTAAGCTATCGAATAACATCAATTATGAATCATTTATTTGATCATTTGATACTTTGGTGCTCATAGTTTCTGTAAAATGAACTGAAGGATTGAAATCTGGAGAGTCTAACTGATCTAAGGATGTGTAGTATGTCCATATTGACAAAAGTTTAACATTTATATTTGTGTAGGCTAAGTGTGTCTAAGCAGCTCAAGTGGGCAACCCGGTGGTGATCTGTTTGATGTTTTTACATTATTAAAGGTTTTTATACCAAGCACAATCTAAAATGATTGTATTTTAGAAATTATAAGGTTTGGAATAATTACACTAAATAATAACCAATAATAAAAGTGTTATATGAGCACACATACCAGTCCTAAGTGAAAACATTGCTTAATTTGGCTGAATTATACAGAGACAGAGACACAAAAATAACAATAATGACAATATTAATAGAAATATGACTAATAATAATGATGACAGGGATGATAACAGCCATAATAATGATGATGATAATAACAAATGATAGCTTTATAAACTGACCTGTCTGTTTTTTGGGGGGTTGGGAGCAGTGGCTACCAGAGAGTGCTCGGTACGATGTGTTGACGGGGAACCAGGAAAAAGCTCTGGCCACACTGAAGCGGATTGCGACGGAGAACGGAGCACCGATGCCACTGGGAAAACTTATCGCTGCCAGACAGGTAGAGGCCTGTTTCTGCAGACTCTCTGGACATTATTCATGTGCTGGTATGTTATATGTTCACTTGTCTTTGTGTCTGTTCTGTTAATCAGGAGGATCGTGGAAAGATTCAAGACTTGTTTTCATCACACTTTCGCTGGACTACAGTTCTGCTGTGGTTTATTTGGTAAGTGGAGTGAACGATAAAGCCACCTTTCTCTCAACTCTGCAAACACCTTATGTTCTCCAAGTCCACAGACACATGAGTCTGAGTCTCTCACTCAGTTCGTGTGAGCCACCATTGTTTCATCCTGTTTCTCTGTCTCTTCAGGTTCGCCAACGCCTTCTCTTACTACGGACTGGTGCTGCTCACTACGGAGCTGTTTCAGGAGGGAGGCGCATGTGGAAGTGAGTCACTGCTCCGACACCAACAGACGCCCTCACAGATTCAAGGACACACACATTTTGATTTGGTATACTGAGGAAAGAGATATTGTAGTTCAGTGACTTGTGGGTTGAACTGTGAGATAAACATTTCTGATTCTAAACAGAGACTTGTGTTGACAGTCTTTATATTTGGAATGAATAAGCATCGAAAATGTCTCTGAAAGAATCAACCACTTTTAAGAAATGTAACATCTGTTAGCAGGAAAAGCACAGGTGTACCTGATAACATTAAAGCTGGTTACAAGGACTCTAATGGAACAGAGCCATTGTTAATATCATTAGTTACACTTGTGCTTTTCCTACTCTGCCTAATCAAAATGTCTGCCACGATAAAGGTCTATACATTTATACTGTGTTAAAAAAAGCAACACAGAGGCTGCTGGGTATGAACTCTGCCGTTTGTGTTGTTTTATGCTTCCCTCTAGTGTCCAAAGGTAATAAGAGGGAGCTCCGATGCAACTTGGAGTGTAAATATCTGAACTCTGACGACTACAAAGACCTGTTGTGGACCACCTTATCTGAATTCCCAGGTACACGCCAGTTAAATGTCTTCACAAAGTCAGTATTTTTTGTCAATAATGTTTTGTTTTTGTGGTTGCAAGTTGCATGCTGTATGTTTTTTTCTCAGTACTCACTAAATGTTCTTTATTAAAGGATAATATCCAGTAAATGCTTGTTAGTTGCTCCACCTATTGCTATGGTATTTCCTAGTACTAAAAAGGTCTTCATAATAATGCTAAATACTGTGTAATTATTACAGCTGTTACTACATTTGTTCAGGGATAGATCAGTTAAGGAGAACAGCAATAACTTATAAGTAAACCATCATAATGATAGCTTGGAAGATGGAAAGGCTTGCATTCAGGATCTGGGAATATTCCCATTACTTTGATTTTAACAAACATAACTGGATTTTAATTGTCCTAAGTCTGAAGTTTCGGGAGAAAGGACACAATCAAGTCATTTTTATGAAAGGTATTTAACTGCAGCTACAATATTTGTCCACTAATGATGGCTGCATTCAGTATAGGCGTGCCAGGGCCCTGCTGGCACGCTGGCTCACTGACTACCAGCTCACCTAAATAAAATGGAGCCATTATTAACATTATTAGTTAAACCTGTGCTTTTGCTCCAATGATATGTCAAAATGTCTGGCTTGAGAAAGATCTGTGCACATAGTAAACCATAAAAGCATAAATTAATTACTGCACTGAAACAAAGAGCAATCCTGCATGTTACATTTAACAAATATGGAGTTTTGCATTGTTGCACAGGACTGCTGGTGACACTGTGGGCCATTGATCGACTGGGAAGGAGGAAGACCATGGCCTTGTGTTTCTTTATATTCTCTATGTGCATCATTCCACTCTACGGTTGTGTCGGGAGGTAAGCTGGATACTAGTGAGATTGTTAAACATGAAATTGCAGCTCCCTCATTTATTTAACCAGCATTACTGGTTTCTCTGTTGCAGAGTTTCCATGACAGTGTTGATATTCATCGCCAGAGCTTTCATCGCGGGAGGATTTCAGGCTGCCTATGTGTACACTCCAGAGGTATGATACTTGCAAACAGTTAATAGTACAGCTCAGATGAGATCAATAGCTGAGTGGAGCAAACATCAGGGCAGCCTCCTCAGTATTTTCTGAAACTCTGCAGGTGTACCCGACAGCGACCAGGGCTTTAGGTCTGGGAACAAGCAGTGGAATGGCCAGAGTTGGAGCCCTCATTACTCCTTTTGTTGCACAGGTATCGCCCTTCAGCTTCCTCATTTAAATATTTAACAGCATAAGAAAGCGGTGGTAATTTGTCTGTCTGTCCCCGGGCTACATCCTGCAGGTGATGTTGGAGTCGTCTGTGTATCTGGCTCTGTCCGTGTACTGCTGCTGCTGCCTCCTAGCTGCCATCGCCTCCTGTGCCCTGCCAATTGAGACAACAGGCCGGGGCCTGCAGGAGTCCAGCCACCGCGAGTGGGGCCAGGAGATGGTGGGCCGGGACTCCTCCCGCAACTCAGAGAGAATCCCTCAGTCCAGCCCTGGCTCCCAGGGCTGAGGAGACGTCGGGATGGAGAACGACTGAGAGAGGCAACCACTGTGAGGAAAAATAGGCAAGGAGAGGCGGAAAAAAAAGCTCAACCAGCTTTCGGTGTCCATCTCCAGTCCCATCCTATGACTCTTCAGTTTAGGCACCACAGTGGCTTCAGAGAGCCAGGCAGCACAATATTATATATTATTATTATATAGTCTTCAACCACCATTGCTGTCACAATTTCGCCACTGAATAACTGCGCACAGAGTGACTGTGAGAGACCAACTGACCTACACAAGTGCAATATCGAGAAAATTATTGGTGGAACGATGTGTTAAACATCCTTGAACAAGTGAGAATTCAAATACTTCAAGCAAAGTATTTGATTCCTGAATAAAGAAGGTAAACGTGTTAGAAGTTAGCTTCAAATACCTAATTCAAGGAGCCTTAAAAACTACCTATTCTGTTTGTGTTTGAGAAACGTCTTCTCAACCTTATGAAAAAGCTGCGTCTACTAGCATAACGGACATAGATGCGTAGATAAGACAGAGCATTATCTTGTGCACACAAATTGCCTGTTAAAATACACTAATTGCAAACTCAGCTTTCTAAAAAAAAAAGTGCATTGCTGGAATGAAGAACAGTTTATCGAATCAACAGACCGTTTGATTAAATAAGGTCTGTGGTTTCTCCATTTAGGATTCACTTCTGTCAAGGCAGTGAAATGACAGACTGCACAGTGAGTCACTGACTTCCTCGTATACTGTAAGCATCCTTTTGAAATCCTGTGTCTGTTCTTTCTTCTTGTGTCAGTATTATTTCACATTTCAACATGGATGGATATTTGTTCTCTGCTAAAGAAATGAGGAAAAAGCAGGTATTACTCTAATAATAATGAAAATACCACCTCACGTCTTGATCATTACGTGGTGATTTTATTTACATTCATCTGAAAAAGCCCTAATCAGAGCATCATACAGGCGAGAATATTTCATAATTATAGCACAACTGGAACCACAGATCCTGGACTGAAGACGACATAATGTAAATTGAAGTATTAGGAAATCTAAATCTAAGTATTTTCATCACCCAACGCTCAACCTAGTAAGTAAGAATTACATGATTTATTAACATGAGTATATGGTGTTACGATCTAAAATCCATGCTGCATACACAACCATTTAGCAGGGCGTTCTGTCTTTCTGTAAATACTGTATCAATACCTGGTTTAGTTGTTGTCTTTGCTTTTGTTTGTAACAAAGGTGATGTGAAGACGGACTTTGCCCACACTGAGTAAAGTTTTGTTTAAAAAAGGTTAACTAGTACAGGCAAGCTGAGTCTTACCTGCCAGTGTTTGAGATATAGTGCTGCATTAAGTGTCTGTGTGCACAGATTCTTGTCAATGCACTGGATGTAAATGTGTATGATACTATAGTAAATAACCTTTCAAAAAGAGCAGTGGATTCATGTTGTTATTTTTTTACTAAACAGTGTGATGAGTGAAAGAGAGGTACACTTTATATACTTCTTTTAAATGACCCAAACCTCCTATGATTGAT
Organism: Dicentrarchus labrax; assembly: GCF_905237075.1. Taxonomy (NCBI): domain Eukaryota; kingdom Metazoa; phylum Chordata; class Actinopteri; family Moronidae; genus Dicentrarchus; species Dicentrarchus labrax. The sequence continues at coordinate 4,277,705 of NW_026136714.1, read as the reverse complement.
TTTGTTACATGTGAATTAATAATGGATGTTACATATACATTACGTTGTTTTAAAGTGATGTAATTACCTCAAAAATATATGATGCTGAATATCTGTTTGCTTTAAAATGCTAGTTATGGATAAGATCAGTGTTTTTTATGAGATACAAGGCACTGGCATTGAAATTTGAAAAGGAGCACCAATCACTGCTGCCGAACAGATTTACAAGCGGGCTTTTGGACCTTTGCCTTTTGCTCCACGATCTGACCGAAGAGCCTCGCTGCCTCCTGGGCGCAGCCTCTGTGAATGGTGAGTCCGAAACCTCCATGGCCGTAGTTGTGAATCACCTGAATGAGAGCAAAGATATTTCAGAAGTTAAGTGACCAGAAATTAATATTTAAAGCATTGCTTAGCTGTTAAAGTTTACCTCTATTGAAGTTGCACCAGACTTTATGGCCTCCCTCTCCAGTCGGACTTTGCTGCGGACAGGCCTGAGGCCGGACCAGTCCTCTACTATCCTGGCATTCTGTGGTTAGAGAACAAGACATAATCTTTCTCAAGCTTGAAAGAAATCATTACTTTATGATTTCTTTGTTTAGGTTAGACATACATTATGTATATTCTGCCACTAGGGGGGAGTCTCTCACATCTAAACAATAACAAAAGTTTGCTAAAGTAGTGTGGGATGATGGGAATTGTTGCCATCATTGCAGTCAGCTTTTCTCAGTTAGGATTCCTTCAGTGTTCATTGTTCAGGAGGTTTTTACCATGTCTCCTCTCCACAACAAACAGACCCGGTGATTAAAACCGGTAAAAACACTGAATAAAGGAGTTTCACCTTAAAAATCAGGGATTCTTTAACACTGTTCAGCAGACAAAGGACCTCCCGGAGGGCCTTCCAGTTGGGCCCCTTCTAACGTTAGCTCAGCTAGTTTCTCTGATAACTTAAAATCGAGACTTTTGATGACTAAAATTCTTCATCTGGTTTAAATATATAGTTAAAAACAACCAAGAACTAAAAAGAGTATTGTAGAGATGTGGCTTAAAACTGGATAAAACGTCCACAACCAAAATCCATGTGCAAAGGGTAAATGAGCGGTAAAATGCACCGTTACGTGAATAAATAAAATAACCCAGATTTCTCTGGGTTTGGACATTGTTAAAAAACATTGTGGGTAATATATAACATTGGTCTAGTGTTCATAGATAGTTTAATGAGGAAAAGCTACACATTATATCTTTTAATCAAGTGGGTTTTGTGCCTTCAGATTTGGGTATTGGTGCACCAAATTGTCACTCAAATATTTGAGGACTGTATTCTAAATATACTGTAGCACTCGCTGTAAATAACAGATGAGAGAGTAATTTGTTTTATGGCCTGTTAAACAAACAACATTTGGATACCTTGAGACTGGGTTCAAGCTGGCAAGCGCCATCCCAGATATTCTTATGGTCGGTGGAGTTGTTCTGTTCACTCCAGTTTCCCAACTGGAAAACCCCGCCGACTGTCACAAGACGACTCCTGCACACACAGATGTGAAGTTAGGTCACGAAAACAACTTTGGCTTTGTAGCATTCTGGCTCCAAAAAACATTGCAAATTACAAGTGCTCTGGCAGAAAGCAACAGAATGGGCCATGGTAGCTGGACAACACAGTATAACCACTGCAACTATGGTTGGAATAAAGCTATATTTCATAAATAATCACTCTATAGAAACTAACACTGTGTGTGCATTATATATGATACTGTACATCCATCTAAGATCAGTGTTAATAAGTGTTTTTGTGTCACTAGATCTACCCTGGAATGATGTACGGTGAATTGTAGACTCCTGTTGTAAAATTGTGGGTAAGAATCCAATGCTTCAGCCACGGAGCGTCCACCTGAGAAACAGAGGAAGGTTCAACCGCTATTACGTGGTTCCTTTACAGCTGGTTATATGAACTATTAACAGACATTTGAACCCGTCTTCTCTCACCTTCACTATCTGACCGCGGCCTGGTTTGAGCTCGGGGTCTGGCTGGAGCTCTCCTGATCTTATACCCGTGCAGTTTATTATCACGTCTGCCCCAGTTTCTGCCAGCTAAATACAGCATGATAAGAAATAACAAATACGACAAGTGATAACACATTTTGTGAGTATCTCTTAATGTAAGCTAGAATGAATACAATATTCTGGATGTCTGACTGTATAAAATATAATAATAAATATATACAGTATATGCAACTATAAAATTGAAAAGCCTTCACTAACCTCCTTGAAGGACTCTATTTTCCTGTTGTAAAATTTCACACCCCTTTTTTGCAACCTGAGAATGACACCAAAAAACAGATAATGAGCTCCAGAAAACACCACTGAAAATCAAGATTTTTGACCTAAAACTATAGATTAAGAAAAACAACTGACAGGCTGTGTTTACTGTTCATTATACAGCGTATAGGGACTCATATGTTGAGGACAATGGGTCAGATGGAAACATTTTAAGAACAATTCAGACACTAACAAGCTCATTCCCGTCTGGCAGCTGTCTAAATGTGCCTTTTTCTCACACCTGCATGATGCATGGCAGCAGTGCTGTAGTACCTCAGAAGACCAGTTCTCAGACTCAAGAAGTTTTTTTTATTGTCTCAGACTTGTTAATACTTGGACTTGTCTCAGATTTGGCCATCCACACTTATATGTTTTGTTTTCTGAACTTCCTCTTTCAAAATGGAACCATTGGTAAAGAGCATTTTTTTTATTGGTTTAATTCAAACTCTATCTATAACGGGCATTCACATTCAATCAATGACCTGGCTGCACAAACTCATCTCATTGGCAAAAGCATTGTTTCATTTCTGTCTTGGTTTTGACTCTGTCTCTCTCTTGGATTCGGCTGGTCCTGAACCTGACAAAGGGGGTCTTGACTACAGCACTGCATGATGGTTAGCACTCAGTTGGTATACACTGTACACTACTTTTTACTTTGCACTTATTTTAATCCAGTATATAAGGGTATGTATATCCCGTAAAACTTCAGACTTGTTGAAGTGATTCAGAAGAATCACAGTATAGTAAATGGTAAACAATTTAAAGCAGAAATTAGTGTTGTTTAATTTAAACAAGTCAATACATTGTGTATTTAACAAGCAATCGAGTGCCTCCATTCACCTTTTTATTGGGTAATAAATGATGTTGTAAACAGGCACTACACCAGATGAACTGAGCTCTGGTAAATAAAGTGCTGATACAACATGGAGAGTTACTTAAGAGAGAAGTTAATCACTCACCAATCCATCAGCCAGGGCAAATAGGATTTACCTTCCACCATGAGAGCAGTGTTGAACCACCCATAACTGGAAGAGGAGACAGATGTGTTAGAGCTGCTGAACACAGAATTATACATACAATCCTAAATATTAGCAATATATTGTTTAAAGAGATAAAAACAAACAGATCAATGATGCACAGATAGTTCACATACAAACATTTACAGTAAGTTGCCTGATGAAAGCATCAGAAATCAGAACAATCCCTTTATCAGGATAAACATCTGTGTACATTATATACATTATTATATACATATTGGAAGACATTTTTCTGTATTCTTGATTTCTGATACACAGCAAAGTCTTGGTTGGAAAGGTTCAAATGTTCAGCATTAAATACACAATCTACCTAACTAATGTTCTCTCTGGGTTTTGCTTTCATGGCAGTTTCAGCGGGAACCTACTTGTATCCGGGGAACATCTGCAGTTCTCTCTCTGTGAGCTGCCTGAAGCCCAGGACAATATCTTTGAAAGAGGGATCCTGCATTCAAAAACGACCCACATAGTATGAGAACACAATCATTTATACACTAAACATGTCTTAGCTGTGTTAATGTGCTAACCCCAAGTTCAAACCCTTGATGAGGCCTCTCTGTTATTGTTTTCCTACCACTGCAGGCCCCCATCTTTGTGCAGTGAACAAAGCTCTACTTTCACTCAGTCACTCTCTGGTGATCACGTGATCAATTTATGAACGCGTTATCTGAGGTTACACTTTAACTATATTTCTATTTGAAGCTGTGCGGCACCTTTTGGTCTTGGTTGTAAAAGTTTTTCCTAAACAATGTCAAACCTTATCTTTGAGGTCAGGTTCAACTGTTCAGAACAAAGCTCTACTCACTGGGACTGGTTCAGAGCAGAGGTTGTAGCCAGACTGAAGAAAAATACCCATTTTTACGGACTCTGGTGAACTGAGGAAGCTCAGCAAGTAGTCAAATGTCTCTTTATTCCATTTTCTAAACATGAGCACAAATACAACATTAAAAAATGGTGGCGACAGACAAAATAGAGAATAAAAAGAGGGTTAAACAGACTGCACGTACGTCTCCTGGACGTTGCCCTTATCGTAGAGGTACGGCTGCCAGAAGCCAGCAGCTCCATCACTGGTGGTCAGTGGCGTGAAACGGTCCGCGTACACCTCAATGGTCAGCGGACTGACGATGGAGTGATACTGCTCATAGATGCTCTGAGCTGTTGACAGGCCAATGACTCCAGCTCCAATCACTGCCACCCGCATGTCTGGATTTATATGAGAGGAAACACACTCACATCTCGAGACTCACTCACTCATAAAAGAGTCTGATATGCAAAGAGACCAACATCACAATCTGGTTCTGAGTTTAGAGGCAAAAAACTACCAGGACAGATAATTTATGAAAGTATGAAGGTATCCTGACAATTAAATTACAGCTGATAAATAACTGGTCCATAATAATAATAATAATTTAAAGTTATTTTCTCAATGAAAGTATGTTTTTATGTTTTGTATGTACTTTACTAGAAAAAATAAATGAAATAAAACAAAATCCATATTGTGCATAGTTGTATTCTTTCTAACACATCTTTCTATTATTATTAATGAGCAATGCATTACTTAAATGCATGAAGAATAATTACTATTATTATTATGGATAAATTTATATAACAAAAAAGAATAACTAATGTATTTATGATAATTGCCACCCGGACAGCTACCTCAGACTACAGGGTTGACTGATACACACTTCATCTGAGTACTTTTACAATAAACACAGCTTCTAATAGAGGTGCAGCATATTATTATGAAATATATGTATATGGAGAGAGAGAGGGAGAGAAATAGAGAGTTTGTTACAGAGCGAACAACATGTCGGATAAATCTTAGTTTAGCGAGGCAGCATTTCAGAGCAAACCGTTAACGTGGAGAACTTAAGACTAATATAAAATACTGCAGAACAGAAAATATATGGTACATAATGTTGATAATTATAATGATATTGACGATCAACTGCCTCTGTATAACTTCCAGAAAATGTTTTCTTTACCTTCGGATTAGTGTGACCGCTACAGGAGCTGTTGAAGTCTGTAACCAGTCAGTGCTCCAGCTGTCACGTGTGCGGGGGGCGGAGATAGCAGCTACAGGCCCCCTGTCTGTCTGTCTGTCTGTCTGTCTGTCATCATGGAGGGATAAATTCAGGGCAATAACCTACAAACATATATGTAGATAACAGAAAAAGAACAGTATTAACTTCACAAAGTATAATATAGAACTATAAAACACACTAATGATGATAAATACAACATATTGGGGATGCTGTATAACAAATGTGAGTGCTTTACATTAACTTTACATGCTTTTAACATTTAATATAATTATTATTATTATATTGTTAATATTGACTGTAAGTTGAGGGATGAAGTCACCTCTCAGCCTCCAAACTCCGCCCACTACTACTCCGTGTCACCAGTGATGTCATTATGCTGTCATAAAGTAGTATAGATAGGACTTGTCTCAGGCTTTAGCTTCAGCTCTGGGGGGTTTCGGGGACACGACGGTGACCTCGAAGCCCGGTAGAGCCACTGAGCTTCAGGCTCGTGGCGACGCCTTCCCATGCCTGACCGGCGCGCAACGGTCACTGGCAGGATGACCCCCAGAGCTCCTGTGAAAAAGACAAACCCCAAATACCTCTCTCTCTTTCTCTCTCTCTCTGTCCTTTCCCACTTTCTCTATCCTTTCTCACTATCTCTATCCTCTCTTTCCTTCTTTCTTTCTTTCTCTTTTCACAAAAACAAAAAATAATTGTGTCTATGACACAAAAGAAAATGTTCAGTTTCCGTGCTGCAACAGATTTAAATCTGGACGGTCCAGGATCTTTTTCTAAACCAAACTTTGGTTGACTTGGAGGTGTGCTTCGGATCATTGTCTTGCTGTCCAATGATCACCAAGGTGCACTGAGCTCCTCTCTTCCTCTCTCTCTCTCTCTCTCTCACCCCAACTGGTCGAGCTGAAGGACCTGTCCTAGGTTTTTGCCTTTTAACAGACAGTTTTTCCTTTCCCTTGTTGCCAAGTGCTCATGGTGGTACTGTTGGGTCTCTGTAAATAATGTTTTAAGGAGTTCGGTCTAGACCTGCTCTATTTGAAAAGTGTCCTGAGATAACTTCTGTTATGAATTGGCGCTATACAAATAAAATTGAATTGAATTGAATTGATGACTCTGCCGTGGTGGGGTGTATCAGCAGGGCGGATGAGACTGAGTACAGGACTGTGGTGGGTCACTTTGTCACATGGTGCGAGCAGAACCATCTGCAGCACAATGTGACGAAGACTAAGGAACTGGTTGTGGACCTGAGGAAGGCCGATGCTCCAATGACCCCTGTTTCCATCCAGGGGGTCAGTGTAGACACTGTGGAGGATTACAAGTACCTGGGAGTTCACATGGACAATAAACTGAACTGGACTAAGAACACTCAAGCCCTCTACAGGAAGAACCAAAGCCATCTCTATTTTCTGAGGAGGCTGAGGTCCTTCATCATCTGCAGGACCATGCTGAGGATGTTCAATGAGTCTGTGGTGGCCAGTAATACTGTGGAATATGTTTACATTTAGGAAACAGGAAATAGAAATGAAGCAGGCAGATGTGTGTCTCTTTCTTCAGCGTCTTCTCAAGTTATTTTATTAAACATTTACCAACTGCAAACAGTCATTGTCTCTTGTACTTTGGTTTATTGTGTTCACAACATGTTTCTTTCATCCATGTATAAAGCATGTAAAGGTTATTAAGGCTATTCAATAGTAAAATATATAAATAATAAACACCATGTATGCCTTTATCAGACATCAAATCTCTAAAATGTATCTAAACTTACTTTACATCAATCAAAAGTATCAAAATTCACAATCTCTCATATTACATTCACTCATTTCTGCCTCAATACTTTCCTAAAATCAGCTTATTTGACAATAAAATCTGGCATCTAAATCATTTTAGCTGCTCTGTACTTTAACAGAATAGACACACATTGACTGTACATGGACAAGACTATGGCTAATGGTGGCTGTTATATTAATATGATGAACTGAGAACCACAGGGCTGCACTGTCACCTCCTGTCTATAGGTGAAACTGCCTGTTAAAAGGCAGAAACCTAGGACAGATCCTCCGGCTCTAGGTGGGTGGTTGTCTGTCTCGACCGGTTGGGGTGAGAGAGAGAGAGAGAGAGAGAGAGAGAGAGACAGACAGACAGACAGACAGACAGACAGGTGCACAGCAACAACAGTATTGGCAATGGCAATCTAGCAGGACCATGGCAGGAGGCTCCACCAGGATCGACAAGAACCTGCGAGACGAGAAAGCACAAGAACTCCGGGGAAGAAGTGAAGTTAGTAACATGCATTAATGGGACATGAATGAGTGCAGAAAGAGAGAGGAAGAGAGGAGCTCAGTGCACCATGGGAAATCCCCCGATAGTCTAGGCCTATAGCAGCATAACTAAGGGATGGTTCAGGACTCACCTGATCCAGCCCTAACTATAAGCTTTATCAAAGAGGAATGTCTTAAGCCTACTCTTGAATGTGGTGAGGGTGTCTGCCTCCCGAACCACAACTGGAAGCTGGTTCCACAGGAGAGGAGCTTGGTAACTGAAGGCTCTGGCTCCTGTTCTACTTTTAGAGACTATAGGAACCACAAGTAGCCCAGCATTCAGAGAACGTAGTGTTCTAGTGGGGTAATAGGGTACTATGAGCTCTTTAAGATATGAAGGGGCCTGACCATGAAGAGCTTTATAGGTGAGGAGGAGGATTTTAAATTCTATTCTACATTTTACAGGGAGCCAATGCTTAGAAGCTAGTACAGGAGAGATGTGATCTCTTTTTCTAGTTCCTGTCAGTACTCGTGCTGCAGCGTTCTGAATTAATTGGAGCGTTTTAATGGACTTATTGGGGCAACCTGATAATAAAGAGTTGCAGTAATCCAGCCTAGAAGTAACAAATGCATGGATTAGTTTTTCTGCATCTGTCTGTGATAGTATGTGTCTAATTTTTGTAATATTACCTAAATGAAAGAAGGCAGTCCTGGAGTTTTGCTTTATGTGGGAGTTAAATGACAAATCCTGATCAAAGATAACTCCAAGATTCCTGACAGTGGTGCTAGAGGCCAAGGTAATGCCATCTAGAGTAACTATATCTTATTATATACTTACACTTATTATATTACAGTTATTATAATATTACAGTTATTATATTACAGTTATAATAATATTACTTATTGTATTACAGTTATTATAATATTACAGTTATTATATTACAGTTATTATAATATTACTTATTATATTACAGTTATTATACTATTAGTTATAATATTATTGTTATTATATTACAGTTATTATAATATTACAGTTATTATATTACAGTTATTATAATATTACAGTTATTATATTATTGTTATTATATTACAGTTATTATATTATTAGTTATAATATTACTGTTATTATATTACAGTTATTATAATATTACAGTTATTATATTACAGTTATTATAATATTACAGTTATAATAATATTACTTATTGTATTACAGTTATTATAATATTACAGTTATTATATTACTTATTATATTACAGTTATTATATTATAGTTATAATATTACTGTTATTATGTTACAGTTATTATAATATTACAGTTATTATATTATTACAGTTATTATAATATTACAGTTATTATAATATTACTTATTATATTACAGTTATTATTATATTAGAGTAATTATATTATAGTTATAATATTACAGTTATTATAATATTACAGTTATTATAATATTACAGTTATTATATTACAGTTATTATAATATTACAATTATTATATTAGTTATTATAATATTACTTATTATATTACAGTTATTATATTACAGTTATTATAATATTACAGTTATAATAATATTACTTATTGTATTACAGTTATTATAATATTACAGTTATTATATTACTTATTATATTACAGTTATTATATTATAGTTATAATATTACTGTTATTATGTTACAGTTATTATAATATTACAGTTATTATAATATTACAGTTATTATAATATTACTTATTATATTACAGTTATTATTATATTACAGTAATTATATTATAGTTATAATATTACAGTTATTATAATATTACAGTTATTATAATATTACTTATTATATTACAGTTATTATAATATTACAGTTATTAAAATATTACTTATTATATAAGTTATTATAATATTACAGTTATTATAATATTAGAGTTATTATATTACTGCTAATAATACAGCTAGCCTGTTCACCTGTTAGCATATTAGGCTGTTAGCCTGTTAAGCTGTTAGCCTGTTAGCATATTAGGCTGTTAGCCTGTTAGCATGTTAGCCTGTTAGCCTGTTAGCGTGTTGAGCACACTAAAGGACTTTGCTCTGCAGATGCTGCTGGCTCTTCAATGAGCCTTTGTGGTTCTGCTGCAGATTGTTTGTCTCCCAGTCACATTTGATTTTGTGGATCAAACAAATATTGATTATTCAAATATAGTTGATAATAACACTTTATACAGAAAACAGAAGAAACACAGATACAAACCTGAATACTCTGTGAACACACACACACACACACACACACACACACATACATACACTGCGTGGAGACTGAAAAATACTGAGCTTTCTGAATGACCTTAAACACACCACGATCAGTCACTATTTCCTGATAAACGCCACAGCGACCGACAGGATCTCAGCAGCCATTTTATGTCTGCGTGGAAGTCCTGACATTAAGAAGCCGTATGATCATAAATATAAACAATATCTGAACCAGCGTTAACCCGAAGAGCTTTAAAAAATATTAAAGAAGACAATGGACACGACTGCTCATTCAGTTTTTTTATTTGTACGAACGAAAATCTGAATCGATTGCGTCCCCCCTCACTGAAGGTGGTTTTAATATATAGTCGGCTAAGCCCGGCCCGGCCCGGCACATTAACTGTAATCATGAGCCCAAGCTTGATTTAAAACCCAACAATTTAAACTGCGTTGTTTCATTATATGGCCCTGGCCCTCGGGTCGGGTCGGGTCGAGTCGGGTCGGGTCGAGTCGGGTCGCAAAAGTATAGTATGACGAGCCTAGGGCTTTAAACGTACTCATAGTAATCGTCGACGCTGTGGTTTAGATCGGCTCCCCTGACACAGGAGAGGATCCGGCGTACGGTCGCGGAGATTCCCCATTCAATGGGCTGAGATTTCCTCAAAAGCCCAATTAGGGTATCAATCAGCTTCTTCCAAAGTTTCACGATGACTGTTTCACCACCAATCGTTATATAGTTGAGCAAATCATAAGCCAACTTAATGAGGCAGTATGTTTTGCCATTCATCACTAAAGGCAGCAGGCTGTTTATCAAAATAGCCAGCAGGTCTTTCATTAACACATCCAAGGCGCTCCCACCGGTGTTTACCTGGCGGGTATAGTAGCGTTGATTCTGAAGTTCCCATTCGTATTTACGGACTCCATGGTTCAGCTCAAAGATTCCTTCTGTGTTCTTCTTCTTCCTGCACCAGAGTGCTGGCCGTCACCTTTTATATCTTACCCTGCTCTCTGATTGGACGAGGGCAGTCAGGTATGATGTTATATAATCAACATTATGATGATGTGTCACAACGAGCTTCAACGTGCCTCCACCCAGCAGGAACACGTGAGTCCTCCTCAGTTCTTCTTCCTTATTCCTGATGGTTAACTGAAACAGCACACTAACACTGATGCTCCTATCACAATAAAGCTCACACAGTAGTATGAACCATTACACCACTATCACTATTGGCATTGGAACTGATAACCTGTATCCAGTGTTTCAGTTAACTGAAGGTTAACTTTAGTAATAATTCTTAAAATATCAGACTATGAAATATGGATACAGTACAGTTTACAGTTGGTTACTTAGCAGTTTTTCAACCCCATAAACAATTTACTTTATTAGATGAGTGATTCCTTCACTTATGTTGACATGTTGTACAGGATAAAGTATTCCAGGTTTCTGTTTCCATGGTCTCAGTAAACTAATGTGTATAAAGAATATAACAGATGGGAGGTTACAGTCATCATCATACTATTACTCTGATTACTTTGGTACATTTACTGGCTGTTTCTTCACTAGAAACACCTGCTTGACTAATGTTGTTAATATTATGTAATATATAATATGTAACTTCACTGGGCTGTGTAGACTGTAGGTCACTGCTCACTGCTGTACCTGTAAAGACAAGCATAAAACACAGTGTTGGTTGTCATAGTTAAGGTATAAACACTAACATTATGTGATAGATAGAGGTTAATATATATATATATATATATTGTGGTATATTAAGTAGCGATGATGTGAAGATGTGTTGAAGAGAAGTCCGCTGACACCATCTTGATTGTATATAAAGGTTTATTACGAAAAGGTACAGCATCATTTCAAGCCCTGGGAGCTTGGAGAGCATCCTGCCAAATTAACAACTCTATCTGTTTGCGTCAAACATAGGCTTTATATAGGTCTATTGTTTATTCAAGAAAATAGTAAAGAAACATCTGGTTTAGCTATCAGATGTACTGAAATATTTACGTCAGAAGGTAAAGGTCCAAGGGGCTTCGAAGAGGCCCCTAACCTAAACATTTCCTAGTAAGAATTACGACGTTGAACCTCATGTCTTACTAACACTGCATATATAAAAAAATATCGACAAAAATATCACTTGAACTTATAACAAACTGTAACTTAAATTTATAGGTCTTTTGATACCACATATTTCCCCCTTCGAGGCTGCTAAAGTCTCGAAAAACAAAAGAGTAAAACATACATGTTTAAACACTAAAAATAACAATTCCTCCTACACATGCTTCTTGCAGCATAACCTTAACAATACAACAACTTTATGGAGTGCGAGAGAGAAAAACCTGTCTGGCAGCTTTCTTTCCAGAAGTATCCATCAAACAATCTAGACAGGAAAATTCTCTCACAGCCCCTCTGCCTCAGACGACCACACATAGTACTCCAGATCAATTGAAAACAGGAATCTAAACCGCTAATCAATATAAATAAATAAATGATAAAGTGATCACTGTAGGACTGTATCTTCCCCATGAGCGTTGAGGACCCCTAGTGGAGGCCTGACCCCCAGGTTGAGAACCACAAATGTAGTGCAGGATGTACTCAGGTATACCCACTTATTTTTCAGTCAGTATCAACTTCAAAAAGTATAATATAGAACTATAAAACACACTAATGCTGAGACATACAATATATTGGGGAGGCTGTATAAGAAATGTGCTTTACATTCACTTAACATGCTTCAAACATTCAGGGAACTGCATGTTTTTGTCTTTGGAAGACCAGTTTTCTCCTGAAATCTTGGCTCATTAAACTGTCTGTTGCTTATGAGAGGAGCTGAGTGGTGTTTATGAAGCTTCCCTGAACTCCACCTGCTGCTGTCAACACTATTTGCTCAATATTGTTGTTATTATTATTATTATTATTATATTGTTAATAATGACTGTAAGTTGATGGATGAAGTCACCTCTCAGCCTTCAAACTCCGCCCACTACTACTCCGTGTCACCAGTGATGTCATTATGCTGTCATAAAGTAGTATAGATAGGACTTGTCTCAGGCTTTAGCTTCAGCTCTGGGGGGTTTCGGGGCCACGACGGTGACCTCGAAGCCCGGTAGAGCCACTGAGCTTCAGGCTCGTGGCGACGCCTTCCCATGCCTGACCGGCGCACAACGGTCACTGGCAGGATGACCCCCAGAGCTCCTGTGAAAGACAAACCCCAAATATCTCTCTCTCTCTCTCTCTCTCTGTCCTTTCCCACTTTCTCTATCCTTTCTCACTATCTCTATCCTCTCTTTCCTTCTTTCTTTCTTTCTCTTTTCACAAAAACAAAAAATAATTGTGTCTATGACACAAAAGAAAATGTTCAGTTTCCGTGCTGCAACAGATTTAAATCTGGACAGTCCAGGATCTTTTCTAAACCAAACTTTGGTTGACTTGGAGGTGTGCTTCGGATCATTGTCTTGCTGTCCAATGATCACCAAGGTGCACTGAGCTCCTCTCTTCCTCTCTCTCTCTTTCTCTCTCTCTCTCTCTCTCTCTCTCTCTCACCCCAACTGGTCGAGCTGAAGGACCTGTCCTAGGTTTTGCCTTTTAACAGACAGTTTTTCCTTTCCCTTGTTGCCAAGTGCTCATGGTGGTACTGTTGGGTCTCTGTAAATAATGTTTTAAGGAGTTCGGTCTAGACCTGCTCTATTTGAAAAGTGTCCTGAGATAACTTCTGTTATGAATTGGCGCTATACAAATAAAATTGAATTGAATTGAATTGATGACTCTGCCGTGGTGGGGTGTATCAGCAGGGCGGATGAGACTGAGTACAGGACTGTGGTGGGTCACTTTGTCACATGGTGCGAGCAGAACCATCTGCAGCACAATGTGACGAAGACTAAGGAACTGGTTGTGGACCTGAGGAAGGCCGATGCTCCAATGACCCCTGTTTCCATCCAGGGGGTCAGTGTAGACACTGTGGAGGATTACAAGTACCTGGGAGTTCACATGGACAATAAACTGAACTGGACTAAGAACACTCAAGCCCTCTACAGGAAGAACCAAAGCCATCTCTATTTTCTGAGGAGGCTGAGGTCCTTCATCATCTGCAGGACCATGCTGAGGATGTTCAATGAGTCTGTGGTGGCCAGTAATACTGTGGAATATGTTTACATTTAGGAAACAGGAAAAAGAAATGAAGCAGGCAGATGTGTGTCTCTTTCTTCAGCGTCTTCTCAAGTTATTTTATTAAACATTTACCAGCTGCAAACAGTCATTGTCTCTTGTACTTTGGTTCATTGTGTTCACAGCATGTTTCTTTCATCCATGTATAAAGCATGTAAAGGTTATTAAGGCTATTCAATAGTAAAATATATAAATAATAAACACCATGTATGCCTTTATCAGACATCAAATCTCTAAAATGTATCTAAACTTACTTTACATCAATCAAAAGTATCAAAATTCACAATCTCTCATATTACATTCATTCATTTCTACCTCAATACTTTACTAAAATCAGCTTATTTGACAATAAAATCTGGCATCTAAATTATCTTAGCTGCTCTGTACTTTAACAGAATAGACACACATTGACTGTACATGGACAAGACTATGGCTAATGGTGGCTGTTATATTAATATGATGAACTGAGAACCACAGGGCTGCACTGTCACCTCCTGTCTATAGGTGAAACTGCCTGTTAAAAGGCAGAAACCTAGGACAGATCCTCCGGCTCTAGGTGGGTGGTTGTCTGTCTCGACCGGTTGGGGTGAGAGAGAGAGAGAGAGAGAGAGAGAGAGAGACAGACAGACAGACAGACAGACAGACAGGTGCACAGCAACAACAGTATTGGCAATGGCAATCTAGCAGGACCATGGCAGGAGGCTCCACCAGGATCGACAAGAACCTGCGAGACGAGAAAGCACAAGAACTCCGGGGAAGAAGTGAAGTTAGTAACATGCATTAATGGGACATGAATGAGTGCAGAAAGAGAGAGGAAGAGAGGAGCTCAGTGCACCATGGGAAATCCCCCGATAGTCTAGGCCTATAGCAGCATAACTAAGGGATGGTTCAGGACTCACCTGATCCAGCCCTAACTATAAGCTTTATCAAAGAGGAATGTCTTAAGCCTACTCTTGAATGTGGTGAGGGTGTCTGCCTCCCGAACCACAACTGGAAGCTGGTTCCACAGGAGAGGAGCTTGGTAACTGAAGGCTCTGGCTCCTGTTCTACTTTTAGAGACTATAGGAACCACAAGTAGCCCAGCATTCAGAGAACGTAGTGTTCTAGTGGGGTAATAGGGTACTATGAGCTCTTTAAGATATGAAGGGGCCTGACCATGAAGAGCTTTATAGGTGAGGAGGAGGATTTTAAATTCTATTCTACATTTTACAGGGAGCCAATGCTTAGAAGCTAGTACAGGAGAGATGTGATCTCTTTTTCTAGTTCCTGTCAGTACTCGTGCTGCAGCGTTCTGAATTAATTGGAGCGTTTTAATGGACTTATTGGGGCAACCTGATAATAAAGAGTTGCAGTAATCCAGCCTAGAAGTAACAAATGCATGGATTAGTTTTTCTGCATCTGTCTGTGATAGTATGTGTCTAATTTTTGTAATATTACCTAAATGAAAGAAGGCAGTCCTGGAGTTTTGCTTTATGTGGGAGTTAAATGACAAATCCTGATCAAAGATAACTCCAAGATTCCTGACAGTGGTGCTAGAGGCCAAGGTAATGCCATCTAGAGTAACTATATCTTATTATATACTTACACTTATTATATTACAGTTATTATAATATTACAGTTATTATATTACAGTTATAATAATATTACTTATTGTATTACAGTTATTATAATATTAGTTTTATTTTATTTATTATTATATTTTTTTTTATATTTTTATTTTTATTTTTTTAATTTTTATATTTTTTTTTTTTTTTTTTTATTTTTTTAAAATTTTTGTTTTTTAAATTAAAGTTATTATAATATTACAGTTATTATATTATTGTTATTATATTACAGTTATTATATTATTAGTTATAATATTACTGTTATTATATTACAGTTATTATAATATTACAGTTATTATATTACAGTTATTATAAGATTACAGTTATAATAATATTACTTATTGTATTACAGTTATTATAATATTACAGTTATTATATTACTTATTATATTACAGTTATTATATTATAGTTATAATATTACTGTTATTATGTTACAGTTATTATAATATTAAGAATATATTACAGTTATTATAATATTACAGTTATTATAATATTACTTATTATATTACAGTTATTATTATATTACAGTAATTATATTATAGTTATAATATTACAGTTATTATAATATTACAGTTATTATAATATTACAGTTATTATATATATATTACAGTTATTATATTACAGTTATTATAATATTACTTATTATATTACAGTTATTATATTACAGTTATTATAATATTACAGTTATTATATTACTTATTATATTACAGTTATTATATTATAGTTATAATATTACTGTTATTATGTTACAGTTATTATAATATTACAGTTATTATAATATTACAGTTATTATAATATTACTTATTATATTACAGTTATTATTATATTACAGTAATTATATTATAGTTATAATATTACAGTTATTATAATATTACAGTTATTATAATATTACTTATTATATTACAGTTATTAAAATATTACAGTTATTAAATATTACTTAGTTATTATAATATTACAGTTCTTATAATATTAGAGTTATTATATTACTGCTAATAATACAGCTAGCCTGTTCACCTGTTAGCATATTAGGCTGTTAGCCTGTTAAGCTGTTAGCCTGTTAGCATATTAGGCTGTTAGCCTGTTAGCATGTTAGCCTGTTAGCCTGTTAGAACACACTAAAGGACTTTGCTCTGCAGATGCTGCTGGCTCTTCAATGAGCCTTTGTGGTTCTGCTGCAGATTGTTTGTCTCCAGTCACATTTGATTTTGTGGATCAAACAAATATTGATTATTCAAATATAGTTGATAATAACACTTTATACAGAAAACAGAAGAAACACAGATACAAACCTGAATACTCTGTGAACACACACACACACACACACACACACACACACACATACATACACTGCGTGGAGACTGAAAAATACTGAGCTTTCTGAATGACCTTAAACACACCACGATCAGTCACTATTTCCTGATAAACGCCACAGCGACCGACAGGATCTCAGCAGCCATTTTATGTCTGCGTGGAAGTCCTGACATTAAGAAGCCGTATGATCATAAATATAAACAATATCTGAACCAGCGTTAACCCGAAGAGCTTTAAAAAATATTAAAGAAGACAATGGACACGACTGCTCATTCAGTTTTTTTATTTGTACGAACGAAAATCTGAATCGATTGCGTCCCCCTCACTGAAGGTGGTTTTAATATATAGTCGGCTAAGCCCGGCCCGGCCCGGCACATTAACTGTAATCATGAGCCCAAGCTTGATTTAAACCCAACAATTTAAACTGCGTTGTTTCATTATATGGCCCTGGCCCTCGGGTCGGGTCGGGTCGAGTCGGGTCGGGTCGAGTCGGGTCGCAAAAAGTATAGTATGACGAGCCTAGGGCTTTAAACGTACTCATAGTAATCGTCGACGCTGTGGTTTAGATCGGCTCCCCTGACACAGGAGAGGATCCGGCGTACGGTCGCGGAGATTCCCCATTCAATGGGCTGAGATTTCCTCAAAAGCCCAATTAGGGTATCAATCAGCTTCTTCCAAAGTTTCACGATGACTGTTTCACCACCAATCGTTATATAGTTGAGCAAATCATAAGCCAACTTAATGAGGCAGTATGTTTTGCCATTCATCACTAAAGGCAGCAGGCTGTTTATCAAAATAGCCAGCAGGTCTTTCATTAACACATCCAAGGCGCTCCCACCGGTGTTTACCTGGCGGGTATAGTAAGCGTTGATTCTGAAGTTCCCATTCGTATTTACGGACTCCATGGTTCAGCTCAAAGATTCCTTCTGTGTTCTTCTTCTTCCTGCACCAGAGTGCTGGCCGTCACCTTTTTATATCTTACCCTGCTCTCTGATTGGACGAGGGCAGTCAGGTATGATGTTATATAATCAACATTATGATGATGTGTCACACGAGCTTCAACGTGCCTCCACCCAGCAGGAACACGTGAGTCCTCCTCAGTTCTTCTTCCTTATTCCTGATGGTTAACTGAAACAGCACACTAACACTGATGCTCCTATCACAATAAAGCTCACACAGTAGTATGAACCATTACACCACTATCACTATTGGCATTGGAACTGATAACCTGTATCCAGTGTTTCAGTTAACTGAAGGTTAACTTTAGTAATAATTCTTAAAATATCAGACTATGAAATATGGATACAGTACAGTTTACAGTTGGTTACTTAGCAGTTTTTCAACCCCATAAACAATTTACTTTATTAGATGAGTGATTCCTTCACTTATGTTGACATGTTGTACAGGATAAAGTATTCCAGGTTTCTGTTTCCATGGTCTCA
Organism: Dicentrarchus labrax; assembly: GCF_905237075.1. Lineage (NCBI taxonomy): Eukaryota > Metazoa > Chordata > Actinopteri > Moronidae > Dicentrarchus > Dicentrarchus labrax. Next base: position 4,259,321 of record NW_026136714.1, on the reverse strand, counting down.
GTAAACTAATGTGTATAAAGAATATAACAGATGGGAGGTTACAGTCATCATCATACTATTACTCTGATTACTTTGGTACATTTACTGGCTGTTTCTTCACTAGAAACACCTGCTTGACTAATGTTGTTAATATTATGTAATATATAATATGTTTAACTTCACTGGGCTGTGTAGACTGTAGGTCACTGCTCACTGCTGTACCTGTAAAGACAAGCATAAAACACAGTGTTGGTTCTCATAGTTAAGGTATAAACACTAACATTATGTGATAGATAGAGGTTAATATATATATATATATATATTGTGGTATATTAAGTAGCGATGATGTGAAGATGTGTTGAAGAGAAGTCCGCTGACACCATCTTGATTGTATATAAAGGTTTATTACGAAAAGGTACAGCATCATTTCAAGCCCTGGGAGCTTGGAGAGCATCCTGCCAAATTAACAACTCTATCTGTTTGCGTCAAACATAGGCTTTATATAGGTCTATTGTTTATTCAAGAAAATAGTAAAGAAACATCTGGTTTAGCTATCAGATGTACTGAAATATTTACGTCAGAAGGTAAAGGTCCAAGGGGCTTCAAGAGGCCCCTAACCTAAACATTTCCTAGTAAGAATTACGACGTTGAACCTCATGTCTTACTAACACTGCATATATAAAAAAATATCGACAAAAATATCACTTGAACTTATAACAAACTGTAACTTAAATTTATAGGTCTTTTGATACCACATATTTCCCCCCTTCGAGGCTGCTAAAGTCTCGAAAAACAAAAGAGTAAAACATACATGTTTAAACACTAAAAATAACAATTCCTCCTACACATGCTTCTTGCAGCATAACCTTAACAATACAACAACTTTATGGAGTGCGAGAGAGAAAAACCTGTCTGGCAGCTTTCTTTCCAGAAGTATCCATCAAACAATCTAGACAGGAAAATTCTCTCACAGCCCCTCTGCCTCAGACGACCACACATAGTACTCCAGATCAATTGAAAACAGGAATCTAAACCGCTAATCAATATAAATAAATAAATGATAAAGTGATCACTGTAGGACTGTATCTTCCCCCATGAGCGTTGAGGACCCCTAGTGGAGGCCTGACCCCCAGGTTGAGAACCACAAATGTAGTGCAGGATGTACTCAGGTATACCCACTTATTTTTCAGTCAGTATCAACTTCAAAAAGTATAATATAGAACTATAAAACACACTAATGCTGAGACATACAATATATTGGGGAGGCTGTATAAGAAATGTGCTTTACATTCACTTAACATGCTTCAAACATTCAGGGAACTGCATGTTTTTGTCTTTGGAAGACCAGTTTTCTCCTGAAATCTTGGCTCATTAAACTGTCTGTTGCTTATGAGAGGAGCTGAGTGGTGTTTATGAAGCTTCCTGAACTCCACCTGCTGCTGTCAACACTATTTGCTCAATATTGTTGTTATTATTATTATTATTATTATATTGTTAATAATGACTGTAAGTTGATGGATGAAGTCACCTCTCAGCCTTCAAACTCCGCCCACTACTACTCCGTGTCACCAGTGATGTCATTATGCTGTCATAAAGTAGTATAGATAGGACTTGTCTCAGGCTTTAGCTTCAGCTCTGGGGGGTTTCGGGGCCACGACGGTGACCTCGAAGCCCGGTAGAGCCACTGAGCTTCAGGCTCGTGGCGACGCCTTCCCATGCCTGACCGGGCGCACAACGGTCACTGGCAGGATGACCCCCAGAGCTCCTGTGAAAAGACAAACCCCAAATATCTCTCTCTCTCTCTCTCTCTCTGTCCTTTCCCACTTTCTCTATCCTTTCTCACTATCTCTATCCTCTCTTTCCTTCTTTCTTTCTTTCTCTTTTCACAAAAACAAAAAATAATTGTGTCTATGACACAAAAGAAAATGTTCAGTTTCCGTGCTGCAACAGATTTAAATCTGGACAGTCCAGGATCTTTTCTAAACCAAACTTTGGTTGACTTGGAGGTGTGCTTCGGATCATTGTCTTGCTGTCCAATGATCACCAAGGTGCACTGAGCTCCTCTCTTCCTCTCTCTCTCTTCTCTCTCTCTCTCTCTCTCTCTCTCTCTCACCCCAACTGGTCGAGCTGAAGGACCTGTCCTAGGTTTTTGCCTTTTAACAGACAGTTTTTCCTTTCCCTTGTTGCCAAGTGCTCATGGTGGTACTGTTGGGTCTCTGTAAATAATGTTTTAAGGAGTTCGGTCTAGACCTGCTCTATTTGAAAAGTGTCCTGAGATAACTTCTGTTATGAATTGGCGCTATACAAATAAAATTGAATTGAATTGAATTGATGACTCTGCCGTGGTGGGGTGTATCAGCAGGGCGGATGAGACTGAGTACAGGACTGTGGTGGGTCACTTTGTCACATGGTGCGAGCAGAACCATCTGCAGCACAATGTGACGAAGACTAAGGAACTGGTTGTGGACCTGAGGAAGGCCGATGCTCCAATGACCCCTGTTTCCATCCAGGGGGTCAGTGTAGACACTGTGGAGGATTACAAGTACCTGGGAGTTCACATGGACAATAAACTGAACTGGACTAAGAACACTCAAGCCCTCTACAGGAAGAACCAAAGCCATCTCTATTTTCTGAGGAGGCTGAGGTCCTTCATCATCTGCAGGACCATGCTGAGGATGTTCAATGAGTCTGTGGTGGCCAGTAATACTGTGGAATATGTTTACATTTAGGAAACAGGAAAAAGAAATGAAGCAGGCAGATGTGTGTCTCTTTCTTCAGCGTCTTCTCAAGTTATTTTATTAAACATTTACCAGCTGCAAACAGTCATTGTCTCTTGTACTTTGGTTCATTGTGTTCACAGCATGTTTCTTTCATCCATGTATAAAGCATGTAAAGGTTATTAAGGCTATTCAATAGTAAAATATATAAATAATAAACACCATGTATGCCTTTATCAGACATCAAATCTCTAAAATGTATCTAAACTTACTTTACATCAATCAAAAGTATCAAAATTCACAATCTCTCATATTACATTCATTCATTTCTACCTCAATACTTTACTAAAATCAGCTTATTTGACAATAAAATCTGGCATCTAAATTATCTTAGCTGCTCTGTACTTTAACAGAATAGACACACATTGACTGTACATGGACAAGACTATGGCTAATGGTGGCTGTTATATTAATATGATGAACTGAGAACCACAGGGCTGCACTGTCACCTCCTGTCTATAGGTGAAACTGCCTGTTAAAAGGCAGAAACCTAGGACAGATCCTCCGGCTCTAGGTGGGTGGTTGTCTGTCTCGACCGGTTGGGGTGAGAGAGAGAGAGAGAGAGAGAGAGAGAGAGAGACAGACAGACAGACAGACAGACAGACAGGTGCACAGCAACAACAGTATTGGCAATGGCAATCTAGCAGGACCATGGCAGGAGGCTCCACCAGGATCGACAAGAACCTGCGAGACGAGAAAGCACAAGAACTCCGGGGAAGAAGTGAAGTTAGTAACATGCATTAATGGGACATGAATGAGTGCAGAAAGAGAGAGGAAGAGAGGAGCTCAGTGCACCATGGGAAATCCCCCGATAGTCTAGGCCTATAGCAGCATAACTAAGGGATGGTTCAGGACTCACCTGATCCAGCCCTAACTATAAGCTTTATCAAAGAGGAATGTCTTAAGCCTACTCTTGAATGTGGTGAGGGTGTCTGCCTCCCGAACCACAACTGGAAGCTGGTTCCACAGGAGAGGAGCTTGGTAACTGAAGGCTCTGGCTCCTGTTCTACTTTTAGAGACTATAGGAACCACAAGTAGCCCAGCATTCAGAGAACGTAGTGTTCTAGTGGGGTAATAGGGTACTATGAGCTCTTTAAGATATGAAGGGGCCTGACCATGAAGAGCTTTATAGGTGAGGAGGAGGATTTTAAATTCTATTCTACATTTTACAGGGAGCCAATGCTTAGAAGCTAGTACAGGAGAGATGTGATCTCTTTTTCTAGTTCCTGTCAGTACTCGTGCTGCAGCGTTCTGAATTAATTGGAGCGTTTTAATGGACTTATTGGGGCAACCTGATAATAAAGAGTTGCAGTAATCCAGCCTAGAAGTAACAAATGCATGGATTAGTTTTTCTGCATCTGTCTGTGATAGTATGTGTCTAATTTTGTAATATTACCTAAATGAAAGAAGGCAGTCCTGGAGTTTTGCTTTATGTGGGAGTTAAATGACAAATCCTGATCAAAGATAACTCCAAGATTCCTGACAGTGGTGCTAGAGGCCAAGGTAATGCCATCTAGAGTAACTATATCTTATTATATACTTACACTTATTATATTACAGTTATTATAATATTACAGTTATTATATTACAGTTATAATAATATTACTTATTGTATTACAGTTATTATAATATTAGTTATAATATTACTGTTATTATATTACAGTTATTATAAGATTACAGTTATAATAATATTACTTATTGTATTACAGTTATTATAATATTACAGTTATTATATTACTTATTATATTACAGTTATTATATTATAGTTATAATATTACTGTTATTATGTTACAGTTATTATAATATTACAGTTATTATAATATTACAGTTATTATAATATTACTTATTATATTACAGTTATTATTATATTACAGTAATTATATTATAGTTATAATATTACAGTTATTATAATATTACAGTTATTATAATATTACAGTTATTATAATATTACAGTTATTATATTACAGTTATTATAATATTACTTATTATATTACAGTTATTATATTACAGTTATTATAATATTACAGTTATTATATTACTTATTATATTACAGTTATTATATTATAGTTATAATATTACTGTTATTATGTTACAGTTATTATAATATTACAGTTATTATAATATTACAGTTATTATAATATTACTTATTATATTACAGTTATTATTATATTACAGTAATTATATTATAGTTATAATATTACAGTTATTATAATATTACAGTTATTATAATATTACTTATTATATTACAGTTATTAAAATATTACTTATTATATAAGTTATTATAATATTACAGTTCTTATAATATTAGAGTTATTATATTACTGCTAATAATACAGCTAGCCTGTTCACCTGTTAGCATATTAGGCTGTTAGCCTGTTAAGCTGTTAGCCTGTTAGCATATTAGGCTGTTAGCCTGTTAGCATGTTAGCCTGTTAGCCTGTTGAACACACTAAAGGACTTTGCTCTGCAGATGCTGCTGGCTCTTCAATGAGCCTTTGTGGTTCTGCTGCAGATTGTTTGTCTCCAGTCACATTTGATTTTGTGGATCAAACAAATATTGATTATTCAAATATAGTTGATAATAACACTTTATACAGAAAACAGAAGAAACACAGATACAAACCTGAATACTCTGTGAACACACACACACACACACACACACACACACACACACATACATACACTGCGTGGAGACTGAAAAATACTGAGCTTTCTGAATGACCTTAAACACACCACGATCAGTCACTATTTCCTGATAAACGCCACAGCGACCGACAGGATCTCAGCAGCCATTTTATGTCTGCGTGGAAGTCCTGACATTAAGAAGCCGTATGATCATAAATATAAACAATATCTGAACCAGCGTTAACCCGAAGAGCTTTAAAAAATATTAAAGAAGACAATGGACACGACTGCTCATTCAGTTTTTTTATTTGTACGAACGAAAATCTGAATCGATTGCGTCCCCCCTCACTGAAGGTGGTTTTAATATATAGTCGGCTAAGCCCGGCCCGGCCCGGCACATTAACTGTAATCATGAGCCCAAGCTTGATTTAAACCCAACAATTTAAACTGCGTTGTTTCATTATATGGCCCTGGCCCTCGGGTCGGGTCGGGTCGAGTCGGGTCGGGTCGAGTCGGGTCGCAAAAGTATAGTATGACGAGCCTAGGGCTTTAAACGTACTCATAGTAATCGTCGACGCTGTGGTTTAGATCGGCTCCCCTGACACAGGAGAGGATCCGGCGTACGGTCGCGGAGATTCCCCCATACAATGGGCTGAGATTTCCTCAAAAGCCCAATTAGGGTATCAATCAGCTTCTTCCAAAGTTTCACGATGACTGTTTCACCACCAATCGTTATATAGTTGAGCAAATCATAAGCCAACTTAATGAGGCGGTATGTTTTGCCATTCATCACTAAAGGCAGCAGGCTGTTTATCAAAATAGCCAGCAGGTCTTTCATTAACACATCCAAGGCGCTCCCACCGGTGTTTACCTGGCGGGTATAGTAAGCGTTGATTCTGAAGTTCCCATTCGTATTTACGGACTCCATGGTTCAGCTCAAAGATTCCTTCTGTGTTCTTCTTCTTCCTGCACCAGAGTGCTGGCCGTCACCTTTATATCTTACCCTGCTCTCTGATTGGACGAGGGCAGTCAGGTATGATGTTATATAATCAACATTATGATGATGTGTCACAACGAGCTTCAACGTGCCTCCACCCAGCAGGAACACGTGAGTCCTCCTCAGTTCTTCTTCCTTATTCCTGATGGTTAACTGAAACAGCACACTAACACTGATGCTCCTATCACAATAAAGCTCACACAGTAGTATGAACCATTACACCACTATCACTATTGGCATTGGAACTGATAACCTGTATCCAGTGTTTCAGTTAACTGAAGGTTAACTTTAGTAATAATTCTTAAAATATCAGACTATGAAATATGGATACAGTACAGTTTACAGTTGGTTACTTAGCAGTTTTTTAACCCCATAAACAATTTACTTTATTAGATGAGTGATTCCTTCACTTATGTTGACATGTTGTACAGGATAAAGTATTCCAGGTTTCTGTTTCCATGGTCTCAGTAAACTAATGTGTATAAAGAATATAACAGATGGGAGGTTACAGTCATCATCATACTATTACTCTGATTACTTTGGTACATTTACTGGCTGTTTCTTCACTAGAAACACCTGCTTGACTAATGTTGTTAATATTATGTAATATATAATATGTTTAACTTCACTGGGCTGTGTAGACTGTAGGTCACTGCTCACTGCTGTACCTGTAAAGACAAGCATAAAACACAGTGTTGGTTCTCATAGTTAAGGTATAAACACTAACATTATGTGATAGATAGAGGTTAATATATATATATATATATATTGTGGTATATTAAGTAGCGATGATGTGAAGATGTGTTGAAGAGAAGTCTGCTGACACCATCTTGATTGTATATAAAGGTTTATTACGAAAAGGTACAGCATCATTTCAAGCCCCGGGAGCTTGGAGAGCATCCTGCCAAATTAACAACTCTATCTGTTTGCGTCAAACATAGGCTTTATATAGGTCTATTGTTTATTCAAGAAAATAGTAAAGAAACATCTGGTTTAGCTATCAGATGTACTGAAATATTTACGTCAGAAGGTAAAGGTCCAAGGGGCTTCGAAGAGGCCCCTAACCTAAACATTTCCTAGTAAGAATTACGACGTTGAACCTCATGTCTTACTAACACTGCATATATAAAAAATATCGACAAAAATATCACTTGAACTTATAACAAACTGTAACTTAAATTTATAGGTCTTTTGATACCACATATTTCCCCCTTCGAGGCTGCTAAAGTCTCGAAAAACAAAAGAGTAAAACATACATGTTTAAACACTAAAAATAACAATTCCTCCTACACATGCTTCTTGCAGCATAACCTTAACAATACAACAACTTTATGGAGTGCGAGAGAGAAAAACCTGTCTGGCAGCTTTCTTTCCAGAAGTATCCATCAAACAATCTAGACAGGAAAATTCTCTCACAGCCCCTCTGCCTCAGACGACCACACATAGTACTCCAGATCAATTGAAAACAGGAATCTAAACCGCTAATCAATATAAATAAATAAATGATAAAGTGATCACTGTAGGACTGTATCTTCCCCCATGAGCGTTGAGGACCCCTAGTGGAGGCCTGACCCCCAGGTTGAGAACCACAAATGTAGTGCAGGATGTACTCAGGTATACCCACTTATTTTTCAGTCAGTATCAACTTCAAAAAGTATAATATAGAACTATAAAACACACTAATGCTGAGACATACAATATATTGGGGAGGCTGTATAAGAAATGTGCTTTACATTCACTTAACATGCTTCAAACATTCAGGGAACTGCATGTTTTTGTCTTTGGAAGACCAGTTTTCTCCTGAAATCTTGGCTCATTAAACTGTCTGTTGCTTATGAGAGGAGCTGAGTGGTGTTTATGAAGCTTCCCTGAACTCCACCTGCTGCTGTCAACACTATTTGCTCAATATTGTTGTTATTATTATTATTATTATTATATTGTTAATAATGACTGTAAGTTGATGGATGAAGTCACCTCTCAGCCTTCAAACTCCGCCCACTACTACTCCGTGTCACCAGTGATGTCATTATGCTGTCATAAAGTAGTATAGATAGGACTTGTCTCAGGCTTTAGCTTCAGCTCTGGGGGGTTTCGGGGCCACGACGGTGACCTCGAAGCCCGGTAGAGCCACTGAGCTTCAGGCTCGTGGCGACGCCTTCCCATGCCTGACCGGCGCACAACGGTCACTGGCAGGATGACCCCCAGAGCTCCTGTGAAAAAGACAAACCCCAAATATCTCTCTCTCTCTCTCTCTCTCTGTCCTTTCCCACTTTCTCTATCCTTTCTCACTATCTCTATCCTCTCTTTCCTTCTTTCTTTCTTTCTCTTTTCACAAAAACAAAAAATAATTGTGTCTATGACACAAAAGAAAATGTTCAGTTTCCGTGCTGCAACAGATTTAAATCTGGACAGTCCAGGATCTTTTTCTAAACCAAACTTTGGTTGACTTGGAGGTGTGCTTCGGATCATTGTCTTGCTGTCCAATGATCACCAAGGTGCACTGAGCTCCTCTCTTCCTCTCTCTCTCTTTCTCTCTCTCTCTCTCTCTCTCTCTCTCTCACCCCAACTGGTCGAGCTGAAGGACCTGTCCTAGGTTTTTGCCTTTTAACAGACAGTTTTTCCTTTCCCTTGTTGCCAAGTGCTCATGGTGGTACTGTTGGGTCTCTGTAAATAATGTTTTAAGGAGTTCGGGTCTAGACCTGCTCTATTTGAAAAGTGTCCTGAGATAACTTCTGTTATGAATTGGCGCTATACAAATAAAATTGAATTGAATTGAATTGATGACTCTGCCGTGGTGGGGTGTATCAGCAGGGCGGATGAGACTGAGTACAGGACTGTGGTGGGTCACTTTGTCACATGGTGCGAGCAGAACCATCTGCAGCACAATGTGACGAAGACTAAGGAACTGGTTGTGGACCTGAGGAAGGCCGATGCTCCAATGACCCCTGTTTCCATCCAGGGGGTCAGTGTAGACACTGTGGAGGATTACAAGTACCTGGGAGTTCACATGGACAATAAACTGAACTGGACTAAGAACACTCAAGCCCTCTACAGGAAGAACCAAAGCCATCTCTATTTTCTGAGGAGGCTGAGGTCCTTCATCATCTGCAGGACCATGCTGAGGATGTTCAATGAGTCTGTGGTGGCCAGTAATACTGTGGAATATGTTTACATTTAGGAAACAGGAAAAAGAAATGAAGCAGGCAGATGTGTGTCTCTTTCTTCAGCGTCTTCTCAAGTTATTTTATTAAACATTTACCAGCTGCAAACAGTCATTGTCTCTTGTACTTTGGTTCATTGTGTTCACAGCATGTTTCTTTCATCCATGTATAAAGCATGTAAAGGTTATTAAGGCTATTCAATAGTAAAATATATAAATAATAAACACCATGTATGCCTTTATCAGACATCAAATCTCTAAAATGTATCTAAACTTACTTTACATCAATCAAAAGTATCAAAATTCACAATCTCTCATATTACATTCATTCATTTCTACCTCAATACTTTACTAAAATCAGCTTATTTGACAATAAAATCTGGCATCTAAATTATCTTAGCTGCTCTGTACTTTAACAGAATAGACACACATTGACTGTACATGGACAAGACTATGGCTAATGGTGGCTGTTATATTAATATGATGAACTGAGAACCACAGGGCTGCACTGTCACCTCCTGTCTATAGGTGAAACTGCCTGTTAAAAGGCAGAAACCTAGGACAGATCCTCCGGCTCTAGGTGGGTGGTTGTCTGTCTCGACCGGTTGGGGTGAGAGAGAGAGAGAGAGAGAGAGAGAGAGAGAGACAGACAGACAGACAGACAGACAGACAGGTGCACAGCAACAACAGTATTGGCAATGGCAATCTAGCAGGACCATGGCAGGAGGCTCCACCAGGATCGACAAGAACCTGCGAGACGAGAAAGCACAAGAACTCCGGGGAAGAAGTGAAGTTAGTAACATGCATTAATGGGACATGAATGAGTGCAGAAAGAGAGAGGAAGAGAGGAGCTCAGTGCACCATGGGAAATCCCCCCGATAGTCTAGGCCTATAGCAGCATAACTAAGGGATGGTTCAGGACTCACCTGATCCAGCCCTAACTATAAGCTTTATCAAAGAGGAATGTCTTAAGCCTACTCTTGAATGTGGTGAGGGTGTCTGCCTCCCGAACCACAACTGGAAGCTGGTTCCACAGGAGAGGAGCTTGGTAACTGAAGGCTCTGGCTCCTGTTCTACTTTTTAGAGACTATAGGAACCACAAGTAGCCCAGCATTCAGAGAACGTAGTGTTCTAGTGGGGTAATAGGGTACTATGAGCTCTTTAAGATATGAAGGGGCCTGACCATGAAGAGCTTTATAGGTGAGGAGGAGGATTTTAAATTCTATTCTACATTTTACAGGGAGCCAATGCTTAGAAGCTAGTACAGGAGAGATGTGATCTCTTTTTCTAGTTCCTGTCAGTACTCGTGCTGCAGCGTTCTGAATTAATTGGAGCGTTTTAATGGACTTATTGGGGCAACCTGATAATAAAGAGTTGCAGTAATCCAGCCTAGAAGTAACAAATGCATGGATTAGTTTTTCTGCATCTGTCTGTGATAGTATGTGTCTAATTTTTGTAATATTACCTAAATGAAAGAAGGCAGTCCTGGAGTTTTGCTTTATGTGGGAGTTAAATGACAAATCCTGATCAAAGATAACTCCAAGATTCCTGACAGTGGTGCTAGAGGCCAAGGTAATGCCATCTAGAGTAACTATATCTTATTATATACTTACACTTATTATATTACAGTTATTATAATATTACAGTTATTATATTACAGTTATAATAATATTACTTATTGTATTACAGTTATTATAATATTAGTTATAATATTACTGTTATTATATTACAGTTATTATAAGATTACAGTTATAATAATATTACTTATTGTATTACAGTTATTATAATATTACAGTTATTATATTACTTATTATATTACAGTTATTATATTATAGTTATAATATTACTGTTATTATGTTACAGTTATTATAATATTACAGTTATTATAATATTACTTATTATATTACAGTTATTATTATATTACAGTAATTATATTATAGTTATAATATTACAGTTATTATAATATTACAGTTATTATAATATTACAGTTATTATAATATTACAGTTATTATATTACAGTTATTATAATATTACTTATTATATTACAGTTATTATATTACAGTTATTATAATATTACAGTTATTATATTACTTATTATATTACAGTTATTATATTATAGTTATAATATTACTGTTATTATGTTACAGTTATTATAATATTACAGTTATTATAATATTACAGTTATTATAATATTACTTATTATATTACAGTTATTATTATATTACAGTAATTATATTATAGTTATAATATTACAGTTATTATAATATTACAGTTATTATAATATTACTTATTATATTACAGTTATTAAAATATTACTTATTATATAAGTTATTATAATATTACAGTTCTTATAATATTAGAGTTATTATATTACTGCTAATAATACAGCTAGCCTGTTCACCTGTTAGCATATTAGGCTGTTAGCCTGTTAAGCTGTTAGCCTGTTAGCATATTAGGCTGTTAGCCTGTTAGCATGTTAGCCTGTTAGCCTGTTGAACACACTAAAGGACTTTGCTCTGCAGATGCTGCTGGCTCTTCAATGAGCCTTTGTGGTTCTGCTGCAGATTGTTTGTCTCCAGTCACATTTGATTTTGTGGATCAAACAAATATTGATTATTCAAATATAGTTGATAATAACACTTTATACAGAAAACAGAAGAAACACAGATACAAACCTGAATACTCTGTGAACACACACACACACACACACACACACACACACACACACACACATACATACACTGCGTGGAGACTGAAAAATACTGAGCTTTCTGAATGACCTTAAACACACCACGATCAGTCACTATTTCCTGATAAACGCCACAGCGACCGACAGGATCTCAGCAGCCATTTTATGTCTGCGTGGAAGTCCTGACATTAAGAAGCCGTATGATCATAAATATAAACAATATCTGAACCAGCGTTAACCCGAAGAGCTTTAAAAAATATTAAAGAAGACAATGGACACGACTGCTCATTCAGTTTTTTTATTTGTACGAACGAGAATCTGAATCGATTGCGTCCCCCTCACTGAAGGTGGTTTTAATATATAGTCGGCTAAGCCCGGCCCGGCCCGGCACATTAACTGTAATCATGAGCCCAAGCTTGATTTAAACCCAACAATTTAAACTGCGTTGTTTCATTATATGGCCCTGGCCCTCGGGTCGGGTCGGGTCGAGTCGGGTCGGGTCGAGTCGGGTCGCAAAAGTATAGTATGACGAGCCTAGGGCTTTAAACGTACTCATAGTAATCGTCGACGCTGTGGTTTAGATCGGCTCCCCTGACACAGGAGAGGATCCGGCGTACGGTCGCTGAGATTCCCCATACAATGGGCTGAGATTTCCTCAAAAGCCCAATTAGGGTATCAATCAGCTTCTTCCAAAGTTTCACGATGACTGTTTCACCACCAATCGTTATATAGTTGAGCAAATCATAAGCCAACTTAATGAGGCAGTATGTTTTGCCATTCATCACTAAAGGCAGCAGGCTGTTTATCAAAATAGCCAGCAGGTCTTTCATTAACACATCCAAGGCGCTCCCACCGGTGTTTACCTGGCGGGTATAGTAAGCGTTGATTCTGAAGTTCCCATTCGTATTTACGGACTCCATGGTTCAGCTCAAAGATTCCTTCTGTGTTCTTCTTCCTGCACCAGAGTGCTGGCCGTAACCTTTATATCTTACCCTGCTCTCTGATTGGACGAGGGCAGTCAGGTATGATGTTATATAATCAACATTATGATGATGTGTCACAACGAGCTTCAACGTGCCTCCACCCAGCAGGAACACGTGAGTCCTCCTCAGTTCTTCTTCCTTATTCCTGATGGTTAACTGAAACAGCACACTAACACTGATGCTCCTATCACAATAAAGCTCACACAGTAGTATGAACCATTACACCACTATCACTATTGGCATTGGAACTGATAACCTGTATCCAGTGTTTCAGTTAACTGAAGGTTAACTTTAGTAATAATTCTTAAAATATCAGACTATGAAATATGGATACAGTACAGTTTACAGTTGGTTACTTAGCAGTTTTTCAACCCCATAAACAATTTACTTTATTAGATGAGTGATTCCTTCACTTATGTTGACATGTTGTACAGGATAAAGTATTCCAGGTTTCTGTTTCCATGGTCTCAGTAAACTAATGTGTATAAAGAATATAACAGATGGGAGGTTACAGTCATCATCATACTATTACTCTGATTACTTTGGTACATTTACTGGCTGTTTCTTCACTAGAAACACCTGCTTGACTAATGTTGTTAATATTATGTAATATATAATATGTTTAACTTCACTGGGCTGTGTAGACTGTAGGTCACTGCTCACTGCTGTACCTGTAAAGACAAGCATAAAACACAGTGTTGGTTCTCATAGTTAAGGTATAAACACTAACATTATGTGATAGATAGAGGTTAATATATATATATATATATATTGTGGTATATTAAGTAGCGATGATGTGAAGATGTGTGGATAGAAGTCCGCTGACACCATCTTGATTGTATATAAAGGTTTATTACGAAAAGGTACAGCATCATTTCAAGCCCCCCGGAGCTTGGAGAGCATCCTGCCAAATTAACAACTCTATCTGTTTGCGTCGAACATAGGCTTTATATAGGTCTATTGTTTATTCAAGAAAATAGTAAAGAAACATCTGGTTTAGCTATCAGATGTACTGAAATATTTACGTCAAAGGGTAAAGGTCCAAGTGTCTTACTAACACTGCATATGTTGACAAAAATATCACTTGAACTTATAACAAACTGTAACTTAAATTTATAGGCCTTCGGATACCACATATTTCCCCCCTTCGAGGCTGCTAAAGTCTCGAAAAACAGAAGAGTAAAACATACATGTTTAAACACTAAAAATAACAATTACTCCTACACATGCTTCTTGCAGCATAACCTTAACAATACAACAACTTTATGGAGTGTGAGAGAGAAAAACCTGTCTGGCAGCTTTCTTTCCAGAAGTATCCATCAAACAATCTAGACAGGAAAATTCTCTCACAGCCCCTCTGCCTCAGACGACCACACATAGTACTCCAGAACAATTGAAAACAGGAATCTAAACCGCTAATCAATATAAATAAATAAATGATAAAGTGATCACTGTAGGACTGTATCTTCCCCCATGAGCGTTGAGGACCCCTAGTGGAGGCCCGACCCCCAGGTTGAGAACCACAAATGTAGTGCAGGATATACTCAGGTATACCCACTTATTTTTCAGTCAGTATCAACTTCAAAAAGTATAATATAGAACTATAAAACACACTAATGCTGAGACATACAATATATTGGGGAGGCTGTATAAGAAATGTGCTTTACATTCACTTAACATGCTTTAAACATTCAGGGAACTGCATGTTTTTGTCTTTGGAAGACCAGTTTTCTCCTGAAATCTTGGCTCATTAAACTGTCTGTTGCTTATGAGAGGAGCTGAGTGGTGTTAATGAAGCTTCCCTGAACTCCACCTGCTGCTGTCAACACTATTTGCTCAATATTGTTGTTATTATTATTATTATTATTATTATTATTATTATATTGTTAATAATGACTGTAAGTTGAGGGATGAAGTCACCTCTCAGCCTCCAAACTCCGCCCACTACTACCTGTGTCACCAGTGATGTCATTATGCTGTCATACAGTAGTATAGATAGGACTTTTCTCAGGCTTTAGCTTCAGCTCTGGGGGGGTTTCGGGGACACGACGGTGACCTCGAAGCCCGGTAGAGCCACTGAGCTTCAGGCTCGTGGCGACGCCTTCCCATGCCTGACCGGCGCGCAACGGTCACTGGCAGGATGACCCCCAGAGCTCCTGTGAAAAGACAAACCCCAAATATCTCTCTCTCTCTCTCTGTCCTTTCCCACTTTTTCTGTCCTTTCTCACTATCTCTATCCTCTCTTTCCTTCTTTCTTTCTTTCTCTTTTCACAAAAACAAAAAATAATTGTGTCTATGACAAAATGAAAATGTTCAGTTTCCGTGCTGCAACAGATTTAAATCTGGTGACTGAGAAGGCCACTACAGGACGGTCCAGGATCTTTTTCTAAACCAAACTTTGGTTGACTTGGAGGTGTGCTTCGGATCATTGTCTTGCTGTCCAATGATCACCAAGGTTTCATTTGTCAACAGAAGGCATCACTTTCCTCTTTAAAATGGCCTGATATTTGTGGGAATCCATGAAGCCCGGTACACGATAAAGAACAACAGCCCCAAGTGCCAAAAGGCACCTGAAGGACTATGACCATGAGAATCAAAATTCTCTGCTCTGATGAAACAAAGATTGAACTCTTTGACCTGAATGCCAAACATCATGTCTGGAGGAAACAAGGTCCTACGAAACAGAAACTGTCCAATAATCCGTCTGCCAAGCTTGTAGCTTCATACTCAAAAAGACTTGAGGCTGTAATTGCTGTCAAAGGTGCTTCAACAAAGTACTGAGCAAAGGCTGTGAATACTTATGTACATGTTATATTTTTGTTCTTTATTTTTAATAAATAAGCAAAAACAACTTTTTTCATGTTGTCATTATGGATTATTGTGTGTAGAGTTTTGAGGAAAAACATGAATTTAATGTGATTATTTTCCAGATGTACTGTACGACTTAAAATGCCATTAAGATATAAAAGAAAACACATTTAAGTTGGATTTAACAACATAAAAATTAGATACAAATACAAATATAGAGGAAATATAAACTACGGTGGAATAAAAAGAATAAAACAAATAATAAAAACTAGAATTCAAATAATAATAATAAATAAAACATCTAAACTCTGTTTGATTTTGAATTTAGAATTCTGAAATTGAAATCAGGATTCAAACTTTATTTTTTTATTGTTTAACTTTAAACTCAATTTAAAATATTTATCACATATTTAATAAAAATGGTCCAGTAACCATTATTTGAGCTATTTTTCTATCTTGATAAATCACTTTAATGAACTCTAATGGACATTTGAACTGATCAAACCATTAATCATAATGTATTATTAGTAAAATAATGATAAAGTATTGAGTAATAAACTGATAACTGTCTACTTTAAAACAAAGTGGGTCATGGATTTATTGTAACCCAGGCCAGACCTGCAAAACAAAACAAAATGAATCTAAAATATAGATTCAATTTGATTGATTTAAAGGAAAACTGAACATTTTCCTTTGTGTCATAGACACAATTATTTTTTGTTTTTGTGAAAAGAGAAAGAAAGAAAGAAGGAAAGAGAGGATAGAGATAGTGAGAAAGGACAGAGAAAGTGGAAAAGGACAGAGAGAGAGAGAGAGGTATTTGGGGTTTGTCTTTTCACAGGAGCTCTGGGGGTCATCCTGCCAGTGACCGTTGCGCGCCGGTCAGGCATGGGAAGGCATCGCCACGAGCCTGAAGCTCAGTGGCTCTACCGGGCTTCGAGGTCACCGTCGTGTCCCCGATACCCCCCCAGAGCTGAAGCTAAAGCCTGAGACAAGTCCTATCTATACTACTTTATGACAGCATAATGACATCACTGGTGACACAGGTACTAGTGGGCGGAGTTTGGAGGCTGAGAGGTGACTTCATCCCTCAACTTACAGTCAATATTAACAACATAATAATAATAATTATAATAACAATATTGATCAAATAGTGTTGACAGCAGCAGGTGGAGTTCAGGGAAGCTTCATTAACGCCACTCAGCTCCTCTCATAAGCAACAGACAATTTAATGAGCCAAGATTTCAGGAGAAAACTGGTCTTCCAAAGACAAAAACATGCAGTTCCTTGAATGTTAAAAGCATGTAAAGTGAATGTAAAGCACATTTATTATACAGCATCCCCAATATATTGTATGTATCAGTATTAGTGTGTTTTATAGTTCTATATTATACTTTTTTAAGGTTGATACTGACTGAAAAATAAGTGAAGTTAAATATAAATATCTAAGGTGGCATTAGAAATCAATACATTTGACACGCCAGTGTCCAGGCATTGTTTAGAAGTGTCTGCTGGCCCTCTAGATCTGCCCCTGGCCAGCATTGACATTAGACAGCACTGAGACTCTTAAATGGGATCCAGGATTCATTGTGTGACGCACACAAAATGTATGGTCACATTTGTTTATTGGTGTTTTTGATTATTCATTTCTGAACTTTAAAATGTACTGTCTTATTTAAAACAGTAGAAAAGCAGAAGGATCTACATAACTTCCTGGGAAGTGTGCTTTCACCTATAGACAGGAGGTGACAGTGCAGCCCTGTGGTTCTCAGTTCATCATATTAATATAACAGCCACCATTAGCCATAGTCTTGTCCATGTACAGTCAATGTGTGTCTATTCTGTTAAAGTACAGAATAGCTAAGATGATTCAGATGCCAGATTTTATTGTCAAATAAGCTGATTTTAGGAAAGTATTGAGGCAGAAATGAGTGAATGTAATATGAGAGATTGTGAATTTTGATACTTTTGATTGATGTAAAGTAAGTTTAGATACATTTTAGAGATTTGATGTCTGATAAAGGCATACATGGTGTTTATTATTTATATATTTTACTATTGAATAGCCTTAATAACCTTTACATGCTTCATACATGGATGAAAGAAACATGTTGTGAACACAAAGAACCAAAGTACAAGAGACAATGACTGTTTGCAGTTGGTAAATGTTTAATAAAATAACTTGAGAAGACACTGAAGAAAGAGACACACATCTGCCTGCTTCATTTCTATTTCCTGTTTCCTAAATGTAAACATATTCCACAGTATTACTGGCCACCACAGACTCATTGAACATCCTCAGCATGGTCCTGCAGATGATGAAGGACCTCAGCCTCCTCAGAAAATAGAGATGGCTTTGGCTCTTCCTGTAGAGGGCTTGAGTGTTCTTAGTCCAGTTCAGTTTATTGTCCATGTGAACTCCCAGGTACTTGTAATCCTCCACAGTGTCTACACTGACCCCCTGGATGGAAACAGGGGTCAAAATTAACCTTTTTAGTCAACCTTATTCCAATTCATTGCCACAAGTTTCACCCTTCCTTTTGGAATTCATGGTCAATAAACCACAAATTTGAATGAAATACGGTGAACTAAATTATAAATTGTTATGGATTATCATAGACTGGTATATGTCAGATATTAGCCAGGACATCCCCAGCTCAGAATAGACTGATGCAATTTCATTTTGATATTGAAGAAAGAACATTTATTTTCCAAAACCTAGAGACGTTTCAACTTCACAAAACTTTAACATTTCAGAATGATTTCAGATCAGTTTAATTACAAATTCAAATCATTAAATAATTTATAGTTAGTACAAAAGGCAGCCGCCAGACTTTAAACCAGAACTGGGTTCAACTCTTCTGAGTTCTGGTAAATAAAGTGCTGATACAACACGGAGAGTTACTTAAGAGAGTTAATCACTCACCAATCCATCAGCCAAGGCAAATAGGATTTACCTTCCACCATGAGAGCAGTGTTGAACCACCCATAACTGGAAGAGGAGACAGATGTGTTAGAGCTGCTGAACAGATGAAAACAAACAGATCAATGATTTCACATACAAAACATTTACAGTAAGTTGCCTGGAGACAGCAAACCACAACAATTTATCAGGATAAACATCTGTGTACATTATATACATTATTATATTCATCTTGGAAGACATATTTCTGTATTCTTGATGTCTGATAGACAACAAAGTCTTGGTGGGAAACGGTCAAATGTCCAGAATTAAATAGACAATAATCTAATTATTGTTCCTTGAAAAGAACAATACTACTCTTCCCCATACTTATAATATTTTATTCTTCCGTACGTTTTTGGCGCGCTTCTCCTCCCGCAGTTTTGGTCGCACGTACACAAAAAAGGTATCAAAACGTGCGGCTCGGTGAGGACATTAGTGCTGTGACTTTTCTAAGCGTTACGCCAAACAGTTTGCCGATAAATCGCAAAAAAACGGTCCAAAAAATGAATGGGTGTGTATTGCGAGAATTTCAACTGAAAAAAACAAATTAAAATAATAATATAAAATAAATTTGTAAACTCTATAAAAGTAATTTATAGAAAGAAACGTAGCTAAATCCGTTGGGGTCACAGTTATACTACTGCTGAAGCTGTCAGACAAATAGTTTTGGCGGGAGACGCACTGATGCGCCAGCAACACCCTCTCACGGCCCCATCTACTCCCATGTTAAATGTAGAGGACAAATCTTGAAAGGAGCTTGTTGAACCTCTTCTCTCTCAATTGCACACATTGCAAATGTCTTAGTTCATCTTTGCAAATGATTAAGTACAGTTAACCTACAGTTAGCCTACAGTTAGCCTACATTTAGCACAATTTCCAAGTGAATAGATCCTGTTGATCTAAACTGATTGATTGATTCTCAGTCTAATGGTTGTTCTCTCCAAAACATGTCAGCATCATTTCATTCTATAAGTCATCACCTGCACAATAATCTGTTCAATTGTCAAAATTAGTCAACATGATCATATCAACATAATACCATGAATACCATATACTGTATTTATTTACAGCACTGTAGGCTACATATAATTTTCTTGTTTTTGTTTATGTGTTTATATATATATATATATAACAGTATATTATGCTTTATACATTTTCTTTTTATTCTGATATGGAGGTTACTTTGTGTGTGTGAATAAAAATGGCTACCTTTCAATTACTGTTATTATATTACAGTTATAATAATATTAGTTATTATATTACAGTTATAATATTACAGTTATTATATTACAGTTATAATAATATTAGTTATTATATTACTGTTATAATAATATTCGTTATTATATTACTGTTATTATATTACAGTTATAATATTACAGTTATTATATTACAGTTATAATAATATTAGTTATTATATTACTGTTATAATAATATTCGTTATTATATTACTGTTATTATATTACAGTTATAATAATATTAGTTATTATATTACTGTTATAATAATATTCGTTATTATATTACAGTTATTATATTACAGTTATAATATTACAGTTATTATATTACAGTTATAATATTACAGTTATTATATTACAGTTATAATAATATTAGTTGTTATATTACTGTTATAATAATATTAGTTATTATTTTACAGTTATAATATTACTGTTATTATATTACTGTTATAATAATATTAGTTATTATATTACAGTTATAATATTACTGTTATTATATTACAGTTATAATAATATTAGTCATTATATTACAGTTATAATATTACTGTTATTATATTACTGTTATAATAATATTAGTTATTATATTACAGTTATAATATTACTGTTATTATATTACAGTTATAATAATATTAGTCATTATATTACAGTTATTATATTAATTCAATTCAATTCAATTCAATTTTATTTGTATAGCGCCAATTCATAACAGAAGTTATCTCAGGACACTTTTCAAATAGAGCAGGTCTAGACCGAACTCTTTAAAACATTAATTACAGAGACCCAACATTACCACCATGAGCACTTGGCGACAAGGGCAAGGAAAACTGCCTGTTAAAAGGCAGAAACCTAGGACAGATCCTCCGGCTCTAGGTGGGTGGTCGTCTGTCTCGACCGGTTGGGGTGAGAGAGAGAGAGAGAGAGAGAGAGAGAGAGAGAGAGAGAGAGAGAGAGAGAGAGAGAGAGAGAGAGAGAGAGACAGACAGACAGACAGACAGACAGGTGCACAGCAACAACAGTATTGGCAATGGCAATCTAGCAGGACCATGGCAGGAGGCTCCACCAGGATCGACAAGAACCTGCGAGACGAGAAAGCACAAGAACTCCGGGGAAGAAGTGAAGTTAGTAACATGCATTAATGGAACATGAATGAGTGCAGAAAGAGAGAGGAAGGGAGGAGCTCAGTGCACCATGGGAAATCCCCCGATAGTCTAGGCCTATAGCAGCATAACTAAGGGATGGTTCAGGACTCACCTGATCCAGCCCTAACTATAAGCTTTATCAAAGAGGAATGTCTTAAGCCTACTCTTGAATGTGGTGAGGGTGTCTGCCTCCCGAACCACAACTGGAAGCTGGTTCCACAGGAGAGGAGCTTGGTAACTGAAGGCTCTGGCTCCTGTTCTACTTTTAGAGACTATAGGAACCACAAGTAGCCAGCATTCAGAGAACGTAATGTTCTAGTGGGGTAATAGGGTACTATGAGCTCTTTAAGATATGAAGGGGCCTGACCATGAAGAGCTTTATAGGTGAGGAGGAGGATTTTAAATTCTGCTCTACATTTTACAGGGAGCCAGTGCAGAGAAGCTAGTACAGGAGAGATGTGATCTCTTTTTCTAGTTCCTGTCAGTACTCGTGCTGCAGCGTTCTGAATTAATTGGAGCGTTTTAATGGACTTATTGGGGCAACCTGATAATAAAGAGTTGCAGTAATCCAGCCTTGAAGTAACAAATGCATGGATTAGTTTTTCTGCATCTGTCTGTGATAGGATGTGTCTAATTTTTGTAATATTACGTAAATGAAAGAAGGCAGTCCTAGAGGTCTGCTTTATGTGGGAGTTAAATGACAAATCCTGATCAAAGATAACTCCAAGATTCCTGACAGTGGTGCTAGAGGCCAAGGTAATGCCATCTAGAGTAACTATATCTTATTATATACTTATACTTATTATATTACAGTTATTATATTACAGTTATTATATTACAGTTATTATAATATTACTTATTATATTACAGTTATTATATTACAGTTATTATAATATTACTTATTATATTACAGTTATTATATTACATTTATTATAATATTACTTATTATATTACTGTTATTATATTATAGTTATTATAATATTAGTTATAATATTACTTATTGTATTACAGTTATTATATTACAGTTATAATAATATTACTTATTATATTACAGTTATTATAATGTTACTTATTGTATTACAGTTATTATATTACATTTATTATATTACATTTATTATAATATTACTTATTATATTACTGTTATTATATTATAGTTATTATAATATTAGTTATAATATTACTTATTGTATTACAGTTATTATATTACAGTTATAATAATATTACTTATTATATTACAGTTATTATAATATTACTTATAATATTACTTATTGTATTACAGTTATTATATTACAGTTATAATAATATTACTTATTATATTACAGTTATTATAATATTAGTTATAATATTACTTATTGTATTAGTTATTATATTACAGTTATAATAATATTACTTATTATATTACAGTTATTATATTACAGTTATAATAATATTACTTATTATATTACTGTTATTATATTATAGTTATTATAATATTAGTTATATTACTTATTGTATTACAGTTATTATATTAGTTATTATATTACAGTTATAATAATATTACTTATTATATTACTGTTATTATAATATTACTTATAATATTACTTATTGTATTACAGTTATTATATTACAGTTATAATAATATTACTTATTATATTACAGTTATTATATTACAGTTATAATAATATTAATTATTATATTACAGTTATTATATTACAGTTATTATAATATTAATTATTATATTACTGTTATTATATTACAGTTATTATATTACAGTTATTATAATATTACTTATTATATTACAGTTATTATATTACAGTTATTATAATATTACTTATTATATTACAGTTATTATAACATTACAGTTATTATATTACTGCTAATACTACTGCTAGCCTGTTAGGCTGTTAGCCTGTTAGCATGTTAGCCTGTTAGCCTGTTAGCCTGTTAGCGTGTTGAGCACACTAAAGGACTTTGCTCTGCAGATGCTGCTGGCTCTTCAATGAGCCTTTGTGGTTCTGCTGCAGATTGTTTGTCTCCAGTCACATTTGATTTTGTGGATCAAACAAATATTGATTATTCAAATATAGTTGATAATAACACTTTATACAGAAAACAGAAGAAACACAGATACAAACCTGAATACTCTGTGAACACACACACACACACACACACACACACACACACACACACACATACATACACTGCGTGGAGACTGAAAAATACTGAGCTTTCTGAATGACCTTAAACACACCACGATCAGTCACTATTTCCTGATAAACGCCACAGCGACCGACAGGATCTCAGCAGCCATTTTATGTCTGCGTGGAAGTCCTGACATTAAGAAGCCGTTTGATCATAAATATAAACAATATCTGAACCAGCGTTAACCCGAAGAGCTTTAAAAAACATTAAAGAAGACAATGGACACGAGTTGTTTGAATTACAGAAAATTGTTAATGAATAATGCAACAAGGCAAAGCATGAAAACTGCGTTGTTTGCTTATATGGCCCCCGACCCTCGGGTCGGGTCGGGTCGGGTTGGGTTGGGTCGGGTCGGGTCGGGTGGGAACCCACAGTGGCATGTGGCGGAAAAATCCCACACACACGTCTTCCGTTTCCGCCCGTATCCATCCGCAGCGCCAAAAGTATAGCATGACGAGCCTAGGGCTTTAAACGCACTCATAGTAATCGTCGACGCTGTGGTTTAGATCGGCTCCCCTGACACCGGAGAGGATCCGGCGTACAGTCGCTGAGATTCCCCATACAATGGGCTGAGATTTCCTCAAAAGCCCAATTAGGGTATCGATCAGCTTCTCCAAAACTTTAACGACGACCGTGTCACCACCAATCGTTATACAGTTGAGCAAATCATAAGCCAACTTAACGAGGCGGTATGTTTTGCCATGCATCACTAAAGGCAGCAGGCTGTGACGAGGGCAGTCAGGTATGATGTTATATAATCAACATTAGGATGATGTGTCACAACGAGCTTCAACATGCCTCCACCCAGCAGGAACACGCGAGTCCTCCTCAGTTCGTCTTCCTATTCCTGATGGTTAACTGAAACAGCACACTAACACTGATGATCCTATCACAATAAATCTCACACAGTAGTATGAACCATTACACCACTATCACTATTGGCATTGGAACTGATAACCTGTATCCAGTGTTTCAGTTAACTGAAGGTTAACTTTAGTAATATTTTTTAAAATATCAGACTATGAAATATGGATACAGTACAGTTTACAGTTGGTTACTTAGCAGTTTTTCAACCCCATAAACAATTTACTTTATTAGATGAGTGATTCCTTCACTTATGTTGACATGTTGTAAAGGATAAAGTATTCCAGGTTTCTGTTTCCATGGTCTCAGAAAACTAATGTGTATAAAGAATATAACAGATGGGAGGTTACAGTCATCATCATACTATTACTCTGATTACTTTGGTACATTTACTGGCTATTTCTTCACTAGAAACAACTGCTTGACTAATGTTGTTAATATTATGTAATATATAATATGTTTAACTTCACTGGGCTGTGTAGACTGTAGGTCACTGCTCACTGCTGTACCTGTAAAGACAAGCATATAACACAGTGTTGGTTCTCATAGTTAAGGTATAAACACTAACATTATGTGATAGATAGAGGTTAATATATATATATATATATATATATATATATATATATATATTGTGGTATATTAAGTAGCGATGATGTGAAGATGTGTTGAAGAGAAGTCCGCTGACACCATCTTGATTGTATATAAAGGTTTATTACGAAAAGGTACAGCATCATTTCAAGCCCTGGGAGCTTGGAGAGCATCCTGCCAAATTAACAACTCTATTTGTTTGCGTCGAACATAGGCTTTATATAAGTCTATTGTTTATTCAAGAAAATAGTAAAGAAACATCTGGTTTAGCTATCAGATGTACTGAAATATTTACGTCAGAAGGTAAAGGTCCAAGGGGCTTCGAAGAGGCCCCTAACCTAAACATTTCCTAGTAAGAATTACGACGTTGAACCTCATGTCTTACTAACACTGCATATGTTGACAAAAATATCACTTGAACTTATAACAAACTGTAACTTAAATTTATAGGCCTTCGGATACCACATATTTCCCCCCTTCGAGGCTGCTAAAGTCTCGAAAAACAAAAGAGTAAAACATACATGTTTAAACACTAAAAATAACAATTCCTCCTACACATGCTTCTTGCAGCATAACCTTAACAATACAACAACTTTATGGAGTGTGAGAGAGAAACACCTGTCTGGCAGCTTTCTTTCCAGAAGTATCCATCAAACAATCTAGACAGGAAAATTCTCTCACAGCCCCTCTGCCTCAGGCAACCACACATAGTACTCCAGATCAATTGAAAACAGGAATCTAAACCGCTAATCAATATAAATAAATAAATGATAAAGTGATCACTGTAGGACTGTATCTTCCCCCATGAGCGTTGAGGACCCCTAGTGGAGGCCCGACCCCCAGGTTGAGAACCACCAATGTAGTGCAGGATATACTCAGGTATACCCACTTATTTTTCAGTCAGTATCAACTTCAAAAAGTATAATATAGAACGATAAAACACACTAATGCTGAGACATACAATATATTGGGGAGGCTGTATAAGAAATGTGCTTTACATTCACTTAACATGCTTTAAACATTCAGGGAACTGCATGTTTTTGTCTTTGGAAGACCAGTTTTCTCCTGAAATCTTGGCTCATTAAACTGTCTGTTGCTTATGAGAGGAGCTGAGTGGCGTTAATGAAGCTTCCCTGAACTCCACCTGCTGCTGTCAACACTATTTGATCAATATTGTTATTATAATTATTATTATATTGTTAATAATGACTGTAAGTTGAGGGATGAAGTCACCTCTCAGCCTCCAAACTCCGCCCACTACTACCTGTGTCACCAGTGATGTCATTATGCTGTCATAAAGTAGTATAGATAGGACTTTTCTCAGGCTTTAGCTGCAGCTCTGGGGGGGTTTCGGGGACACGACGGTGACCTCGAAGCCCGGTAGAGCCACTGAGCTTCAGGCTCGTGGCGATGCCTTCCCATGCCTGACCGGCGCGCAACGGTCACTGGCAGGATGACCCCCAGAGCTCTTGTGAAAAGACAAACCCCAAATATCTCTCTCTCTCTTTCTCTGTCCTTTCCCACTTTCTCTATCCTTTCTCACTTTCTCTGTCCTCTCTTTCCTTCTTTCCTTCTTTCTCTTTTCACAAAAACAAAAAATAATTGTGTCTATGACACAAAGGAAAATGTTCAGTTTCCGTGCTGCAACAGATTTAAATCTGGTGACTGAGAAGGCCACTACAGGACGGTCCAGGATCTTTTTCTAAACCAAACTTTGGTTGACTTGGAGGTGTGCTTCGGATCATTGTCTTGCTGTCCAATGATCACCAAGGTTTAATTTGTCAACAGAAGGAATCACGTTCCTCTTTAAAATGGCCTGATATTTCTGGGAATCCATGAAGCCAGGTACACGATAAAGGCACCTAAAGGACTCTCAGACCATGAGAATCAAAATTCTCTGGTCTGATGAAACAAAGATTGAACTCTTTTGCCTGAATGCCAAACATCATGTCTGGAGGAAACCAGGTCCTACAAAGAAGAAACTGTCCAATAATCCGTCTGCCAAACTTGTAGCTTCATACTCAAAAAGACTTGAGGCTGTAATTGCTGCCAAAGGTGCTTCAACAAAGTACTGAGCAAAGGCTGTGAATACTTATGTACATGTTATATTTTTGTTCTTTATTTTTAATAAATAAGCAAAAACAACTTTTTTCATGTTGTCATTATGGATTATTGTGTGTAGAGTTTTGAGGAAAAACATGAATTTAATGTGAATATTTTCCAGATGCACTGTACGACTTAAAATGCCATTAAGATATAAAAGAAAACACATTTAAGTTGGATTTAACAACATAAAAATTAGATACAAATACAAATATAGAGGAAATATAAACTACGGTGGAATAAAAAAGAATAAAACAAATAATAAAAATTAGAATTCAAATAATAATAATAAATAAAACATCTAAACTCTCTTTGATTTTGAATTTAGAATTCTGAAATTGAAATCAGGATTCAAACTTTTTTTTTTTATTGTTTAACTTTAAACTCAATTTAAAATATTTATCACATATTTAATAAAAATGGTCCAGTAACCATTATTTGAGCTATTTTTCTACCTTGATAAATCACTTTAATGAACTCTAATGGACATATGAACTGATCAAACCATTAATCATAATGTATTATTAGTAAAATAATGGTAAAGTATTGAGTAATAAACTGATAACTGTCTACTTTAAAACAAAGTGGGTCATGGATTTATTGTAACCCAGGCCAGACCTGCAAAACAAAACAAAATGAATCTAAAATATAGATTCAATTTAATTGATTTAAAGGAAAACTGAACATTTTCCTTTATGTCATAGACACAATTATTTTTAGTTTTTGTGAAAAGAGAAAGAAAGAAAGAAGGAAAGAGAGGATAGAGATAGTGAGAAAGGACAGAAAAAGTGGGAAAGGACAGAGAAAGAGAGAGAGGTATTTGGGGTTTGTCTTTTCACAAGAGCTCTGGGGGTCATCCTGCCAGTGACCGTTGCGCGCCGGTCAGGCATGGGAAGGCGTCGCCACGAGCCTGAAGCTCAGTGGCTCTACCGGGCTTCAAGGTCACCGTCGTGTCCCTGAAACCCCCCCAGAGCTGAAGCTAAAGCCTGAGAAAAGTCCTATCTATACTACGTTGTGACAGCATAATGACATCACTGGTGACACAGGTAGTAGTGGGCGGAGTTTGGAGGCTGAGAGGTGACTTCATCCCTCAACTTACAGTCAATATTAATAATATAATAATAATTATAATAACAATATTGATCAAATAGTGTTGACAGCAGCAGGTGGAGTTCAGGGAAGCTTCTTTAACGCCACTCAGCTCCTCTCATAAGCAACAGACAGTTTAATGAGCCAAGATTTCAGGAGAAAACTGGTCTTCCAAAGACAAAAACATACAGTTCCCTGAATGTTTAAAGCATGTAAAGTGAATGTAAAGCACATTTATTATACAGCATCCCCAATATGTTGTATGTATCATCATTAGTGTGTTTTATAGTTCTATATTATACTTTTTGAAGTTGATACTGACTGAAACATGAGTGGGTATACCTGAGTATATCCTGCACTGCACTGATGGTTCCCAACCTGGGGGTTTGGTAAATGGGACTTTCTAGCAGTGATGTCAGCCTCAGCTGTACTTTGTGTCTAATTGGCAAATGTTAGCATGTTAACATGCCAAACTTAGACAGTGAACGTCTAACATTAAACCTGTTAGACATTAACATGTTGGTATTTTAACATTAATATTTACTCCAAGTGTCTGTGAGCTGCTAGCATGACTGTGAACTCACTTAAAATTAAAAATAATAATTATATATATATATAATTTATTACAGGGCTCCACATTGTGCATTCATTCCTGATGATGGATACCTCCTTCCTTACATAACACTCATATAACCTAACCTAAGGCATTTACAGTGGGTACGGAAAGTATTAAATTTTTCACTCTTTGTTTCATTGCAGCCATTTGCTAAAATCAAAAAAGTTCATTTTATTTCTCATTAATGTACACTCAGCACCCCATCTTGACAGAAAAAAACAAATGTAGAAATTTTTGCAAATTTATTAAAAGAAAAAATGAAATATCACATGGTCATAAGTATTCAGACCCTTTGCTGTGACACTCATATTTAACTCACATGCTGTCCATTTCTTCTGATCCTCCTTGAGATGGTTCTGCTCCTTCATTGGAGTCCAGCTGTGTTTAATTAAACTGATTGGACTTGATTAGGAAAGGCACACACCTGTCTATATAAGACCTTACAGCGCATGTCAGAGCAAATGAGAATCATGAGGTCGAAGGAACTGCCCAAGGAGCTCAGAGACAGAATTGTGGCAAGGCACAGATCTGGCCAAGGTTACAAAAGAATTTCTGCAGCACTCAAGGTTCCTAAGAGCACAGTGGCCTCCATAATCCTTAAATGGAAAAAGTTTGGGACGACCAGAACTCTTCCTGGTCCTGGCCGTCCAGCCAAACTGAGCAATCATGGGAGAAGAGCCTTGGTGAGAGAGGTAAAGAAGAACCCAAAGATCACTGTGGCTGAGCTCCAGAGATGCAGTAGGAAGATGGGAGAAAGTTCCACAAAGTCAGCTATCACTGCAGCCCTGCACCAGTCGGGGCTTTATGGCAGAGTGGCCCGACGGAAGCCTCTCCTCAGTGCAAGACATGAAAGCCTGCAGAGTTTGCCAAAAAACACATGAAGGACTCCCAGACTATGAGAAAGAAGATTCTCTGGTCTGATGAGACCAAGATTGAACTTTTGGCGTTAATTCTAAGCGGCGGCGGTGGTGGCAGCATCAGGCTATGGGGATGTTTTTCAGCTGCGGGGACAGGACGACTGGTTGCAATTGAAGGAAAGATGAATGCGGCCAAGTACAGAGAGATCCTGGAAGAAAACCTATTCCAGAGTGCTCAGGACCTCAGACTGGGCCGAAGGTTCACCTTCCAACAAGACAATAACCCTAAGCACACAGCTAAAATAACAAAGGAGTGGCTTCGGAACAACTCTGTGACCATTCTTGACTGGCCCAGCCAGAGCCCTGACCGAAACCCAATTGAGCATCTCTGGAGAGATCTGAAAATGGCTGTCCACCAATGTTCGCCATCCAACCTGACAGAACTGGAGAGGATCTGCAAGGAAGAATGGCAGAGGATCCCCAAATCCAGGTGTGAAAAACTTGTTGCATCATTCCCAAGAAGACTCATGGCTGTAGTAGCTCAAAAGGTTGCTTCTACTCAATACTGAGCAAAGGCTTCAAGGCTTTAACTTCAACTTTGTGCCTACTGTGCCTCCTGTGCCTCCTGAGTAAGTTGTACAAGAGCCATACTTGTGCCAAGAACAAAACTGGTCTGTCCTGTTTCCAGAGACCTGGGATGTATCTAGTTACAGCAACAATGTTATTGCTATTGTTTTTGTATTTGGACTGTTTGACTCAATATATAAAACAATAGAGGACAATTGATACACAGTACAGTGAACACAATAACTGCAAGAAGAGTTTCAAATACATTTTGAGCGGATTATTTCCTGTGAATATTGATCAGACATGAGTTTGAGAAGTCCATTATCAGATGCTGTTAAAAGATTGTTAGTAACTTTCACCAGTGCTGTCTCTGTGCTATGATGTACTCTAAATCCTGACTCAAAATCCTCAAATAAGCTGTTATGTAGAAAGTCACACAACTGTCAGAGTGAATACTCTTTGAATATTGGTTGTGTTCAGCTCTTATCCTGTTTAAAATGTTAAAAAATATACCCTTTCAAAATAAATATTTCATTTAGTTTTCTTCACAGAAGTGAACCCACTGTTTATTGTGTAGGTTAGACTGCTGGACTTGGCACTTTATTTTGTAATATGAGGGACAGTTAGAAACTGTGTGAATGTGAAGCCTTTTTTTAAACCAACAAAATACTGTAAGTTAGTAGGTAAATTTGACAAATGACAATAGTAAATGTTTTTCATATTGCTTTTTGTGGAACATTAGCTGAACTAGGATTAGCTTTGCTATATAGAAGCCTGTTATGCTCTTGGTTTGTGTGTGTTGTTGTGTACTTGAGGTAACAATAAAGCTAGCGTGACTTGTTATACACCCCTCCTTTCCCTTCACACTCACCTGCTCAGCCACTCCTGCAGCCACACCCCCTCATCAGCGCAACTGCTTCCACCTGGTCACCACAGTATATAAAGCGTCACTCATCCTCTGCTCACTTCCAGATTGTTCCACTGTTATGTGTGACTCTCCAGCCTGCGAATTAGGACTGATGGACTGTTGCGGGCCCTGCCTGTTTTCTAACCATTGCTTTTGCCTTATCCGTAGACCTTTGGACCTGATGCCTGTTCCGAGAAATCTGTGGTTTTACCTGCAACCCTCTACCACCTTCAAAGAGGAGTCCATCATCCCACTATCCCCTGAGTGAGTCTCCACTTTCCCTATTTCTTAAAGATTCACAGGCAACCCTCTGCTGCCCTCCTCCCTACCTTTAGTCCTCACTCCCCTGCCGTTTCCTGAGAGACACCTAGCTCAAATAGTGGCATCGGCAGCTCGCAGTGGCACAGTGTTGCCAACTAGGGGTGGGCGATACTGGGAATTTCGGTATCGATCCGATACCAAGTAAATACAGGGCTAGTATCGCTCATCAAGCAATGGGTGCTGCCTTGAGGCCCCTCCCCCACCCAAAGCATTCCAAGGGAGTGCCGTGGCATCTCAACCTGCCACCGGAAATGGGTCCGTGGTCCGTGTATGTTTTGGGTCCGTGTATGTTTTGGTCATTGGATTTTCCTTTCAGAAACGGGTACTAAAAAACAGAAAACGAGATTTGATTTTCGTTATAAAATACAAAAATTTAAATTGAACTACAAGGCGTTTTTCTTTTTCATGGTCAGAAAGGGATGAGCGAAATTTTAAAAAAATATTCGATTTTCATTTTCTATTTCATATAACAAAAAATAAAATCACTAGAAAACAGAAACGGAAAAAAAGGCCTGTTTCATATTCTGAGACCGGATGTTGTCATTTACAGGACGGTGCTGTGTAGAAGAAACAGTAGACTAGTAGACTGCGGTCAATCCAGCCGTGAGTCCGATCTCCGTGGTCAAATCAGCCGCACTTAAATTTAGAGTGTACAAGTATTCTCAGCATTATGGTAAATGCGGAGAAACAGCGTATTTACTTCCGGGTTTTCAAAATAAAAGTATTTAGAGCCCTAAACTATAATTAAAATATGTTACATTAAAGTGTTTCATACACCCCTGATGAATAAAACACACTTTATATCAAGTATCTTTACTGCACCAGTGTGGAGAAATGCCAAAATAGAAGTCTCATATTTATGCCTCCAGAGATTGCATATTTGAGGTACTGTAAAAACATATTGCTCAGTGTATGTGTGAAAAGTAAACAAATTAGAATTGTGTAGGGTTTAGTGTTTATATTAAGATGTAATTAAACATTTGTGTGAAATTTTGTCATAACTGCAGCATTATTGAAGTATAATGAAAATGCTTCACCCATAGCCATGAATTATTGAGCGTAAAAGTGTTTTTACAGTAGCTCAAATATATGAAAATATGCCACAAGGAGGTACAAATATGGGACTTTTATTGTTGAATTTCTCCAAATTTGTACAGTAAAAATGCTTGATATTAAGTATGTTTGTAGTCTCATATGTGTAAAAGTCAAATATACCACCAGTAGCCAGGAAACACTGAGCAATATGTTTTTACAGTACCTCAAATATGCAATCTCTGGAGGCATAAATATGAGACCTTTAT
The DNA here is from genome assembly GCF_905237075.1 of Dicentrarchus labrax. Lineage (NCBI taxonomy): Eukaryota > Metazoa > Chordata > Actinopteri > Moronidae > Dicentrarchus > Dicentrarchus labrax. The sequence continues at coordinate 4,226,573 of NW_026136714.1, read as the reverse complement.
TTTGGCATTTCTCCACACTGGTGCAGTAAAGATACTTGATATAAGGTGTTTTTTTATTCATCAGTTCCACTGTTATGTGTGACTCTCCAGCCTGCGAATTAGGACTGATGGACTGTTGCGGGCCCTGCCTGTTTTCTAACCATTGCTTTTGCCTTATCCGTAGACCTTTGGACCTGATGCCTGTTCCGAGAAATCTGTGGTTTTACCTGCAACCCTCTACCACCTTCAAAGAGGAGTCCATCATCCCACTATCCCCTGAGTGAGTCTCCACTTTCCCTATTTCTTAAAGATTCACAGGCAACCCTCTGCTGCCCTCCTCCCTACCTTTAGTCCTCACTCCCCTGCCGTTTCCTGAGAGACACCTAGCTCAAATAGTGGCATCGGCAGCTCGCAGTGGCACAGTGTTGCCAACTAGGGGTGGGCGATACTGGGAATTTCGGTATCGATCCGATACCAAGTAAATACAGGGCTAGTATCGCTCATCAAGCAATGGGTGCTGCCTTGAGGCCCCTCCCCCACCCAAAGCATTCCAAGGGAGTGCCGTGGCATCTCAACCTGCCACCGGAAATGGGTCCGTGGTCCGTGTATGTTTTGGGTCCGTGTATGTTTTGGTCATTGGATTTTCCTTTCAGAAACGGGTATTAAAAAACAGAAAACGAGATTTGATTTTCGTTATAAAATACAAAAATTTAAATTGAACTACAAGGCGTTTTCTTTTTCATGGTCAGAAAGGGATGAGCGAAATTTAAAAAAAATATTCGATTTTCATTTTCTATTTCATATAACAAAAAATAAAATCACTAGAAAACAGAAACGGAGAAAAAAGGCCTGTTTCATATTCTGAGACCGGATGTTGTCATTTACAGGACGGTGCTGTGTAGAAGAAACAGTAGACTAGTAGACTGCGGTCAATCCAGCCGTGAGTCCGATCTCCGTGGTCAAATCAGCCGCACTTAAATTTAGAGTGTACATGTATTCTCAGCATTATGGTAAATGCGGAGAAACGGCGTATTTACTTCCGGTTTTCAAAATAAAAGTATTTAGAGCCCTAAACTATAATTAAAATATGTTACATTAAAGTGTTTCATGCACCCCTGATGAATAAAACACACTTTATATCAAGTATCTTTACTGCACCAGTGTGGAGAAATGCCAAAATAGAAGTCTCATATTTATGCCTCCAGAGATTGCATATTTGAGGTACTGTAAAAACATATTGCTCAGTGTATGTGTGAAAAGTAAACAAATTAGAATTGTGTAGGGTTTAGTGTTTATATTATCAAGATGTAATTAAACATTTGTGTGAAATTTTGTCATGATAACTGCAGCATTATTGAAGTATAATGAAAATGCTTCACCCATAGCCATGAATTATTGAGCGTAAAAGTGTTTTTACAGTAGCTCAAATATATGAAAATATGCCACAAGGAGGTACAAATATGGGACTTTTATTGTTGAATTTCTCCAAATTTGTACAGTAAAAATGCTTGATATTAAGTATGTTTGTAGTCTCATATGTGTAAAAGTCAAATATACCACCAGTAGCCAGGAAACACTGAGCAATATGTTTTTACAGTACCTCAAATATGCAATCTCTGGAGGCATAAATATGAGACCTTTATTTTGGCATTTCTCCACACTGGTGCAGTAAAGATACTTGATATAAAGTGTTTTTTTATTCATCAGTTCCACTGTTATGTGTGACTCTCCAGCCTGCGAATTAGGACTGATGGACTGTTGCGGGCCCTGCCTGTTTTCTAACCATTGCTTTTGCCTTATCCGTAGACCTTTGGACCTGATGCCTGTTCCGAGAAATCTGTGGTTTTACCTGCAACCCTCTACCACCTTCAAAGAGGAGTCCATCATCCCACTATCCCCTGAGTGAGTCTCCACTTTCCCTATTTCTTAAAGATTCACAGGCAACCCTCTGCTGCCCTCCTCCCTACCTTTAGTCCTCACTCCCCTGCCGTTTCCTGAGAGACACCTAGCTCAAATAGTGGCATCGGCAGCTCGCAGTGGCACAGTGTTGCCAACTAGGGGTGGGCGATACTGGGAATTTCGGTATCGATCCGATACCAAGTAAATACAGGGCTAGTATCGCTCATCAAGCAATGGGTGCTGCCTTGAGGCCCCTCCCCCCACCCAAAGCATTCAAAGGGAGTGCCGTGGCATCTCAACCTGCCACCGGAAATGGGTCCGTGGTCCGTGTATGTTTTGGGTCCGTGTATGTTTTGGTCATTGGATTTTCCTTTCAGAAACGGGTATTAAAAAACAGAAAACGAGATTTGATTTTCGTTATAAAATACAAAAATTAAAATTGAACTACAAGGCGTTTTTCTTTTTCATGGTCAGAAAGGGATGAGCGAAATTTAAAAAAAAATATTCGATTTTCATTTTCTATTTCATATAACAAAAAAATAAAATCACTAGAAAACAGAAACGGAAAAAAGGCCTGTTGTTTCATATTCTGAGACCGGATGTTGTCATTTACAGGACGGTGCTGTGTAGAAGAAACAGTAGACTAGTAGACTGCGGTCAATCCAGCCGTGAGTCCGATCTCCGTGGTCAAATCAGCCGCACTTAAATTTAGAGTGTACAAGTATTCTCAGCATTATGGTAAATGCGGAGAAACAGCGTATTTACTTCCGGTTTTCAAAATAAAAGTATTTAGAGCCCTAAACTATAATTAAAATATGTTACATTAAAGTGTTTCATGCACCCCTGATGAATAAAACACACTTTATATCAAGTATCTTTACTGCACCAGTGTGGAGAAATGCCAAAATAGAAGTCTCATATTTATGCCTCCAGAGATTGCATATTTGAGGTACTGTAAAAACATTGCTCAGTGTATGTGTGAAAAGTAAACAAATTAGAATTGTGTAGGGTTTAGTGTTTATATTATCAAGATGTAATTAAACATTTGTGTGGAATTTTGTCATGATTACTGCAGCATTATTGAAGTATAATGAAAATGCTTCACCCATAGCCATGAATTATTGAGCGTAAAAGTGTTTTTACAGTAGCTCAAATATATGAAAATATGCCACAAGGAGGTACAAATATGGGACTTTTATTGTTGAATTTCTCCAAATTTGTACAGTAAAAATGCTTGATATTAAGTATGTTTGTAGTCTCATATGTGTAAAAGTCAAATATACCACCAGTAGCCAGGAAACACTGAGCAATATGTTTTTACAGTACCTCAAATATGCAATCTCTGGAGGCATAAATATGAGACCTTTATTTTGGCATTTCTCCACACTGGTGCAGTAAAAATACTTGATATAAAGTCTTTTTTTATTCATCAGGGGCACAACACTTTAATGTAACATATTTTAATTATAGCTTACGGCTCTAAATACTTTTATTTTGAAAACCGGAAGTAAATACGCTGTGTGGAAGAAACAGTAGGCTAGTAGACTGCGGTCAATCCAGTCGTGAGTCCGATCTCCGTGGTCAAAATAGCCGCACTTAAATTTAGAGTGTACAAGTATTCTCAGCATTATGGTAAATGCGGGGAAACAGCGTATTTACTTCCGGTTCCAAAATAAAGGTATTTAGAGCCGTAAGCTATAATTAAAATATGTTACATTAAAGTGTTGTGCCCCTGAATTTCTCCAAATTTGTACAGTAAAAATGCTTGATATGAAGTGTGTTTGTAGTCTCATATGTGTAAAGTCAAATATACCACCAGTAGCCAGGAAACACTGAGCAATATGTTTTTACAGTACCTCAAATATGCAATCTCTGGAGGCATAAATATCAGACTTCTATTTTGGCATTTCTCCACACTGGTGCAGTAAAGATACTTGATATAAAGTGTGTTTTATTCATCAGGGGTGCATGAAACACTTTCCCAGGATATGAAACAACAGGCCTTTTTTTCCGTTTCTGTTTTCTCGTGATTTTGTTTTTTGTTATATGAAATAGAAAATGAAAATCGAATATTTTTTAAAATTTCGCTCATCCCTTTTTGACCATGAAAAGAAAAAATGCCTTGTATTTTAATTTTAGTATTTTAAAACGCAAATCAAATAACAACTCGTTTTCTGTTTTTTAATACCCGTTTCTAAAAGGAAAATCCAGTGACCAAAACATACACGGACCGAAATGCCACTGCGAGCTGCCAATGCCACTATTTGTCCTTGATGCCTTGCTATACAATGGCAAAATATTTAGATTATAGAACTTAAATCCGATTAACTTTTCATGTGGTCTTCATCGGGTGTTACTAAATTTGTGTACTACTTGTGATAAATAAGTTAATGTTCATATAATGTTTTCTTAGGGTGGACATTCTACACGATGATTCACAGGAGTGTGAGAACAACTTCACGGCATGTGTCCCTGAGATGAGACTGGTTGGTGAATTTTGAAAGAAAATCAGAAGCAGCACTAAGTTTAGAATACCTATGTAACTAGAACCAAAATCAATAGATTTTTAATTAACAAAAGCAGTTATCAAAATAGTTGATACATCAGAATATACGGATTAAGATACACCATCTTGCCCAAACTAATCTTGATCTAATTTTATCTTCCTTCAGGTTATTGTGGTCTGCAGCATCAAAGCGGTCTTGGAAACAAACCAGGAGGCTTACTGGATTCATCAGACAAAGCTACACCTTCGAGATACTCTTGTCTATTTAATAGGGAGTAAAAATGGCAAGATGAACTGGATAGAGGATGAACAGGGACTACAGGATGTTCTTTCCAAGTGTGGTGTTATTAAATCAGGAAAGCCTATTGGAATCACCTGTCACTATGCAGGCAAAGTATTTTTTGAAACCCTGCTGAGGGACCTCTATGAGACCACCGGCATCAAGACAAAGCTACATCTTAGCGATATTTTGGTCCTGGTCTGTCAGACAGGGGAGAATATTACCCAAGAGATCTCTACAGAAGGGCTGCAATCGCAAAATAAAGATGACCGCAAGAAAGTGGTGGTGACCCTTGATCGGAATGTTCCCGACACAGACAGTTGGCCACAGAATCCACAAAGATTTATTAGCGAGGAAGTTTTTGAGAATTTTGAGCATCCTGACGGAGTACGTTCTGCTTGTGATGAACTTGAGGCTCTATCCTGGGGATTCTTCCACACAGACTTGCCCCTTCCACAAAAGATTGACATCAATAGCATGCAACAGCGTTATATAATAGGGGAAAAAAATGGCAAGAAGATGAACTGGATAGAGGATGAACAGGGACTACAGGATGTTCTTTCCAAGTGTTATGATATTAAATCAGGAAAGGATATTATTAGAATCATCCGTCACTATGCAAAGACTGGAGAGAGTAAGTTCACATACCTGATGGTCAAAGAGTGGATATACATTGTTGATCCTACAAGTCTCTATGTGTATCCAGTTGGAAAAAAGCTTGACAACAATGAAATAAAAAACATTAAAAAAGTAAAAAAATGTATTATTGATCAGATAGGCAAAGAAAGATACTCAGACATGCATAGTCAATTTAAGACAGATAAAGCTAAAATACACTTTGCTGAATATGTGAAAAGGATTTTTCTTGGAGAGCACCATTATATACATCCCCCCACTGAGGCCTGGTACACCACATATTTCACTGCATCAGTTATATCTGAATCTGCTAGAAACTTCCGGACATTTCCTCTAATTCTTATGGCCCTAGATATGATTGAAAGCTCAGACAACATTATCCGAGAGAAAGGACTGAAATTTCTTTTTGAGGAACATTCAATGGCATGTGGAGGTACTTGGATAGACACAAAGAGGCGTGGATTTAGTGGCTCAGCAAAAATTCAGGCAAGTAGCCAATTATTAAAACTTAAATCTGTCATTAGAAAGGAATTAGGATTGTACCAATCATGGAAAAAAATGCCTGAAAATGTAGACAATGTTAAGTCTATATCGAACATGCTAATAAAATATAAGTTAACTGAAAGTGATTCAGTGAAACCATTTGTTGATGAGTACAAAAAGTTAAAAGAAAGCAGTAAAACCTAAAATCTGCCACAAATTTTAGAATTCCTTTCATGCTACAAGACTTCCATTAACCAGGAAGTGGACACATGGTTTCTTCCAGACCTCCCTGCCAGTTCCATTGCTGCATTGTATTTGTTTGTGTATTTTTTTTTTTTTTTTGTCCTTCAAGAATCTTTGAGTATTGTGACCCGCTTTATCAAATATAATACAAATTAAAACTCCTATATGGAAATTGATGTTTGAAAATGTTTTTGTTTTGTTCAGAAGGACCAATAAAGGCACCAGTTTCAAAGAATTGGAATTTTCTGTCAATTATTTAATGGTTTGGGCTTTACAGGGTTAAAGGGACACTTCACCCATTTGCATTAAGCTTTGTATCATTAGAACCCCAGTCATATTTTTGACTGGTCGTGCATCATTCCCTCACTTTCCCTGAGAGGGGAGAAATACAGATTTTAGTGTTGCACTTCCTGCTTCCAATGATGTAAAAATCGCCATTTTGCGTCATTGGAAGCAGGAAGTCTCATATCTCTGTAGAGGGGGTGAGTATGGCAAGCCATTTTAACATTTAACAGCTAGACTGGATATGTGTTGAAGATATCTCTAATTCAGTTTTGCCTAGTCAAAAAGAACATTTCAGATATCAACTACAGATAGCAACTACATTCTTCCTAGGACAAATGACGTAACTTTTGCCATACATTTGTATGGGGTTTATCATTACAGATATCTACAATTCAGTTGCAGATATCCACTATGTGAATTAGGGATATCTGCAATATTTGTTCTGGGGGCACTACTAGCAGCAAGAACTACTGCTAATACACATCAAAATCGCTATTTTTAAAATACTAAGAAGGCTCGACGCAACATGACACTTTGCTTGCAGTATTATAAGGGTCCTTACACATGAACTCGAGCATTGAGAACATTGTTCATGTACAAAGTGTTGCTTAAAAGACGTTTTTGTTAGCACAGGACCTAGCTAACGTTACCTCACGTTGTCTTTCATATATCTCATATTCATATTCCAGCATTAAACGGTTTTGTTTCCCTAACTTGTTCTACTTGGGTTGACATATCGTGCTTCGTTACTGTAAAGTTATTTGTAGCATAATTTACTGGCCTGGCCTAATGCACCAGCCTCATAAATATTTACGCTTAAGGTTAATTCGCTTGTAGGTATTGATTTCAGGTTGAAACTGTAGCTAACAGGTAATCATGGCTTTTTACTGTGGGAAAAAAAAAGAACTAATCTGAACTAAGAACTTCTCATCTAAGGAAGTTAATGGTATTGCACTTCCATGCCAAGAATAGCATGCATGTCAGCATTTTTATTAAAGTGATTTAGTGGGAATCTCTCTCATGCATGAATCTTACATCAACAATAACCTACGGTAATTTTAAGCATGATCATAAACATAGAAATGCATGGCAAACATTGCATGTTGCCAACGGGGAGTTAAAAAGCGTGCTAAAGTGCCCTCCTGGTTGGCAAAATACACCAAATTGCCCTCTTGGGTGGAAAAAACACTCAACTGCCCTCTTCTAAGTTCTATTATTAGGTAGAGATGCTGCCTAAAGAGGTGCTAATATGGTGTTAAAATGCACTAGAATACAGGAAATGGCATCTACTTAATTGAAAAGACCCCCCGGACCCCCTGGGGATTTCTGTCCTTCATACATCCATGTCACTGTGTGTTCTTCACAGCCCAATGTTGAAATCCACACAGTTCTCGTGGATGCTGATCCTAACAGCAAACTAACCTGCGTAGTCTGTCTAGTTAGTCTGTTTTAAGGCTATATAATGTGCCATTTGTATAACATATAAAACTTGTCTAAAGTGCCCTCTCCAGTGGTGAGGACGTGCTTTATGTGCCCTTTTTTTTTTTTCGCCCCTGCCCTTCAAAAAGTCTGTGCACGCCACTGCTGCTGACAGTTATGTATCTGTGTTTACAGGGGGATCTGGTGGCCACAGGGAAAACCCTATTTGGCAAGCAAAACTTTTCCTCCTTCCAGGGCCAGATAATGGTTTTCTGCCCCCCACAAAATAACTTGACGAACTGGCTAAACTTGGATTAGGTAAATGTGAGATTAAAGCACATAAGAATTGAGTGTTATTTACTTTTACACCCTATCTAATCTTCTTGCAAAGAAAGCTATGGAATGAGCTGCTTTGAATTTTGTTAGCTTGAGCCTGTCTGGTCCCATTTGTTATACTGTCTCTATATTGGAAAACATTTGGCTATGTTAAAATACATGTAGCATTTGTTTTAAAGAAATATTGCAGAGCAGTTTACTCTTTGGTGTATTTTCATAACAGTTTCCATGTAGCCATTTTAATAATTACACCTATGCACGTTCTCATGCCAAGGCATCACTTTGAAAGTGTCCAGAAATACCTCCCATTCAATCCTTTTGCATCACCTATCTGAAATTAGTCAATGGTGGTTATGGTTAGTGTGAGGATCTGGGTGGTGCATTCAGAGGCTAAGCCTCACCATATATTGTATGTTAATGGTCTTTCACATATTATGCCCAGATGCTCAAATGTGTGATGGCCTTGTGATTGAAACCAGGCTCTTTCTTCTCAGTCATATGCAATTTTCTTAGGAGGGTAGGGTTCATTTAGTTTTAAAGCTGTAAACTTAGTAGAAACACAAATGATCTTAGGTTAACTGTGGTAGTCATACAGGTCTACTTTTGGGGTTTGGCAACATTACGATTATGTCTGAAAATATGACAACACAGTTTGGATGCCTTGATTTGTGAAATTTATTGTCTTTGAAACTGGCTTCTCGAACATTGTAGGAGTCAGGGCAAGATCTTTCAGGATGCTAGGAGTCCTGAAAGATCTTGTGTATAGCAACTAATGAATGTGTTACTTTGCCACTTGGAACAGATTATACTGATGTTTCCATTGATAACTGGAAGCCTTTTTGGGGAAAACCTGGTCTGATTAGGAGAGACGGCATCCATCCCACTTTGGATGGAGCGGCTCTCTTATCTAGAAATATGGCGAAGTTTATTTCTAAAACCTGACAGTCCAGAGTTAGGACCAGGAAGCAGAGCTGTTGTCTTACACACTCCTCTGCGCTTTCTTTAGAACAGTCACCCACCCAAAACCCCATAGAGACTGTGTCTGTCCCCCGACCACCTAAACTATTTAAAGAAATAAAAACAAGAGGAGTTCAACATAAAAATCTAATAAAAATTAAAACCAACTCGTCAGTAACACAAAATAAGAGAATGAAATGTGGGCTGTTAAATATCAGGTCTCTGTCCTCTAAAGCTGTTTTAGTGAATGAATTAATATCAGATTATGATATTGATTTACTTTGTCTTACTGAGACCTGGTTGTCCCACGAGGAGTATGTTAGCCTAAATGAATCCACCCCCCAGTCATATTAATACTCACATTCCTCGAGGCACAGGCCGAGGAGGTGGAGTAGCAGCTATATATGATTCGAGCGTTTTAATGGACCCTAAACCTAAACTAAATTATAATTCATTTGAAAGCCTTGTTCTTAGTCTTTCTCACCCAAACTGGAAAACACTGCAGCCAGTTCTATTTGTTATAGTGTACCGCGCTCCTGGACCGTACTCTGATTTTATATCTGAATTTTCAGAGTTTCTATCAAGCTTAGTCCTTAAATCAGATAAAGTAATTATTGTAGGTGATTTTAATATTCATGTGGATGTTGACAATGACAGCCTTAGTAATGCATTTATATCATTAATAGACTCAATTGGCTTCTGTCAGAGTGTAAATAAACCAACTCATTGTTTTAATCACACTCTTGACCTTGTTTTATCATATGGCATTGATATTGAACATTTAATAGTCTTCCCACATAATCCTTTCCTATCTGACCATTATTTAGTAACTTTTGAATTCATACTATTAGATTATAAGCCATTAGGCAAAACTTCCTACAGCAGATGTTTATCTGACAGTGCTGTAGCTAAATTTAAGGAGGAGATTCCTTCAGTGTTTAATTCAATGCCATGTCTGAATTTAACAGAGTCCTATAACAACTTTAGTCCCTCTGAAATTGATAATCTTGTCGATAGTGCTACAGGCTCACTACGATCAACATTAGACTCTATCGCTCCTATAAAAAGGAAATTATTAAAACATAGGAGACTAGCACCTTGGTATAACCACCAAACCCGCCAGTTAAAGCAAATAGCTAGGAAATCTGAAAGGAAATGGCGCTCTTCCAAATTATCAGAATATCGCTCAAATTGGCAAGATGATCTTAAGATTTATAGAAAGGCCCTCCGTAATGCCAGAGGAGCCTATTACTCAGCACTAATAGAAGAAAATAAGAACAACCCTAGGTTCCTCTTCAGCACTGTAGCCAGGCTGACAGAGAGTCACAGCTCTATCGAGCCACATATCCCCATAAACTTAAGTAGCAATGACTTCATGAGCTTCTTCTATAATAAAATTATTACTATTAGAGAAAAATTCATCACCAACTGCCATCAACAGTTATCAGTGGCTCTCCAAGTTCAGGGACTTCTGTCAATGTAAACTTAGATGTATATTTAGACTGTTTTTCTGCTATCGATCTTCATCAGTTAACTTCAATCATTTCTTCATCGAAGCCATCAACCTGTCTGTTAGACCCGATCCCAACTAGGCTGCTTAAAGAAGTTGTTCCCTTAATTGGCACTTCTTTACTGGATATGATTAATCTTTCTTTATTATCAGGATATGTACCACAGTCCTTTAAAGTAGCTGTAATTAAACCCCTTCTTAAAAAGTCTACTCTTGACCCAGGGGTTTTAGCCAACTATAGACCGATTTCTAACCTCCCGTTCCTCTCTAAGATTCTGGAGAAAGTAGTCGCCAAAGAGTTGTGTGACTTTCTACATAACAATAGTTTATTTGAGGATTTTCAGTCAGGATTTAGAGTTCATCATAGCACAGAGACAGCTCTGGTTAAAGTTAATAATGACCTTCTGACTGCTTCTGACAATGGACTTGTCTCTGTACTTGTATTATTAGATCTTAGTGCTGCATTTGACACCATTGACCATGATATTCTTTTACAGAGACTTGAGCATCAAATTGGCATTAAAGGAACTGCCCTAACCTGGTTTAAGTCATACTTATCAGATCGTACTCAGTTTGTACATGTTAACGATGAATCCTCCATAAATACTAAAGTTAGTCATGGAGTTCCACAAGGTTCTGTACTTGGACCAATACTATTTACTTTATATATGCTCCCTTTAGGCAACATTATTAGGAATCACTCCATTAACTTTCACTGTTATGCAGATGATACGCAGTTATATCTATCAATCAAACCCAATGAAATTAATCAATTATCTAAATTACAAACATGTCTTAAGGACATAAAATCCTGGATGACCTGCAATTTTCTGATGTTAAACTCAGAAAAAAACGAAATTCTTGTTCTTGGCCCCAAAAACCTTAGAGACTCATTGTCTAAAGATATAGTCACTCTAGATGGCATTAACTTGGCCTCTAGCACCACTGTCAGGAATCTTGGAGTTCTCTTTGATCAGGATTTGTCATTTAACTCCCACATAAAGCAGACCTCTAGGACTGCCTTCTTTCATTTACGTAATATTAGAAAAATTAGACACATACTATCACAGACAGATGCAGAAAAACTAATCCATGCATTTGTTACTTCAAGGCTGGATTACTGCAACTCTTTATTATCAGGTTGCCCCAATAAGTCCATTAAAACGCTCCAATTAATTCAGAACGCTGCAGCACGAGTACTGACAGGAACTAGAAAAAGAGATCACATCTCTCCTGTACTAGCTACTCTGCATTGGCTCCCTATAAAATGTAGAATTGAATTTAAAATACTCCTCCTCACCTATAAAGCTCTTCATGGTCAGGCCCCTTCATATCTTAAAGAGCTCATAGTACCCTATTACCCCACTAGAACACTACGTTCTCTGAATGCTGGGCTACTTGTGGTTCCTATAGTCTCTAAAAAGTAGAACAGGAGCCAGAGCCTTCAGTTACCAAGCTCCTCTCCTGTGGAACCGGCTTCCAGTTGTGGTTCGGGAGGCAGACACCCTCACCACTTTCAAGAGTAGGCTTAAGACATTCCTCTTTGATAAAGCTTATAGTTAGGGCTGGATCAGGTGAGTCCTGAACCATCCCTTAGTTATGCTGCTATAGGCCTAGACTATCGGGGGGATTTCCCATGGTGCACTGAGCTACTCTCTTCCTCTCTCTTTCTGCACTCATTCATGTCCCTTTAATGCATGTTACTAACTCCACTTCTTCCCCGGAGTTCTTGTGCTTTCTCGTCTCGCAGGTTCTCATGGATCCTGGTGGAGCCTCCTGCCATGGTCCTGCTTGACTGCCATTGCCAATACTGTTGTTGCTGTGCACCTGTCTGTCTGTCTGTCGCTCTCTCTCTCTCTCTCTCTCTCTCTCACCCCAACTGGTCGAGACAGACGACCACCCACCTAGAGCCGGAGGATCTGTCCTAGGTTTCTGCCTTTTAACAGGCAGTTTTTCCTTGCCCTTGTCGCCAAGTGCTTGCTCATGGTGGTACTGTTGGGTCTCTGTAATTAATGTTAAAGAGTTCGGTCTAGACCTGCTCTATTTGAAAAGTGTCCTGAGATAACTTCTGTTATGAATTGGCGCTATACAAATAAAATTGAATTGAATTGAATTGAATTGAATTTTTATGAAAACCTGTGCATGAGTCAACGGAGGCCGGACGCACCAACTCAAAGATCGGGTTAAACTGGAGTTTATCTGAATTAAACAACTGTTTGCCAAAGCTACCCTCACATTAGTTTAAATTTGGTAGGCTTTGAATTAGCAAGGACAGGCAAAGGACACAAGATCCAGAAATTACAAGTTACTTCTGTGAAGGAACTAAAAGCAGTTGTTGGCAAAAGCAGACTTTACATCGTGCCACGGGCCACTGTCTTGCAGGTATGAAATTAAACATTACATAAACATAAACATTACAGAAAACACTTTTATATCATACTACAATCATATAAAAGTGTTTTCTGTAATGTTTATGCCTATCACTGAAGTTACCCTCTCTACCCTCAGGTAACATCACCACCCTCTGCAATGTCCCAGAATTCATCCCCACCACTCGCAGCTCCAGCAGTAGATGAGACCTCACAAGTGGTTTCAGATCAGGTCCGTGTGTGTGTGTGTGTGTGTGTGTGTGTGTGAGTGTGTGAGTGAGAGAGTGTGAGTGAGAGAGTGTGAGAGTGTGAGAAGGAAAAATCATTTGGCTTTTCTGTGTACTACCAGGTGGCATCTACATCCTCTGCCATATCCATGAATTCATCCCCACCACTCTCAATTGCTCCAGTACAAGATGAGACCGTGGCTGAGAATGTGTTTTTGTTTGTGCAAGCTCATGTATTGTGCATGTTTGTCTTTAGGAAATTCTCTCAGATCAACAAAATGATGGAGCTTATGCCCTACACCATACATCTCATGGTCGGTCACCGCTGTGTGAGACCTCCTCCCAGCCAAGTCTCTCTGTGCCCTCTCTCCAGCCACTACTGTGTGAGACCTCCTACCAGCCAAGTCTCTCTGTGTCCTCTCTCCAGCCACCACTGTGTGAGACCTCCACCCGCTCACTGCTTTTGGAGTCCTCCTCCCAGCCACCGCTCTCTCTGTTCTCACAACCACAAGAAATCCTGACTCTTCATGATGAACCATCACTCCCTCCTTCATCTGCCCAGGAACCAATCATTATTCTTGATGAACAAGATGAGAGAGTTTTACAAAATCAGTCTCCTGTATCAACACATCACCTTGGAGAACCTGTGGATGAGTATGTTTTTCTCATTAACTTGACTTTATATTTTTATATATTTACTTTATATTTAGATTTTTTCATGAACTTCTTTGGTTGCAGGATTGATCTACAGACCATATTGGAAAAAATGGCAAAGTTGACCATCATTTCTTCGTCTTAATGTACTGAAACACCTTTTTACATGTTTTGAAAAGTGCAATAAAGTTATTATTCGTAGTAGCACTAATATTAGTCATAGCATTTTAAGGTATTACATTTTTAAGAAGCATTAAAGCAGAGAAAAATGTAGTGTTATGTCTTTAATTTTAGCTTTGCAGACTAAACTTTACACGTGGGTGGGAAAAATGATTGCTGTGTGTGTCGTCCATGGAGGAGTCGGTCCACACTTCTTTTCTGAAAGGCTTTTCCATCAAATCTGTGGGATACCAACACCCCTGGCCACGGTGGATGAAGTTGGTGACCATACCTTCAGGGAACAGTTAATAAAAGTAAGCAGGAGAAAGGTGTTATACATTGACTGTACTGTACTGTGACACAGCCCTATTTTCTATTAACTTTCTATTATTTATGAATCGCTTCAAACGTGTTCAGATGTGGAACTGCTGTTTAAAAGCAATATAGCGCTCGTGTTCATTAGGATGTTCATGGATATCCTCACGGCTGTGGTTCGGCCGCAGCCACGAGGCCGAAGATCCTCATGAACACGAGCGCTATATTGCTTAAACATCTAATCTATATAGGTAAGGTATCCTTACAAGCCAATTTTGGACTCACTCACTATTTCTTTCTTTCTGTCTTTCTCTTTGTCTTTCTGTCTTTCTTTTTAGATACAGGAAGCAACAACAGTCCGATAGTCTCAGTATTATAGGTGCCTTAAGACATGTGTCCAGCCTGGTGGAGAAGGACTCCCTTGTCCAGTCAGCTGCAGACTTCTTCGTCAATGGAAGATTGGCGACTGCCCTCGACCAGTAAGTAATTGCTACACCTGTCTTATCTGTCAAAAAAATGAAACTGTCATTGGCCCAGGACGATTCACACATTGTCACATGTTTTTATAGGTTTGCTGAGGGGTTAAAAACCCTTGGTTTACTGGAGGAACTGAAGAAGAATCCGGCAGTGTTCTACAACATGTTTGTCAGTGAGGAGATTATACTACAGGCGAAGGACCTATGCACTTTATTTGATGTGGACTTCTCTGTGCAGGGCAGCAACAGGAGAGACAGAGAAAACACAACAATATGCTTTTGGCGTGACTGGCTAATTGATATTGAAGGTATACTATTTATTGTACAAGTTATAATAACATGTACTTCATAAGTACAATATTAGTGGTCATTTTGTTGTCCTGGTTGGCAGGAAAATAAATGCAGATAATGCCATAGTTGAAGTGACATTGTGAAGTCTAGTTGTGTGAACATGGGTCGCTCCCTTAAACTTGTTCATATTGTGTTGTAATATTTTACCAAAAAAGTACTTGACTTGATTGGATTTTGTGGTTGATATTCACCACAAAGTCCTCGATGTCAGTATGCAGCTATCAAATTGCTCCAAAGTAACACATACAAAAGACTAGGGCTGTTGAAACTAAGAATGTCTTTTCCCTCCTGGATAATATATGCAGCCAATAAACTTGTCTCTGGGCTTGGAATTGGACTATACTGGAGTTTGCAAAATACTGACAATTGCAGTACAGCAAACCTGATATTTTATCTTTAGATCAGAAATGTGTTGGATTGCATTGTGTACAGATGTCTGTTGTTGCTGAGTGAGGATGAGTTGAGGTGGCTCTACATTAACAGCTGGGAACTCTTCCTCATCAAGTGTAGGCAGTGTTTGAATTCCATGCTGCGCCAGGATGGCATGAATGATTTGGTTGCTGTAGGGATTTTCCCCAAACACATTGTTGACAGCTGTGCTGTCTGTTGCAATGTGTTTGAGCATGCCCTCTGTCCAGAGTTGAGTTGGTGTGCGATTGTTTTCTGTTCGCAACGGATGGAGGTTCTAGGCCTGTCTAAACTGCTCCATTTTTTTTTAATCTCAGGAAGATAAACAATATGCAGTGAAAGTCTGTGGACATCATCATCTGGGTTTAGAACCTCTGAATCCTCTAAGGAGTAGAACATAAGGTAAAAGTGCTGCAACACATGCAAAAATACATCAAAGGTGTTCAATTCTCTGTTTGTGAACTGATTGTCCGGTTATGAAACCTCTGTGTTCAAGTCCTTGAACTAGATGCATGAATAAAGCCACAAGGATGTTTTCACCACCATGGTCAGATCTGACTCTTGACGGTAGGGCATAGAGGCATGTTGCTTTCAAAAACTGAGAAAGCACTGTTGTGGCACGATTGTCTGTGCTCCAGTTGAGGTAAGTAATTAGACGGGAGTATCCGTCAATTGCACCATGAATGACAAAGCCCCATCTAGAAAGGTTGAAAAACAAATATTATTTGAAAATGACAATACTATTGACAGTAGTCTGGAAACAATATAGCTGTAAACTCCAGTTTTTCACTTGCTGAAGTTCTTTTCAAAATATAAAAAAGTATGACAAGTCTGGTAATAATAACCTTATAGACGCATGTTCCCATCAATGTGCCACAAACTATTGGGGTAAGGTACATGATAAACTCGTCTTGCAACTGTCCGGCTCCATCTCCTTGCAGCAGCAGTAGGATTCAACCGTGTCAACATCTCACGCACCCTGGACCATGTAACAAGCACACCCTGTGCGCGCAACAGGGCTCTTATCATCTGAAACAGATTTTTTAAAAATATGTAAATTGACATGATACTCACAAAACAATGGCACACAAATGTGAATTAAATACAGCCTAAAGATAAAGACCACCAATTACCTCATTCCCAGAATTAGGATACTGGCTCTGAAGTTGCCTCACATGTTGTTCTAGTTCACCGTCATCTATTGCAGACAGCATACTTCTAACAGGTATACCCATCAACTTTGACTTCTTGTACAGAAATGATGAGGTGCATCCCAGTATTTCAGCAGATTTGCAATTGTATGGCCTTGCTTCAGCAGAAATTCAATGTGTTCTCTGCTATATAGCTGGTCAGCCTCTTCTCCCTACAAAAAGAAAAAGTCAACTAAGTTTAAGTGTTTAAGCAGCATTGGACTGTTTATTTTTTGTAATCTGCATACCAATTCTCATACATGCATTGAAATTGCATATTGTTAATGAATAGGCCAGTAGGCTACACTAGAAATGGAGAGACTTGTGGAATTGCAAAAACACAGTATTTATTGCTGTGACCAGTGGACATAACAGTGGTGTAAGACATTTGATGATTGCATAAATAAGCACATGGATACATAGCCTAAAGTAAATCAATAAATATAAAGAATTATTGCTAAACATAATTCATTTGTGTGAGGATATACATTTTGTTTTAACATTATGCAACTGGGACAGGCTTTTTACTTAGTTACTAGCCTTCCAGTTAGGTAAAAGATCGTTTTATGGTTTGTGTTTTTGCAGGCAGTAAACAAAGCTAGGGACTGCTGCAAAAACACAAAGGTTATACTGTTTTCCTACACTATTTGAGTTGGATAATTTTTTGTCTTTTTTTTTTTATTTTTTATTTTTTTTGCTTCCTTCAGCTCCATGTGAACCATTCTGTCTATGGTGAGCCTCACTAAACCAATATAGATGTTAAAAATGGCCGGATTTCCCCTTTAACGTTAATGCATATGATAATACATGAATGCAGTAATAAACAGACTCACCTGAATCGTTTTATGGTTTGTGTTTTTGCAGGCAGTAAACAAAGCTAGGGACTGCTGCAAAAACACAAAGGTTATACTGTTTTCCTACACTATTTGAGTTGGATAATTTTTTGTCTTTTTTTTTTTTATTTTTTATTTTTTTTGCTTCCTTCAGCTCCATGTGAACCATTCTGTCTATGGTGAGCCTCACTAAACCAATATAGATGTTAAAAATGGCCGGATTTCCCCTTTAACGTTAATGCATATGATAATACATGAATGCAGTAATAAACAGACTCACCTGAACTAATGCGTCTGGCAGAGAAACGTCGGTCTTCCCCAACATGAAAATTTGCGTCTACTAGAGTTTTCAGTTGAGTCAAACTGCTTTTGAGTTCATTATTTGTGTCTGGTGATAGCAAATGTTCAATTCTTCCGAGATTTCTTTCACAGTTTTCAATAGAACGACGTTCTCTCTCTCCACAAATCCCCTTGGTGAGGGCTCGTTCAATTTCATGGCATTTTCTGGTGGTTTTTCGATTACAGCCAACGCCATGACTGCTTCTTTCTTCTTCCATTCATAGAAATAAGGAAGTAAACCCACTTCTTCTTTGATTATGGCGGGAGGGGGAAATTACGTATTTATGGATATCTAAAATAGAGCAACATCATGCACAATAATTTGCACTAGTCATGACGTTTGAGATATCTTTAACTTTCATTCTGACTAGGCAAAACAAGATGGCGGTTATATTTTTTTAGTTTCTGAAAGTGAAGTCCCACCGACTGATCTGTATCTGTAATTGTCATTTAAGATGTGTGACGAGTTGAATGTCGTTTTCAATGACTTCTTTGCAGATATCTGTAATTCAGTTTTGACTAGTCACAATTACGTTACAGATATCTTGAATGACAATTTCGACTATCCAAAATGTAACTGCGACTAGTCAGAAAGACGTTGTTGATATCTACAATGTTAATTACGGATAGTCAAACTTAGCATTTAAATGTTAAAAGGGCTTGCCATAAGACCATAGATATATACACGATGATATAAATATGTATGATAAATGTAAAGTGTGTGTGTGTAAAATGAATCAATCTATGTTGTATCACAAATATGTCTGACATTTATATTAAACCAAACGGCTTGAAAATCGGTTGAAAATTCAGTGAGTTATGGTGATTTTAATCGTTGATCGACCTCTTCCTCTGTTGACTAATGCAGAAAGAAGACCCGGCTTCCCCCGGCCCAAGATGGCGGCCGCGTTGACGTATCGTTCCAATGGACAGCAGCGTCAGAGGCAGCATCTACGTGTATATATCTATGGGGTGAGACTACAAACACTACCAAAAAATGCAATAATTTATTTCTGAGGCAGTCCTTGGTAAACATGATGTACCCTGGATGTACAAGGACACATATTCTCCAGAGTTATAAGAAAACTGAAATTAAGGCTATTAGAACTAAATTCTTGAAATTTCCAATCCCCCCTAAACATAAAGAAATACATTTTAAAACTATAAATGAGATCTACCCATCGAATGAATTCATTAGAGCAAGATTTAAATTTGAAGTGGATAATTGTTATTTATGCAACACAAATGTAGAAACCACAGAACACTTATTTTATAATTGTGACATTGTGACATACATAAATGTCAACTGTCTAGATCTCCTCCAGTGTGGAATGCTTGGAAGAATGATTTCTTTACTTATTAAATGTATAAAGAAGGTACAAAACACCCCTGCCCAGAAACTTTACACTCTAATGTTAGAACACAACTTAATTTAACCCCTTGATAAGCTCCTTTTTTAAGTATACTGCCTTACATATTGTATACTCTTCTTTTGTTTTACTTATTTTATTTTGTTTTCTCAGCTTTTATTTAATTCTAAAATGCCTCTCTCTATATGATGTATTTGTACTTGTTGTAAATGTTAAACAGAATTTCATAAGGAGGTATGAACAAGATTTTGAATATAATAACTGTTATATACCATGAGTTTGTCACTGTAACTTGTTCTTGATACAAGTTCCAATAAAGCATTTTAAAAAAAAAACTCATTTTTTTTCACTCACGCTACAGACCTATTACAGATCAGTGGGTGGGACTTCACCTGCAGAAACTAAAAAAATATAACCGCCATCTTGTTTGGAAGCTTTTTTTTTTTTTTTTTTAAATGCTTTATTGGAACTTGTATCAAGAACAAGTTACAGTGACAAGCTCATGGTATATAACAGTTATTATATTCAAAATATTGTTCATACCTCCTTATGAAATTCTGTTTAACATTTACAACAAGTACAAATACATCATATAGAGAGACATTTTAGAATTAAATAAAAGCTGAGAAAACTAAATAAAATAAGTAAAACAAAAGAAGAGTATACAATATGTAAGGCAGTATACTTAAAAAAGGAGCTTATCAAGGGGTTAAATTAAGTTGTGTTTCTTGTTTGGAAGCTAAGCGGAGGTGGTGAAGGTGCTGATGTTGAACCTGTTTTCATGTTGAACTTTTTTTGCACATTAATACTGTACTGTGTGTGTGTGTGATCCATAATAATAATATTAAATGTTAAAAGCATGTAAAGTGAATGTAAAGCACCCACATTTATTACACAGCATCCCCAATATGTTGTATGTATCATCATTAGTGTGTTTTATAGTTCTATATTATACTTTTTGAAGTTGATACTGTTCTTTTTCTGTTATCTACATATGTTTGTAGGTTATTGCCCTGAATTTATCCCTCCATGATGACAGACAGCTATGCAGACAGACAGACAGACAGACAGACAGGGGGCCTGTAGCTGCTATCCACGTTAACGGTTGGCTCTGAAATGCTGCCTTGCTAAACTAAGATTGGAATATGTTTATATATAGTTTGTATATAGGCTCTTATTATCTTATTATATCTCTTAGGCTTTTTTACTTTTACTACAGGTCTGTAGATGATGCAGTAAACATGGCATCCTCCAGCATCTGGACTCCCCAGGAACCTATGCCAGGATCCTGTTTGTGGACTTCAGCTCTGCTTTTAACACCATTATCCCAGCTCTGCTACAGGACAGGCTCTCCCAGCTCACTGTGCCTGACTCCAACTGCAGGTGGATCCTGTCTGACAGGAAACAACAAGTGAAGCTTGGCTGCTTGTTCTTTCTCCTCTACTCTTCTCCCTGTAGAGTGTACACCAACAGCTGCACTTCCAGTCACCAGTCCGTCAGGCTCCTGAAGTTTGCGGATGCCACCACCCTCATTGGGCTCATCTCTGGTGGAGATGAGTCTGCCTACAGATGGGATATTGATCATCTGGTGACCTGGTGCAGCCAGAACAACCTGGAGCTAAACGCTCTAAAAACAGTGGAGACGGTTGTGGACTTTAGAAAGAACCCAGCCCCACCCGCCCCATCATCCTGTGTGACTCCCCAGTTGACTCTGTGGAGTCCTTCCGCTTCCTGGGTACCATCATCACCCAGGACCTCAAGTGGGAGCTGAACATCAGCTCCCTCACCAAGAAATCCCAGCAGAGGATGTACTTCCTGTGGCAGCTGGGAAAGTTCAACCTGCCAAAGACGGTGATGGTGCACTTCTACACCGCCATCATCGAGTCCATCCTCACCTCATCTATCACCATCTGGTACGCTGCTGCCACTGCCAAGGACAAGGGCAGACTGCAGTGTATCATTCGTTCCGCTGAAAAGGTGATCGGCTGCAACCTGCCATCCCTGCAGGACCCTGAGGCGTGCAGGCAAGATTGTGGCTGACCCCTCCCACCCCGGCCACAAACTCTTTGAACCACTCTGGCAGGAGGCTACGGTCCATCAGGACCAAAACCTCTTGCCACAAAAACAGTTTCTTCCCGTCTGCAGCTGGCCGCATTAACGAGGCCCGGACCCCCCACTGTCACTGACTCTCATACCCACCCTGTATATATGCATTACATTAATGCACTCCCGTCTTCTGTACAGTTTTCCTATCTTTTCTTATCTTTCTTATTTTTATCTATCTATATTTTTTCTAAAAAGTACTTTATTCTTGTGTGATTTTTGTATGACTTGTATATTTTTGTGAGATTTATATATTTATCTTATTTTTTTGTGTGATTGTATATTTTAAGCACCATTGCACCAAGACACCTTGTATGTGTAAAAACCTACCTGGCAATAAATCTCATTTTGATTATACAATCCTTTATATGCTATATATTGTGTAAGATATTGTATATAAGGACTATTTCTATAACGTTGTGTGAGTAGATCAACTGTAGAGCTCATTAAAGTGATTTATCAGGGTGGAAAAACAGCTCAAATAATGATTACTGGCCCCCTTTTGTTAAATCTGCAATAGTAGTCTTATGTCACTGTTTGTTACAGGCCTCAGTTTGATGAAGACTACAAATAGGTGTGTGTACCTGAGGAAACGGGAAATAGAAATGAAGCAGGCAGACGTGTGTCTCTTTCTTCAGTTATTTTATTAAACATTTTCCAACTGCAAACAGTCATTGTCTCTTGTACTTTGGTTCATTGTGTTCACAACATGTTTCCTTCATCCATGTTTAAAACATGTAAAGGTTATTAAGGCTATTCAATAGTCAAATATATCTAAACACCATATGTGCCTTTATCAGACACCAAATCTCTAAAATGTATCTAAACTAACTTTACATCAGAAACAAGAGTATCCTCTGATTTCTTCAACTCAGGAGCGTGCCACCCACAGAAGTTCTCAGATGACTCCTCCGTTGTCGGTTGTATCACAGATGATAGGGAGGAGGAGTACAGAGACCTGATCGAGAACTTCATGAGATGGTGCGACAGAAACCACCTACAGCTCAACACAGGGAAAACCGAGGAGCTGGCGGTGGACTCCCGGCACAGCAAGAGGCCCCCCCTCCTCAGTTGCGAGGAGAAGGTAGAGATGGTGGACACTTACAAGTTCCTGGAGGTGACACTCAGCAATAAAGTGGACTGGACGGACCACACTGAGACCCTCTATACAGGAAATAACAGAGCAGGCTATTATTTCTGAGGAGGCTCAGGTCCTTCAACGTGTCATCATGGACAACCCCTCTCATCCTCTCTACACTGAGCTCAGGAGCACTTTCAGCCACAGACTGATCCAGCCCCAAGCCTCAAACCTCGTTTGTACAATCTGCCATCAGACTCCACAATGCCACAGCACCCAGTACCTCCAACCCCCGCTGACTAAGACTGGTTTAAACTCCAACTATTTATATTCAACTTGCACATATTTAGTTTTTTCGTCAAAGCTGCTCAAATATGTGCACACCATATTATTGCATATTGCATATAGTGTATATACTGTTCATTTACTGTCTTATATTTTCTATTATATTTTGTAATATTCCTATATTGTGATATCTTATTGTACTTCCACTTCTGTACTCTTTGCACTACATTCCCCTGTGCTGCTGTGTCTAATTTGACTTTCTCCTACAGGGGATCAATAAAGGTACATCTTATCTTATAATGTTTAACAATCATACATACTTTATAGGCTCCTTTTTCAAATTTTTGTTATGTCAGTGTTTTCGTGTCCTTGACACTTGACTTATGTTTCAGTCAGTATCAACTTCAAAAAGTATAATATAGAACTATAAAACACACTAATGATGATACATACAACATTTTTGGGATGCTGTATAATAAATGTACTTCACATTCACTTTACATGCTTTTAAAATTCAGGGAACTGCATGTTTTTGTCTTTGGAAGACCAGTTTTCTCCTGAAATCTTGGCTCATTAAACTGTCTGTTGCTTATGAGAGGAGCTGAGTGGTGTTAATGAAGCTTCCCTGAACTCCACTTGCTGCTGTCAACACTATTTGATCAATATTGTTGTTGTTATTATTATTATTATAATTATTATTATTATTATTATATTGTTAATATTGACTGTAAGTTGAGGGATGAAGTCACCTCTCAGCCTCCAAACTCCGCCCACTACTATCCTGTGTCACCAGTGATGTCATTATGCTGTCATAAAGTAGTATAGATAGGACTTGCCTCAGGCTTTAGCTTCAGCTCTGGGGGGGTTTCGGGGACACGACGGTGACCTCGAAGCCCGGTAGAGCCACTGAGCTTCAGGCTCGTGGCGACGCTTCCCATGCCTGACCGGCGCGCAACGGTCACTGGCAGGATGACCCCCCAGAGCTCCTGTGAAAAGACAAACCCCAAATACCTCTCTCTCTTTCTCTGTCCTTTCCCACTTTCTCTGTCCTTTCTTACTATCTCTATCCTCTCTTTCCTTCTTTCTTTCTTTCTCTTTTCACAAAAACAAAAAATAATTGTGTCTATGACACAAAGGAAAATGTTCAGTTTTCCTTTAAATCAATCAAATTGAATCTATATTTTAGATTCATTTTGTTTTGTTTTGCAGGTCTGGCCCCGGTTACAATAAATCCATGACCCACTTTGTTTTAAAGTAGACAGTTATCAGTTATTACTCAATACTTTACCTTTATTTTACCAATAATACATTATGATTAATGGTTTGATCAGTTCAAATGTCCATTAGAGCTCATTAAAGTGATTTATCAGGGTGGAAAAACAGCTCAAATAATGGTTACTGGACCATTTTTATTAAATATGTGATAAATATTTTAAATTGAGTTTAAAGTTAAACAATAAAATAAAAGTTTGAATCCTGATTTCAATTCCAGAATTTTAAATTCAAAATCAAACAGAGTTTAAATGTTTTATTTATTATTATTATTTGAATTCTCTTTATTATTATTTGGTTTTATTCTGTTTTATTCCACTGTAGTTTATGTTTTCTCTATATTTGTATTTGCATCTCATTATTTATGTTGTTAAATCCAACTTAAATGTGTTTTCTTTTATATCTTAATGGTATTTTAAGTCGTACAGTGCATCTAGAAAATAGTCACATTAAATTAATGTTTTTCCTCAAAACTCTACACACAATAATCCATAATGACAACATGAAAAAGTTGTTTTTGCTTATTTATTCAAAATAAAGAAAAAAACATATAACATGTACATAAGTATTCACAGTCTTTGCTCAGTACTTTGTTGAAGCACCTTTGGCAGCAATTACAGCCTCAAGTCTTTTTGAGTATGAAGCTACAAGCTTGGCAGACGGATTATTGGACAGTTTCTTCTTCGTAGGACCTGGTTTCCTCCAGACATGATGTTTGGCATTCAGGTCAAAGAGTTCAATCTTTGTTTCATCAGAGCAGAGAATTTTGATTCTCATGGTCTGAGAGTCCTTCAGGTGCCTTTTGGCACTTGGGGCAGTTGTTCTTTATCGTGTACCTGGCTTCATGGATTCCCACAAATATCAGGCCATTTTAAAGAGGAACATGATTCCTTCTGTTGACAAATTAAACCTTGGTGATCATTGGACAGCAAGACAATGATCCGAAGCACACCTCCAAGTCAACCAAAGTTTGGTTTAGAAAAAGATCCTGGACCGTCCTTTAGTGGCCTTCTCAGTCACCAGATTTAAATCTGTTGCAGCACGGAAACTGAACATTTTCTTTTGTGTCATAGACACAATTATTTTTTGTTTTTGTGAAAAGAGAAAGAAAGAAAGAAGGAAAGAGAGGACAGAGAAAGTGGGAAAGGACAGAGAAAGTGGGAAAGGACAGAGAAAGAGAGAGAGGTATTTGGGGTTTGTCTTTTCACAGGAGCTCTGGGGGTCATCCTGCCAGTGACCGTTGCGCGCCGGTCAGGCATGGGAAGGCGTCGCCACGAGCCTGAAGCTCAGTGGCTCTACCGGGCTTCGAGGTCACCGTCGTGTCCCCGAAACCCCCCAGAGCTGAAGCTAAAGCCTGAGACAAGTCCTATCTATACTACTTTATGACAGCATAATGACATCACTGGTGACACGGAGTACTAGTGGGCGGAGTTTGGAGGCTGAGAGGTGACTTCATCCCTCAACTTACAGTCATTATTAACAATATAATAATAATTATATTATATGTTAAAAGGATGTAAAGTGAATGTAAAGCACCCACATTTGTTATACAGCATCCCCAATATGTTGTATGTATCATCATTAGTGTGTTTTATAGTTCTATATTATACTTTGTGAAGTTAATACTGTTCTTTTTCTGTTATCTACATATATGTTTGTAGGTTATTGCCCTTACAGACAGCTATGCAGACAGACAGGGCCTGTAGCTGCTATCTCCGCCCCCTGCACACGTGACAGCTGGAGCACTGAGTAGTTTGACTGGTTACAGACTTCAACAGCTCCTGCAGCAGTAACTCTAATCTGATGGTAAAGCAAAACTTTTCTGGAAGTCATACAGATGCAGTTGATCGTCAATATTATTATAATTATCAACATTATTTAAGATATCTTTTCTGTTCTGCAGTATTTTACATTAGTCTTAAGTTCTTCACGTTAACGGCTCTGAAATGCTGACTCACTAAACTAAGATTGGAATATTTTTACATTTAGTTTGTATATAGCCTCTTATTATCTTACTTATATCTCTACTGGCCCCCTTTTGTTCAATATGCAAGAGTAGTCTTACATGTCACTGTTAATGTTACAGAACTCAGTTTGATGAAGACTACAAACAGGTGTGTTTACCTGAGGAAACGGGAAATAGAAATGAAGCAGGCAGACGTGTGTCTCTTTCTTCAGCGTCTTCTCAAGTTATTTTATTAAACATTTGTCAACTGCAAACAGTCATTGTCTCTTGTACTTTGGTTCATTGTGTTCACAACATGTTTCTTTCATTCATGTATAAAACTTGTAAAGGTTATTAAGGCTATTCAATAGTCAAATATATCTAAACACCATATGTGCCTTTATCAGACATCAAATTTCTAAAATGTATCTAAACTAACTTTACATCAGAAACAAGAGTATCCTCTGATTTCTGCTTCAACGCTGGAGAGTGCCACCTACAGAAGTTCTCAGATGACTCCTCTGTTGTCGGCTGTATCACAGATGATAGGGAGGAGGAGTACAGAGACCTGATCGAGAACTTCATGAGATGGTGCGACAGAAACCACCTACAGCTCAACACAGGGAAAACCAAGGAGCTGGCGGTGTACTCCCGGCACAGCAAGAGGCCCCCCCTCCCCAGTTGCGAGGAGAAGGTAGAGATGGTGGACACTTACAAGTTCCTGGAGGTGACACTCAGCAATAAAGTGGACTGGACGGACCACACTGAGACCCTCTATACAGGAAAGGACAGAGCAGGCTA
This sequence comes from Dicentrarchus labrax, assembly GCF_905237075.1. Taxonomy (NCBI): domain Eukaryota; kingdom Metazoa; phylum Chordata; class Actinopteri; family Moronidae; genus Dicentrarchus; species Dicentrarchus labrax. Next base: position 4,199,865 of record NW_026136714.1, on the reverse strand, counting down.
TTATTTCTGAGGCGACTCAGGTCCTTCAACGTGTGCACTCGGCTACTACGGATGTTCTACCAGTCTTTAGTGGCCAGTGTCATCTTCTTTGCTGTGGTGTGTTGGGGAGGAGGTATCGGGACTCGTGGTGCCAACAAGCTGAGCAAGCTGGTGAGGAAGACCAGCTCAGTGGTGGGGATGGAGCTGGACAGTGTGGAGGCTGTGACTGAGAAGAGTATGAAAGAGAAGCTGAAGGCCATCATGGACAACCCCTTTCATCCTCTCTACACTGAGCTCAGGAGCACTTTCAGCCACAGACTGATCCAGCCCCCGAGCCTCAAACCTTGTTTGTACAATCTGCCATCAGACTCCACAATGCCAAAGCACCCAGTACCTCCTACCCCCGCTGACTAAGACTGGTTTAAACTCCAACTATTTATATTCAACTTGCACATATTTAGCTTTTTAGTCAAAGCTGCTCAAATATGTGCACACCATATTATTGCATATTGCATATAGTGTATATACTGTTCATTTACTGTCTTATATTTTCTTATTCTTATTTTGTGATATCTTATTGTACTTCCACTTCTGTACTCTTTGCACTACATTCCCCTGTGCTGCTGTGTCTAATTTGAATTTCTCCTACAGGAGATCAATAAAGGTACATCTTATCTTATTATGTTTAACAATCATACATACTTTATAGGCTCCTTTTTCACATTTTTGTTATGTCAGTGTTTTCGTGTCCTTGACACTTGGCCATTGTTCTATTAGACAATTTACGTTACTTTACATTAACCTTTCTTCACAGAAGTGAACCAAATGCTGAGATACAGTCCTACTGTGTATATGTGTTATACACTGTAGGACTGTATCTTCCCCATGAGCGTTGAGGACCCCTAGTGGAGGCCCGACCCCCAGGTTGAGAACCACCAATGTAGTGCAGGATATACTCAGGTATACCCACTCATGTTTCAGTCAGTATCAACTTCAAAAAGTATAATATTGAACTATAAAACACACTAATGTTGATACATACAAAATATTGGGGATGCTGTATAATAAATGTGCTTTACATTCACTTTACATGCTTTTAACATTCAGGGAACTGCATGTTTTTGTCTTTGGGAGACCAGTTTTCTCCTGAAATCTTGGCTCGTTAAACTGTCTGTTGCTTATGAGAGGAGCTGAGTGGCGTTAATGAAGCTTCCCTTAACTCCACCTGCTGCTGTCAACACTATTTGATCAATATTGTTATTATTATTGTTATTATATTGTTAATATTGACTGTAAGTTGAGGGATGAAGTCACCTCTCAGCCTCCAAACTCCGCCCACTACTATCCTGTGTCACCAGTGATGTCATTACGCTGTCATAAAGTAGTATAGATAGGACTTGTCTCAGGCTTTAGCTTCAGCTCTGGGGGGTTTCGGGGACACGACGGTGACCTCGAAGCCCGGTAGAGCCACTGAGCTTCAGGCTCGTGGCGACGCCTTCCCATGCCTGACCGGCGCGCAACGGTCACTGGCAGGATGACCCCCAGAGCTCTTGTGAAAAGACAAACCCCAAATATCTCTCTCTCTCTTTCTCTGTCCTTTCCCACTTTTTCTGTCCTTTCTCACTATCTCTATCCTCTCTTTCCTTCTTTCTTTCTTTCTCTTTTCACAAAAACAAAAAATAATTGTGTCTATGACACAAAGGAAAATGTTCAGTTTTCCTTTAAATCAATCAAATTTAATCTATATTTTAGATTCATTTTGTTTTGTTTTGCAGGTCTGGCCTGGGTTACAATAAATCCATGACCCACTTTGTTTTAAAGTAGACAGTTATCAGTTTATCACTCAATACTTTACCATTATTTTACCAATAATACATTATGATTAATGGTTTGATCAGTTCAAATGTCCATTAGAGTTCATTAAAGTGATTTATCAGGGTGGAAAAACAGCTCAAATAATGGTTACTGGACCATTTTTCTTAAATATGTGATAAATATTTTAAATTGAGTTTAAAGTTAAACAATACAATAAAAGTTTGAATCCTGATTTCAATTTCAGAATTTTAAATTCAAAATCAAAGAGAGTTTAAACGTTTTATTTATTATTATTATTTGAATTCTCTTTATTATTATTTGTTTTTATGCTGTTTTACTCCACTGTAGTTTATATTTCCTCTATATTTGTATTTGCATCTCATTATTTATGTTGTTAAATCCAACTTAAATGTGTTTTCTTTTATATCTTAATGGTATTTTAAGTCGTACAGTGCATCTAGAAAATAGTCACATTAAATTAATGTTTTTCCTCAAAACTCTACACACAATAATCCATAATGACAACATGAAAAAAGTTGTTTTTGCTTATTTATTCAAAATAAAGAAAAAAACATATAACATGTACATAAGTATTCACAGTCTTTGCTCAGTACTTTGTTGAAGCACCTTTGGCAGCAATTACAGCCTCAAGTCTTTTTGAGTATGAAGCTACAAGCTTGGCAGACGGATTATTGGACAGTTTCTTCTTCGTAGGACCTGGTTTCCTCCAGACATGATGTTTGGCATTCAGGTCAAAGAGTTCAATCTTTGTTTCATCAGAGCAGAGAATTTTGATTCTCATGGTCTGAGAGTCCCTCAGGTGCCTTTTGGCACTTGGGGCAGTTGTTCTTTATCGTGTACCTGGCTTCATGGATTCCCACAAATATCAGGCCATTTTAAAGAGGAACGTGATTCCTTCTGTTGACAAATTAAACCTTGGTGATCATTGGACAGCAAGACAATGATCCGAAGCACACCTCCAAGTCAACCAAAGTTTGGTTTAGAAAAGATCCTGGACCGTCCTTTAGTGGCCTTCTCAGTCACCAGATTTAAATCTGTTGCAGCACGGAAACTGAACATTTTCTTTTGTGTCATAGACACAATTATTTTTTGTTTTTGTGAAAAGAGAAAGAAAGAAAGAAGGAAAGAGAGGACAGAGAAAGTGGGAAAGGACAGAGAAAGTGGGAAAGGACAGAGAAAGAGAGAGAGGTATTTGGGGTTTGTCTTTTCACAGGAGCTCTGGGGGTCATCCTGCCAGTGACCGTTGCGCGCCGGTCAGGCATGGGAAGGCGTCGCCACGAGCCTGAAGCTCAGTGGCTCTACCGGGCTTCGAGGTCACCGTCGTGTCCCCGAAACCCCCCAGAGCTGAAGCTAAAGCCTGAGACAAGTCCTATCTATACTACTTTATGACAGCATAATGACATCACTGGTGACACGGAGTACTAGTGGGCGGAGTTTGGAGGCTGAGAGGTGACTTCATCCCTCAACTTACAGTCATTATTAACAATATAATAATAATTATATTATATGTTAAAAGGATGTAAAGTGAATGTAAAGCACCCACATTTGTTATACAGCATCCCCAATATGTTGTATGTATCATCATTAGTGTGTTTTATAGTTCTATATTATACTTTGTGAAGTTAATACTGTTCTTTTTCTGTTATCTACATATATGTTTGTAGGTTATTGCCCTTACAGACAGCTATGCAGACAGACAGGGCCTGTAGCTGCTATCTCCGCCCCCCGCACACGTGACAGCTGGAGCACTGAGTAGTTTGACTGGTTACAGACTTCAACAGCTCCTGCAGCAGTAACTCTAATCTGATGGTAAAGCAAAACTTTTCTGGAAGTCATACAGATGCAGTTGATCGTCAATATTATTATAATTATCAACATTATTTAAGATATCTTTTCTGTTCTGCAGTATTTTACATTAGTCTTAAGTTCTTCACGTTAACGGCTCTGAAATGCTGACTCACTAAACTAAGATTGGAATATTTTTACATTTAGTTTGTATATAGCCTCTTATTATCTTACTTATATCTCTACTGGCCCCCTTTTGTTCAATATGCAAGAGTAGTCTTACATGTCACTGTTAATGTTACAGAACTCAGTTTGATGAAGACTACAAACAGGTGTGTTTACCTGAGGAAACGGGAAATAGAAATGAAGCAGGCAGACGTGTGTCTCTTTCTTCAGCGTCTTCTCAAGTTATTTTATTAAACATTTGTCAACTGCAAACAGTCATTGTCTCTTGTACTTTGGTTCATTGTGTTCACAACATGTTTCTTTCATCCATGTATAAAACTTGTAAAGGTTATTAAGGCTATTCAATAGTCAAATATATCTAAACACCATATGTGCCTTTATCAGACATCAAATTTCTAAAATGTATCTAAACTAACTTTACATCAGAAACAAGAGTATCCTCTGATTTCTGCTTCAAAGCTGGAGAGTGCCACCTACAGAAGTTCTCAGATGACTCCTCTGTTGTCGGCTGTATCACAGATGATAGGGAGGAGGAGTACAGAGACCTGATCGAGAACTTCATGAGATGGTGCGACAGAAACCACCTACAGCTCAACACAGGGAAAACCAAGGAGCTGGCGGTGTACTCCCGGCACAGCAAGAGGCCCCCCCTCCCCAGTTGCGAGGAGAAGGTAGAGATGGTGGACACTTACAAGTTCCTGGAGGTGACACTCAGCAATAAAGTGGACTGGACGGACCACACTGAGACCCTCTATACAGGAAAGGACAGAGCAGGCTATTATTTCTGAGGCGACTCAGGTCCTTCAACGTGTGCACTCGGCTACTACGGATGTTCTACCAGTCTTTAGTGGCCAGTGTCATCTTCTTTGCTGTGGTGTGTTGGGGAGGAGGCATCGGGACTCGTGGTGCCAACAAGCTGAGCAAGCTGGTGAGGAAGACCAGCTCAGTGGTGGGGATGGAGCTGGACAGTGTGGAGGCTGTGACTGAGAAGAGTATGAAAGAGAAGCTGAAGGCCATCATGGACAACCCCTTTCATCCTCTCTACACTGAGCTCAGGAGCACTTTCAGCCACAGACTGATCCAGCCCCGAGCCTCAAACCTTGTTTGTACAATCTGCCATCAGACTCCACAATGCCAAAGCACCCAGTACCTCCTACCCCCGCTGACTAAGACTGGTTTAAACTCCAACTATTTATATTCAACTTGCACATATTTAGCTTTTTAGTCAAAGCTGCTCAAATATGTGCACACCATATTATTGCATATTGCATATAGTGTATATACTGTTCATTTACTGTCTTATATTTTCTTATTCTTATTTTGTGATATCTTATTGTACTTCCACTTCTGTACTCTTTGCACTACATTCCCCTGTGCTGCTGTGTCTAATTTGAATTTCTCCTACAGGAGATCAATAAAGGTACATCTTATCTTATTATGTTTAACAATCATACATACTTTATAGGCTCCTTTTTCACATTTTTGTTATGTCAGTGTTTTCGTGTCCTTGACACTTGGCCATTGTTCTATTAGACAATTTACGTTACTTTACATTAACCTTTCTTCACAGAAGTGAACCAAATGCTGAGATACAGTCCTACTGTGTATATGTGTTATACACTGTAGGACTGTATCTTCCCCATGAGCGTTGAGGACCCCTAGTGGAGGCCCGACCCCCAGGTTGAGAACCACCAATGTAGTGCAGGATATACTCAGGTATACCCACTCATGTTTCAGTCAGTATCAACTTCAAAAAGTATAATATTGAACTATAAAACACACTAATGTTGATACATACAAAATATTGGGGATGCTGTATAATAAATGTGCTTTACATTCACTTTACATGCTTTTAACATTCAGGGAACTGCATGTTTTTGTCTTTGGGAGACCAGTTTTCTCCTGAAATCTTGGCTCGTTAAACTGTCTGTTGCTTATGAGAGGAGCTGAGTGGCGTTAATGAAGCTTCCCTTAACTCCACCTGCTGCTGTCAACACTATTTGATCAATATTGTTATTATTATTGTTATTATATTGTTAATATTGACTGTAAGTTGAGGGATGAAGTCACCTCTCAGCCTCCAAACTCCGCCCACTACTATCCTGTGTCACCAGTGATGTCATTACGCTGTCATAAAGTAGTATAGATAGGACTTGTCTCAGGCTTTAGCTTCAGCTCTGGGGGGTTTCGGGGACACGACGGTGACCTCGAAGCCCGGTAGAGCCACTGAGCTTCAGGCTCGTGGCGACGCCTTCCCATGCCTGACCGGCGCGCAACGGTCACTGGCAGGATGACTCCCAGAGCTCTTGTGAAAAGACAAACCCCAAATACCTCTCTCTCTTTCTCTGTCCTTTCCCACTTTTTCTGTCCTTTCTCACTATCTCTATCCTCTCTTTCCTTCTTTCTTTCTTTCTCTTTTCACAAAAACAAAAAATAATTGTGTCTATGACACAAAGGAAAATGTTCAGTTTTCCTTTAAATCAATCAAATTTAATCTATATTTTAGATTCATTTTGTTTTGTTTTGCAGGTCTGGCCTGGGTTACAATAAATCCATGACCCACTTTGTTTTAAAGTAGACAGTTATCAGTTTATCACTCAATACTTTACCATTATTTTACCAATAATACATTATGATTAATGGTTTGATCAGTTCAAATGTCCATTAGAGCTCATTAAAGTGATTTATCAGGGTGGAAAAACAGCTCAAATAATGGTTACTGGACCATCTTTCTTAAATATGTGATAAATATTTTAAATTGAGTTTAAAGTTAAACAATACAATAAAAGTTTGAATCCTGATTTCAATTTCAGAATTTTAAATTCAAAATCAAAGAGAGTTTAAACGTTTTATTTATTATTATTATTTGAATTCTCTTTATTATTATTTGTTTTTATGCTGTTTTACTCCACTGTAGTTTATATTTCCTCTATATTTGTATTTGCATCTCATTATTTATGTTGTTAAATCCAACTTAAATGTGTTTTCTTTTATATCTTAATGGTATTTTAAGTCGTACAGTGCATCTAGAAAATAGTCACATTAAATTAATGTTTTTCCTCAAAACTCTACACACAATAATCCATAATGACAACATGAAAAAAGTTGTTTTTGCTTATTTATTCAAAATAAAGAAAAAAACATATAACATGTACATAAGTATTCACAGTCTTTGCTCAGTACTTTGTTGAAGCACCTTTGGCAGCAATTACAGCCTCAAGTCTTTTTGAGTATGAAGCTACAAGCTTGGCAGACGGATTATTGGACAGTTTCTTCTTCGTAGGACCTGGTTTCCTCCAGACATGATGTTTGGCATTCAGGTCAAAGAGTTCAATCTTTGTTTCATCAGAGCAGAGAATTTTGATTCTCATGGTCTGAGAGTCCCTCAGGTGCCTTTTGGCACTTGGGGCAGTTGTTCTTTATCGTGTACCTGGCTTCATGGATTCCCACAAATATCAGGCCATTTTAAAGAGGAACGTGATTCCTTCTGTTGACAAATTAAACCTTGGTGATCATTGGACAGCAAGACAATGATCCGAAGCACACCTCCAAGTCAACCAAAGTTTGGTTTAGAAAAAGATCCTGGACCGTCCTTTAGTGGCCTTCTCAGTCACCAGATTTAAATCTGTTGCAGCACGGAAACTGAACATTTTCTTTTGTGTCATAGACACAATTATTTTTTGTTTTTGTGAAAAGAGAAAGAAAGAAAGAAGGAAAGAGAGGACAGAGAAAGTGGGAAAGGACAGAGAAAGTGGGAAAGGACAGAGAAAGAGAGAGAGGTATTTGGGGTTTGTCTTTTCACAGGAGCTCTGGGGGTCATCCTGCCAGTGACCGTTGCGCGCCGGTCAGGCATGGGAAGGCGTCGCCACGAGCCTGAAGCTCAGTGGCTCTACCGGGCTTCGAGGTCACCGTCGTGTCCCCGAAACCCCCCCAGAGCTGAAGCTAAAGCCTGAGACAAGTCCTATCTATACTACTTTATGACAGCATAATGACATCACTGGTGACACGGAGTACTAGTGGGCGGAGTTTGGAGGCTGAGAGGTGACTTCATCCCTCAACTTACAGTCATTATTAACAATATAATAATAATTATATTATATGTTAAAAGGATGTAAAGTGAATGTAAAGCACCTACATTTGTTATACAGCATCCCCAATATGTTGTATGTATCATCATTAGTGTGTTTTATAGTTCTATATTATACTTTGTGAAGTTAATACTGTTCTTTTTCTGTTATCTACATATATGTTTGTAGGTTATTGCCCTTACAGACAGCTATGCAGACAGACAGGGCCTGTAGCTGCTATCTCCGCCCCCCGCACACGTGACAGCTGGAGCACTGAGTAGTTTGACTGGTTACAGACTTCAACAGCTCCTGCAGCAGTAACTCTAATCTGATGGTAAAGCAAAACTTTTCTGGAAGTCATACAGATGCAGTTGATCGTCAATATTATTATAATTATCAACATTATTTAAGATATCTTTTCTGTTCTGCAGTATTTTACATTAGTCTTAAGTTCTTCACGTTAACGGCTCTGAAATGCTGACTCACTAAACTAAGATTGGAATATTTTTACATTTAGTTTGTATATAGCCTCTTATTATCTTACTTATATCTCTACTGGCCCCCTTTTGTTCAATATGCAGGAGTAGTCTTACATGTCACTGTTAATGTTACAGACCTCAGTTTGATGAAGACTACAAACAGGTGTGTTTATCTGAGGAAACGGGAAAAAGAAATGAAGCAGGCAGACGTGTGTCTCTTTCTTCAGCGTCTACTCAAGTTATTTTATTAAACATTTACCAACTGCAAACAGTCATTGTCTCTTGTACTTTGGTTCATTGTGTTCACAACATGTTTTTTTCATCCATGTTTAAAACATGTAAAGGTTATTAAGGCTATTCAATAGTCAAATATATCTAAACACCATGTATGCCTTTATCAGACATCAAATTTTCTAAAATGTATCTAAACTAACTTTACATCAGAAACAAGAGTATCCTCTGATTTCTGCTTCAACTCTGGAGAGTGCCACCTACAGAAGTTCTCAGATGACTCCTCCGTTGTCGGCTGTATCACAGATGATAGGGAGGAGGAGTACAGAGACCTGATCGAGAACTTCATGAGATGGTGCGACAGAAACCACCTACAGCTCAACACAGGGAAAACCAAGGAGCTGGCGGTGGACTCCCGGCACAGCAAGAGGCCCCCCCTCCCCAGTTGCGAGGAGAAGGTAGAGATGGTGGACACTTACAAGTTCCTGGAGGTGACACTCAGCAATAAAGTGGACTGGACGGACCACACTGAGACCCTCTGTACAGGAAAGGACAAAGTAGGCTATTATTTCTGAGGAGGGTCAGGTCCTTCAACGTGTGCACTCGGCTACTACGGATGTTCCAGTCTGTAGTGGCTAGTGTCATCTTCTTTGCTGTGGTGTGTTGGGGAGGAGGCATCAGGACTCGTGGTGCCAACAAGCTGAGCAAGCTGGTGATGAAGACCAGCTCAGTGGTGGGGATGGAACTGGACAGTGTGGAGGCTGTGACTGAGAAGAGGATGAAAGAGAAGTTGAAAGCCATCATTGACAACCCCTCTCATCCTCTCTACACTGAGCTCAGGAGCACTTTCAGCCACAGACTGATCCAGCCCCGAGTCTCAAACCTTGTTTGTACAATCTGCCATCAGACTCCACAATGCCACAGCACCCAGTACCTCCAACCCCCGCTGACTAAGACTGGTTTAAACTCCAACTATTTATATTTAAGTTGCACATATTTAGTTTTTTCGCCAAAGCTGCTCAAATATGTGCACACCATATTATTGCATATTGCATATAGTGTATATACTGTTCATTTACTGTCTTATATTTTCTATTATATTTTGTAATATTATTATATTGTGATATCTTATTGTACTTCCACTTCTGTACTCTTTGCACTACATTCCCCTGTGATGCTGTGTCTAATTTGAATTTCTCCTACAGGAGATCAATAAAGGTACATCTTATCTTATAATGTTTAACAATCATACATACTTTATAGGCTCCTTTTTCACATTTTTGTTATGTCAGTGTTTTCTTGTCCTTGACACTTGGCCATTGTTCTATTAGACAATTTACGTTACTTTACATTAACCTTTCTTCACAGAAGTGAACCAAATGCTGGGATAAAGTCCTACTGTGTATATGTGTTATACACTGTAGGACTGTATCTTCCCCCATGAGCGTTGAGGACCCCTAGTGGAGGCCCGACCCCCAGGTTGAGAACTACCAATGTAGTGCAGGATATACTCAGGTATACCCACTTATTTTTCAGTCAGTATCAACTTCAAAAAGTATAATATAGAACTATAAAACACACTAATGATGATACATACAACATTTTTGGGATGCTGTATAATAAATGTACTTCACATTCACTTTACATGCTTTTAAAATTCAGGGAACTGCATGTTTTTGTCTTTGAAAGACCAGTTTTCTCCTGAAATCTTGGCTCATTAAACTGTCTGTTGCTTATGAGAGGAGCTGAGTGGTGTTAATGAAGCTTCCCTGAACTCCACCTGCTGCTGTCAACACTATTTGATCAATATTGTTATTGTTATTATTATTATAATTATTGTTATATTGTTAATATTGACTGTAAGTTGATGGATGAAGTCCCCTCTCAGCCTCTAAACTCCGCCCACTAGTACCTGCGTCACCAGTGATGTCATTACACTGTCATAAAGTAGTATAGATAGGACTTGTCTCAGGCTTTAGCTTCAGCTCTGGGGGGGTTTCGGGGACACGACGGTGACCTCGAAGCCCGGTAGAGCCACTGAGCTTCAGGCTCGTGGCGACGCCTTCCCATGCCTGACCGGCGCGCAACGGTCACTGGCAGGATGACCCCCAGAGCTCTTGTGAAAAGACAAACCCCAAATATCTCTCTCTCTTTCTCTGTCCTTCCCCACTTTTTCTGTCCTTTCTCACTATCTCTATCCTCTCTTTCCTTCTTTCTTTCTTTCTCTTTTCACAAAAACAAAAAATAATTGTATCTATGACACAAAGGAAAATGTTCAGTTTTCCTTTAAATCAATCAAATTGAATCTATATTTTAGATTCATTTTGTTTTGTTTTGCAGGTCTGGCCTGGGTTACAATAAATCCATGACCCACTTTGTTTTAAAGTAGACAGTTATCAGTTATTACTCAATACTTTACCTTTATTTTACCAATAATACATTATGATTAATGGTTTGATCAGTTCAAATGTCCATTAGAGCTCATTAAAGTGATTTATCAGGGTGGAAAAACAGCTCAAATAATGGTTACTGGACCATTTTTATTAAATATGTGATAAATATTTTAAATTGAGTTTAAAGTTAAACAATAAAATAAAAGTTTGAATCCTGATTTCAATTCCAGAATTTTAAATTCAAAATCAAACAGAGTTAAAATGTTTTATTTATTATTATTATTTGAATTCTCTTTATTATTATTTGGTTTTATTCTGTTTTATTCCACTGTAGTTTATATTTCCTATATATTTGTATTTGCATCTCATTATTTATGTTGTTAAATCCAACTTAAATGTGTTTTCTTTTATATCTTAATGGTATTTTAAGTCGTACAGTGCATCTGGAAAATAATCACATTAAATTCATGTTTTTCCTCAAAACTCTACACACAATAATTCATAATGACAACATGAAAAAAGTTGTTTTTTCTTATTTATTCAAAATAAAGAAAACAAATATAACATGTACATAAGTATTCACAGTCTTTGCTCAGTACTTTGTTGAAGCACCTTTGGCAGCAATTACAGCCTCAAGTCTTTTTGAGTATGAAGCTACAAGCTTGGCAGACGGATTATTGGACAGTTTCTCCCATTCTTCTTTGTAGGACCTGGTTTCCTCCAGACATGATGTTTGGCATTCAGGTCAAAGAGTTCAATCTTTGTTTCATCAGAGCAGAGAATTTTGATTCTCATGGTCTGAGAGTCCTTCAGGTGCCTTTTGGCACTTGGGGCAGTTGTTCTTTATCGTGTACCTGGCTTCATGGATTCCCACAAATATCAGGCCATTTTAAAGAGGAACGTGATTCCTTCTGTTGACAAATTAAACCTTGGTGATCATTGGACAGCAAGACAATGATCCGAAGCACACCTCCAAGTCAACCAAAGTTTGGTTTAGAAAAAGATCCTGGACCGTCCTTTAGTGGCCTTCTCAGTCACCAGATTTAAATCTGTTGCAGCACGGAAACTGAACATTTTCCTTTGTGTCATAGACACAATAATTTTTTGTTTTTGTGAAAAGAGAAAGAAAGAAGGAAGGAAAGAGAGGACAGAGAAAGTGAGAAAGGACAGAGAAAGTGGGAAAGGACAGAGAAAGAGAGAGAGAGGTATTTGGGGTTTGTCTTTTCACAGGAGCTCTGGGGGTCATCCTGCCAGTGACCGTTGCGCGCCGGTCAGGCATGGGAAGGCGTCGCCACGAGCCTGAAGCTCAGTGGCTCTACCGGGCTTCGAGGTCACCGTCGTGTCCCCGAAACCCCCCCAGAGCTGAAGCTAAAGCCTGAGACAAGTCCTATCTATACTACTTTATGACAGCATAATGACATCACTGGTGACACGAGGTAGTAGTGGGCGGAGTTTGGAGGCTGAGAGGTGACTTCATCCCTCAACTTACAGTCAATATTAACAATATAATAATAATTACATTAAATGTTAAAAGGATGTAAAGTGAATGTAAAGCACCTACATTTGTTATACAGCATCCCCAATATGTTGTATGTATCATCATTAGTGTGTTTTATAGTTCTATATTATACTTTGTGAAGTTAATACTGTTCTTTTTCTGTTATCTACATATATGTTTGTAGGTTATTGCCCTGAATTTATCTCTGCATAATGACAGAGAGCTATGCAGACAGACAGACAGACAGACAGACAGACAGACAAGGGGCCTGTAGCTGCAATCTCTGCCCCCCGCACACGTGACAGCTGGAGCACTGAGTAGTTTGACTGGTTACAGACTTCAACAGCTCCTGCAGCGGTAACTCTAATCTGAAGGTAAAGCAAAACTTTTCTGGAAGTCATACAGATGCAGTTGATCGTCAATATTATTATAATTATCAACATTATTTAAGATATCTTTTCTGTTCTGCAGTATTTTACATTAGTCTTAAGTTCTCCACGTTAACGGCTGGCTCTGAAATGCTGCCTCACTAAACTAAGATTGGATTATTTTTACATTTGGTTTCTATATAGGCTCTTATTATCTTACTTATATCTCTACTGGCCCCCTTTTGTTCAATATGCAGGAGTAGTCTTACATGTCACTGTTAATGTTACAGACCTCAGTTTGATGAAGACTACAAACAGGTGTGTTTATCTGAGGAAACGGGAAAAAGAAATGAAGCAGGCAGACGTGTGTCTCTTTCTTCAGCGTCTACTCAAGTTATTTTATTAAACATTTACCAACTGCAAACAGTCATTGTCTCTTGTACTTTGGTTCATTGTGTTCACAACATGTTTTTTTCATCCATGTTTAAAACATGTAAAGGTTATTAAGGCTATTCAATAGTCAAATATATCTAAACACCATGTATGCCTTTATCAGACATCAAATTTTCTAAAATGTATCTAAACTAACTTTACATCAGAAACAAGAGTATCCTCTGATTTCTGCTTCAACTCTGGAGAGTGCCACCTACAGAAGTTCTCAGATGACTCCTCCGTTGTCGGCTGTATCACAGATGATAGGGAGGAGGAGTACAGAGACCTGATCGAGAACTTCATGAGATGGTGCGACAGAAACCACCTACAGCTCAACACAGGGAAAACCAAGGAGCTGGCGGTGGACTCCCGGCACAGCAAGAGGCCCCCCCCTCCCCAGTTGCGAGGAGAAGGTAGAGATGGTGGACACTTACAAGTTCCTGGAGGTGACACTCAGCAATAAAGTGGACTGGACGGACCACACTGAGACCCTCTGTACAGGAAAGGACAAAGCAGGCTATTATTTCTGAGGAGGGTCAGGTCCTTCAACGTGTGCACTCGGCTACTACGGATGTTCCAGTCTGTAGTGGCTAGTGTCATCTTCTTTGCTGTGGTGTGTTGGGGAGGAGGCATCAGGACTCGTGGTGCCAACAAGCTGAGCAAGCTGGTGATGAAGACCAGCTCAGTGGTGGGGATGGAACTGGACAGTGTGGAGGCTGTGACTGAGAAGAGGATGAAAGAGAAGTTGAAAGCCATCATTGACAACCCCTCTCATCCTCTCTACACTGAGCTCAGGAGCACTTTCAGCCACAGACTGATCCAGCCCCGAGTCTCAAACCTTGTTTGTACAATCTGCCATCAGACTCCACAATGCCACAGCACCCAGTACCTCCAACCCCGCTGACTAAGACTGGTTTAAACTCCAACTATTTATATTTAAGTTGCACATATTTAGTTTTTTGCCAAAGCTGCTCAAATATGTGCACACCATATTATTGCATATTGCATATAGTGTATATACTGTTCATTTACTGTCTTATATTTTCTATTATATTTTGTAATATTATTATATTGTGATATCTTATTGTACTTCCACTTCTGTACTCTTTGCACTACATTCCCCTGTGATGCTGTGTCTAATTTGAATTTCTCCTACAGGAGATCAATAAAGGTACATCTTATCTTATAATGTTTAACAATCATAAATACTTTATAGGCTCCTTTTTCACATTTTTGTTATGTCAGTGTTTTCTTGTCCTTGACACTTGGCCATTGTTCTATTAGACAATTTACGTTACTTTACATTAACCTTTCTTCACAGAAGTGAACCAAATGCTGGGATAAAGTCCTACTGTGTATATGTGTTATACACTGTAGGACTGTATCTTCCCCCATGAGCGTTGAGGACCCCTAGTGGAGGCCCGACCCCCAGGTTGAGAACTACCAATGTAGTGCAGGATATACTCAGGTATACCCACTTATTTTTCAGTCAGTATCAACTTCAAAAAGTATAATATAGAACTATAAAACACACTAATGATGATACATACAACATTTTTGGGATGCTGTATAATAAATGTACTTCACATTCACTTTACATGCTTTTAAAATTCAGGGAACTGCATGTTTTTGTCTTTGAAAGACCAGTTTTCTCCAGAAATCTTGGCTCATTAAACTGTCTGTTGCTTATGAGAGGAGCTGAGTGGTGTTAATGAAGCTTCCCTGAACTCCACCTGCTGCTGTCAACACTATTTGATCAATATTGTTATTGTTATTATTATTATAATTATTGTTATATTGTTAATATTGACTGTAAGTTGATGGATGAAGTCCCCTCTCAGCCTCTAAACTCCGCCCACTAGTACCTGTGTCACCAGTGATGTCATTACACTGTCATAAAGTAGTATAGATAGGACTTGTCTCAGGCTTTAGCTTCAGCTCTGGGGGTTTTCGGGGACACGACGGTGACCTCGAAGCCCGGTAGAGCCACTGAGCTTCAGGCTCGTGGCGACGCCTTCCCATGCCTGACCGGCGCGCAACGGTCACTGGCAGGATGACCCCCAGAGCTCTTGTGAAAAGACAAACCCCAAATATCTCTCTCTCTCTTCTCTGTCCTTCCCCACTTTTTCTGTCCTTTCTCACTATCTCTATCCTCTCTTTCCTTCTTTCTTTCTTTCTCTTTTCACAAAAACAAAAAATAATTGTATCTATGACACAAAGGAAAATGTTCAGTTTTCCTTTAAATCAATCAAATTGAATCTATATTTTAGATTCATTTTGTTTTGTTTTGCAGGTCTGGCCTGGGTTACAATAAATCCATGACCCACTTTGTTTTAAAGTAGACAGTTATCAGTTATTACTCAATACTTTACCTTTATTTTACCAATAATACATTATGATTAATGGTTTGATCAGTTCAAATGTCCATTAGAGCTCATTAAAGTGATTTATCAGGGTGGAAAAACAGCTCAAATAATGGTTACTGGACCATTTTTATTAAATATGTGATAAATATTTTAAATTGAGTTTAAAGTTAAACAATAAAATAAAAGTTTGAATCCTGATTTCAATTCCAGAATTTTAAATTCAAAATCAAACAGAGTTTAAATGTTTTATTTATTATTATTATTTGAATTCTCTTTATTATTATGTGGGTTTTTTTTCTGTTTTATTCCACTGTAGTTTATATTTCCTCTACATTTGTATTTGCATCTCATTATTTATGTAGTTAAATCCAACTTAAATGTGTTTTCTTTTATATCTTAATGGTATTTTAAGTCGTACAGTGCATCTAGAAAATAGTCACATTAAATTCATGTTTTTCCTCAAAACTCTACACACAATAATCCATAATGACAACATGAAAAAAGTTGTTTTTGCTTATTTATTCAAAATAAAGAAAACAAATATAACATGTACGTAAGTATTCGTAGCCTTTGCTCAGTACTTTGTTGAAGCACCTTTGGCAGCAATTACAGCCTCAAGTCTTTTTGAGTATGAAGCTACAAGCTTGGCAGACGGATTATTGGACAGTTTCTTCTTCGTAGGACCTGGTTTCCTCCAGACATGATGTTTGGCATTCAGGTCAAAGAGTTCAATCTTTGTTTCATCAGAGCAGAGAATTTTGATTCTCATGGTCTGAGAGTCCCTCAGGTGCCTTTTGGCACTTGGGGCAGTTGTTCTTTATCGTGTACCTGGCTTCATGGATTCCCACAAATATCAGGCCATTTTAAAGAGGAACGTGATGCCTTCTGTTGACAAATTAAACCTTGGTGATCATTGGACAGCAAGACAATGATCCGAAGCACACCTCCAAGTCAACCAAAGTTTGGTTTAGAAAAAGATCCTGGACCGTCCTGTAATGGCCTTCTCAGTCACCAGATTTAAATCTGTTGCAGCACGGAAACTGAACATTTTCCTTTGTGTCATAGACACAATTATTTTTTGTTTTTGTGAAAAGAGAAAGAAAGAAAGAAGGAAAGAGAGGACAGAGAAAGTGAGAAAGGACAGAGAAAGTGGGAAAGGACAGAGAAAGAGAGAGAGGTATTTGGGGTTTGTCTTTTCACAAGAGCTCTGGGGGTCATCCTGCCAGTGACCGTTGCGCGCCGGTCAGGCATGGGAAGGCGTCGCCACAAGCCTGAAGCTCAGTGGCTCTACCGGGCTTCGAGGTCACCGTCATGTCCCCGAAACCCCCCCAGAGCTGAAGCTAAAGCCTGAGACAAGTCCTATCTATACTACTTTATGACAGCATAATGACATCACTGGTGACGCGGAGTAGTAGTGGGCGGAGCTTGGAGGCTGAGAGGTGACTTCATCCCTCAACTTACAGTCATTATTAACAATATAATAATAATTACAATAAATGTTAAAAGGATGTAAAGTGAATGTAAAGCACCTACATTTGTTATACAGCATCCCCAATATGTTGTATGTATCATCATTAGTGTGTTTTATAGTTCTATATTATACTTTGTGAAGTTAATACTGTTCTTTTTCTGTTATCTACATATATGTTTGTAGGTTATTGCCCTGAATTTATCTCTCCATAATGACAGAGAGCTATGCAGACAGACAGACAGACAGACAGACAGACAGACAGGGGGCCTGTAGCTGCAATCTTTGCCCCCCCGCACACGTGACAGCTGGAGCACTGAGTAGTTTGACTGGTTACAGACTTCAACAGCTCCTGCAGCAGTAACTCTAATCTGATGGTAAAGCAAAACTTTTCTGGAAGTCATACAGATGCAGTTGATCGTCAATATTATTATAATTATCAACATTATTTAAGATATCTTTTCTGTTCTGCAGTATTTTACATTAGTCTTAAGTTCTTCACGTTAACGGCTCTGAAATGCTGACTCACTAAACTAAGATTGGAATATTTTTACATTTAGTTTGTATATAGCCTCTTATTATCTTACTTATATCTCTACTGGCCCCCTTTTGTTCAATATGCAAGAGTAGTCTTACATGTCACTGTTAATGTTACAGACTTCAGTTTGATGAAGACTACAAACAGGTGTGTTTACCTGAGGAAACGGGAAATAGAAATGAAGCAGGCAGACGTGTGTCTCTTTCTTCAGCGTCTTCTCAAGTTATTTTATTAAACATTTGCCAACTGCAAACAGTCATTGTCTCTTGTACTTTGGTTCATTGTGTTCACAACATGTTTCTTTCATCCATGTATAAAACATGTAAAGGTTATTAAGGCTATTCAATAGTCAAAAATATCTAAACTCCATATGTGCCTTTATCAGACATCAAATCTCTAAAATGTATCTAAACTAACTTTACATCAGAAACAAGAGTATCCTCTGATTTCTGCTTCAACTCTGGAGAGTGCCACCTACAGAAGTTTTCAGATGACTCCTCCGTTGTCGGCTGTATCACAGATGATAGGGAGGAGGAGTACAGAGACCTGATCGAGAACTTCATGAGATGATGCGACAGAAACCACCTACAGCTCAACACAGGGAAAACCAAGGAGCTGGTGGTGGACTCCCGGCACAGCAAGAGGCCCCCCCTCCCCAGTTGCAAGGAGAAGGTAGAGATGGTGGACACTTGCAAGTTCCTGGAGGTGACACTCAGCAATAAAGTGGACTGGATGGACCACACTGAGACCCTCTATACAGGAAAGGACAGAGCAGGCTATTATTTCTGAGGAGGCTCAGGTCCTTCAACGTGTGCACTCGGCTACTACGGATGTTCCAGTCTGAAGTGGCCAGTGTCATCTTCTTTGCTGTGGTTTGTTGGGGAGGAGGCATCGGGACTCGTGGTGCCAACAAGCTGAGCAAGCTGGTGATGAAGACCAGCTCAGTGGTGGGGATGGAGCTGGACAGTGTGGAGGCTGTGACTGAGAAGAGTATGAAAGAGAAGCTGGAGGCCATCATGGACAACCCCTCTCATCCTCTCTACACTGAGCTCAGGAGCACTTTCAGCCACAGACTGATCCAGCCCCGAGCCTCAAACCTCGTTTGTACAATCTGCCATCAGACTCCACAATGTCACAGCACCCAGTACCTCCAACCCCCGCTGACTAAGACTGGTTTAAACTCCAACTATTTATATTCAACTTGCACATATTTAGTTTTTTAGTCAAAGCTGCTCAAATATGTGCACACCATATTATTGCATATTGCATATAGTGTATATACTGTTCATTTACTGTCTTTTATTTTCTATTATATTTTGTAATATTCTTATTCTGTGATATCTTATTGTACTTCCACTTCTGTACTCTTTGCACTACATTCCCCTGTACTGCTGTGTCTAATTTGAATTTCTCCTACAGGGGATCAATAAAGGTACATCTTATCTTATTATGTTTAACAATCATACATACTTTATAGGCTCCTTTTTAACATTTTTGTTATGTCAGTGTTTTCGTGTCCTTGACACTTGGCCATTGTTCTATTAAACAATTTACGTTACTTTACATTAACCTTTCTTCATAGAAGTGAACCAAATGCTGAGATACAGTCCTACTGTGTATATGTGTTATACACTGTAGGACTGTATCTTCCCCATGAGCGTTGAGGACCCCTAGTGGAGGCCCGACCCCCAGGTTGAGAACCACCAATGTAGTGCAGGATATACTCAGGTATACCCACTCATGTTTCAGTCAGTATCAACTTCAAAAAGTATAATATTGAACTATAAAACACACTAATGATGATACATACAATATATCTGGGATGCTGTATAATAAATGTGCTTTACATTCACTTTACATGCTTTTAACATTCAGGGAACTGCATGTTTTTGTCTTTGGAAGACCAGTTTTCTCCTGAAATCTTGGCTCATTAAACTGTCTGTTGCTTATGAGAGGAGCTGAGTGGCGTTAATGAAGCTTCCCTGAACTCCACCTGCTGCGGTCAACACTATTTCATCAATATTGATATTATAATATTATTATATTGTTAATATTGACTGTAAGTTGAGGGATGAAGTCACCTCTCAGCCTCCAAACTCCGCCCACTACTACTCTGTGTCACCAGTGATGTCATTATGCTGTCATAAAGTAGTATAGATAGGACTTTTCTCAGGCTTTAGCTTCAGCTCTGGGGGGGTTTCGGGGACACGACGGTGACCTCGAAGCCCGGTAGAGCCACTGAGCTTCAGGCTCGTGGCGACGCCTTCCCATGCCTGACCGGCGCGCAACGGTCACTGGCAGGATGACCCCCAGAGCTCTTGTGAAAAGACAAACCCCAAATACCTCTCTCTCTTTCTCTGTCCTTTCCCACTTTTTCTGTCCTTTCTCACTATCTCTATCCTCTCTTTCCTTCTTTCTTTCTTTCTCTTTTCACAAAAACAAAAAATAATTGTGTCTATGACACAAAGGAAAATGTTCAGTTTTCCTTTAAATCAATCAAATTGAATCTATATTTTAGATTCATTTTGTTTTGTTTTGCAGGTCTGGCCTGGGTTACAAAAATCCATGACCCACTTTGTTTTAAAGTAGACAGTTATCAGTTTATTACTCAATACTTTACCATTATTTTACTAATAATACATTATGATTAATGGTTTGATCAGTTCAAATGTCCATTAGAGCTCATTAAAGTGATTTATCAGGGTGGAAAAACAGCTCAAATAATGGTTACTGGATCATTTTTTATTAAATATGTGATAAATATTTTAAATTGAGTTTAAAGTTAAACAATAAATAAAAGTTTGAATCCTGATTTCAATTCCAGAATTTTAAATTAAAAATCAAACAGAGTTTAAATGTTTTATTTATTATTATTATTTGAATTCTAGTTTTTATTATTTGTTTTATTCTTTTTTATTCCACTGTAGTTTATGTTTTCTCTATATTTGTATTTGCATCTCATTATTTATGTTGTTAAATCCAACTTAAATGTGTTTTCTTTTATATCTTAATGGCATTTTAAGTCGTACAGTGCATCTGGAAAATATTCACATTAAATTCATGTTTTTCCTCAAAACTCTACACACAATAATCCATAATGACAACATAAAAAAAATTGTTTTTGCTTATTTATTCAAAATAAAGAAAACAAATATAACATGTACGTAAGTATTCGTAGCCTTTGCTCAGTACTTTGTTGAAGCACCTTTGGCAGCAATTACAGCCTCAAGTCTTTTTGAGTATGAAGCTACAAGCTTGGCAGACGGATTATTGGACAGTTTCTCCCATTCTTCTTTGTAGGACCTGGTTTCCTCCAGACATGATGTTTGGCATTCAGGTCAAAGAGTTCAATCTTTGTTTCATCAGAGCAGAGAATTTTGATTCTCATGGTCTGAGAGTCCTTCAGGTGCCTTTTGGCACTTGGGGCAGTTGTTCTTTATCGTGTACCTGGCTTCATGGATTCCCACAAATATCAGGCCATTTTAAAGAGGAACAGGATGCCTTCTGTTGACAAATTAAACCTTGGTGATCATTGGACAGCAAGACAATGATCCGAAGCACACCTCCAAGTCAACCAAAGTTTGGTTTAGAAAAAGATCCTGGACCGTCCTGTAGTGGCCTTCTCAGTCACCAGATTTAAATCTGTTGCAGCACGGAAACTGAACATTTTCCTTTGTGTCATAGACACAATTATTTTTTGTTTTTGTGAAAAGAGAAAGAAAGAAAGAAGGAAAGAGAGGACAGAGAAAGTGAGAAAGGACAGAGAAAGTGGGAAAGGACAGAGAAAGAGAGAGAGGTATTTGGGGTTTGTCTTTTCACAAGAGCTCTGGGGGTCATCCTGCCAGTGACCGTTGCGCGCCCGGTCAGGCATGGGAAGGCGTCGCCACAAGCCTGAAGCTCAGTGGCTCTACCGTGCTTCGAGGTCACCGTCGTGTCCCCGAAACCCCCCCAGAGCTGAAGCTAAAGCCTGAGACAAGTCCTATCTATACTACTTTATGACAGCATAATGACATCACTGGTGACACGGAGTAGTAGTGGGCGGAGTTTGGAGGCTGAGAGGTGACTTCATCCCTCAACTTACAGTCATTATTAACAATATAATAATAATTACATTAAATGTTAAAAGGATGTAAAGTGAATGTAAAGCACTCACATTTGTTATACAGCATCCCCAATATTTTGTATGTATCATCATTAGTGTGTTTTATAGTTCTATATTATACTTTGTGAAGTTAATACTGTTCTTTTTCTGTTATCTACATATATGTTTGTAGGTTATTGCCCTGAATTTATTTCTCCATGATGCGGACAGCTATGCAGACAGACAGACAGACATACAGACAGACAGACAGACAGACAGACAGACAGGGGGCCTGTAGCTGCTATCTCCGCCCCCCGCACACGTGACAGCTGGAGCACTGAGTAGTTTGACTGGTTACAGACTTCAACAGCTCCTGCAGCGGTAACTCTAATCTGATGGTAAAGCAAAACTTTTCTGGAAGTCATACAGATGCAGTTGATCGTCAATATTATTATAATTATCAACATTATTTAAGATATCTTTTCTGTTCTGCAGTATTTTACATTAGTCTTAAGTTCTCCACGTTAACGGCTGGCTCTGAAATGCTGCCTCACTAAACTAAGATTGGATTATTTTTACATTTAGTATGTATATAGGCTCTTATTATCTTACTTATATCTCTACGGGCCCCCTTTTGTTCAATATGCAGGAGTAGTCTTACATGTCACTGTTAATGTTACAGACCTCAGTTTGATGAAGACTACAAACAGGTGTGTTTACCTGAGGAAACGGGAAAAAGAAATGAAGCAGGCAGACGTGTGTCTCTTTCTTCAGCGTCTTCTCAAGTTATTTTATTAAAGATTTACCAACTGCAAACAGTCATTGTCTCTTGTACTTTGGTTCATTGTGTTCACAACATGTTTCTTTCATCCATGTATAGCACATGTAAAGGTTATTAAGGCTATTCAATAGTCAAATATATCTAAACACCATGTATGCCTTTATCAGACATAAAATTTCTAAAATGTATCAAACTTTACATCAGAAACAAGAGTATCCTCTGATTTCTGCTTCAACTCAGGAGCGTGCCACCTACAGAAGTTCTCAGATGACTCCTCCGTTGTCGGCTGTATCACAGATGATAGGGAGGAGGAGTACAGAGACCTGATCGAGAACTTCATGAGATGGTGCGACAGAAACCACCTACAGCTCAACACAGGGAAAACCAAGGAGCTGGTGGTGGACTCCCAGCGCAGCTCCCCAGTTGCGAGGAGAAGGTAGAGATGGTGGACACTTACAAGTTCCTGGAGGTGACACTCAGCAATAAAGTGGACTGGACGGACCACACTGAGACCCTCTGTACAGGAAAGGACAGAGCAGGCTATTATTTCTGAGGAGGCTCAAGTCCTTCAACGTGTGCACTCAGCTACTACGGATGTTCCAGTCTGTAGTGGCCAGTGTCATCTTCTTTGCTGTGGTGTGTTGGGGAGGAGGCATTGGGACTCATGGTGCCAACAAGCTGAGCAAGCTGGTGAGGAAGACCAGCTCAGTGGTGGGGATGGAGCTGGACAGTGTGGAGGCTGTGACTGAGAAGAGTATGAAAGAGAAACTGAAGGCCATCATGGACAACCCCTCTCATCCTCTCTACACTGAGCTCGGGAGCACTTTCAGCCACAGACTGATCCAGCCCCGAGCCTCAAACCTTGTTTGTACAATCTGACATCAGACTCCACAATGCCACAGCACCCAGTACCTCCAACCCCCGCTGACTAAGACTGGTTTAAACTCCAACTATTTATATTTAACTTGCACATATTTAGCTTTTTAGTCAAAGCTGCTCAAATATGTACACACCATATTATTGCATATTGCATATAGTGTATATACTGTTCATTTACTGTCTTATATTTTCTATTATATTTTGTAATATTCTTATTCTGTGATATCTTAATGTACTTCCACTTCTGTACTCTTTCCACTACATTCCCCTGTGCTGCTGTGTCTAATTTCAATTTCTCCTACAGGAGATGAATAAAGGTACATCTTATCTTATTATGTTTAACAATCATACATACTTTATAGGCTCCTTTTTCACATTTTTGTTATGTCAGTGTTTTCTTGTCCTTGACACTTGGCCATTGTTATATTAGACAATTTACGTTACTTTACATTAACCTTTCTTCACAGAAGTGAACCAAATGCTGAGATACAGTCCTACTGTGTATATGTGTTATACACTGTAGGACTGTATCTTCCCCATGAGCGTTGAGGACCCCTAGTGGAGGCCCGACCCCCAGGTTGAGAACCACCAATGTAGTGCAGGATATACTCAGGTATACCCACTCATGTTTCAGTCAGTATCAACTTCAAAAAGTATAATATAGAACTATAAAACACACTAATGATGATACATACAACATGTTGGGGATGCTGTATAATAAATGTGCTTTACATTCACTTTACATGCTTTTAACATTCAGGGAACTGCATGTTTTTGTCTTTGGAAGACCAGTTTTCTCCTGAAATCTTGGCACATTAAACTGTCTGTTGCTTATGAGAGGAGCTGAGTGGCGTTAATGAAGCTTCCCTGAACTCCACCTGCTGCTGTCAACACTATTTGATCAATATTGTTGTTGTTATTATTATTATATTATTGTATATTGTTAATATTGACTGTAAGTTGAGGGATGAAGTCACCTCTCAGCCTCCAAACTCCGCCCACTACTATCCTGTGTCACCAGTGATGTCATTACGCTGTCATAAAGTAGTATAGATAGGACTTGTCTCAGGCTTTAGCTTCAGCTCTGGGGGGGTTTCGGGGACACGACGGTGACCTCGAAGCCCGGTAGAGCCACTGAGCTTCAGGCTCGTGGCGACGCCTTCCCATGCCTGACCGGCGCGCAACGGTCACTGGCAGGATGACCCCCAGAGCTCTTGTGAAAAGACAAACCCCAAATACCTCTCTCTCTTTCTCTGTCCTTTCCCACTTTCTCTGTCCTTTCTTACTATCTCTATCCTCTCTTTCCTTCTTTCTTTCTTTCTCTTTTCACAAAAACAAAAAATAATTGTGTCTATGACACAAAGGAAAATGTTCAGTTTTCCTTTAAATCAATCAAATTGAATCTGTATTTTAGATTCATTTTGTTTTGTTTTGCAGGTCTGGCCTGGGTTACAATAAATCCATGACCCACTTTGTTTTAAAGTAGACAGTTATCAGTTTATTACTCAATACTTTACCATTATTTTACCAATAATACATTATGATTAATGGTTTGATCAGTTCAAATGTCCATTAGAGCTCATTAAAGTGATTTATCAGGGTGGAAAAACAGCTCAAATAATGGTTACTGGACCATTTTTCTTAAATATGTGATAAATATTTTAAATTGAGTTTAAAGTTAAACAATAAAATAAAAGTTTGAATCCTGATTTCAATTTCAGAATCTTAAATTCAAAATCAAACAGAGTTTAAACGTTTTATTTATTATTATTATTTGAATTCTCTTTATTATTATTTGTTTTTATGCTGTTTTACTCCACTGTAGTTTATATTTCCTCTATATTTGTATTTGTATCTCATTATTTATGTTGTTAAATCCAACTTAAATGTGTTTTCTTTTATATCTTAATGGCATTTTAAGTCGTACAGTGCATCTGTAAAATAATCACATTAAATTAATGTTTTTCCTCAAAACTCTACACACAATAATCCATAATGACAACATGAAAAAAGTTGTTTTTGCTTATTTATTCAAAATAAAGAAAACAAATATATCATGTACGTAAGTATTCGTAGCCTTTGCTCAGTAATTTGTTGAAGCACCTTTGGCAGCAATTACAGCCTCAAGTCTTTTTGAGTATGAAGCTATTGTCAGATGGATTATTGGACAGTTTCTTCTTCGTAGGACCTGGTTTCCTCCAGACATGATGTTTGGCATTCAGGTCAAAGAGTTCAATCTTTGTTTCATCAGAGCAGAGAATTTTGATTCTCATGGTCTGAGAGTCCTTCAGGTGCCTTCTGGCACTTGGGGCTGTTGTTCTTTATCGTGTACCTGGCTTCATGGATTCCCACAAATATCAGGCCATTTTAAAGAGGAACGTGATTCCTTCTGTTGACAAATTACACCTTGGTGATCATTGGACAGCAAGACAATGATCCAAAGCACACCTCCAAGTCAACCAAAGTTTGGTTTAGAAAAAGATCCTGGACAGCCTGTAGTGGCCTTCTCAGTCACCAGATTTAAATCTGTTGCAGCACGGAAACTGAACATTTTCCTTTGTGTCATAGACACAATTATTTTTTGTTTTTGTGAAAAGAGAAAGAAAGAAAGAAGGAAAGAGAGGACAGAGAAAGTGGGAAAGGATAGAGAAAGTGGGAAAGGACAGAGAAAGAGAGAGAGGTATTTGGGGTTTGTCTTTTCACAAGAGCTCTGGGGGTCATCCTGCCAGTGACCGTTGCGCGCCGGTCAGGCATGGGAAGGCGTCGCCACGAGCCTGAAGCTCAGTGGCTCTACCGGGCTTCGAGGTCACCGTCGTGTCCCCGAAACCCCCCCAGAGCTGAAGCTAAAGCCTGAGACAAGTCCTATCTATACTACTTTATGACAGCATAATGACATCACTGGTGACACGGAGTAGTAGTGGGCGGAGTTTGGAGGCTGAGAGGTGACTTCATCCCTCAACTTACAGTCATTATTAACAATATAATAATAATTACATTAAATGTTAAAAGGATGTAAAGTGAATGTAAAGCACCTACATTTGTTATACAGCATCCCCAATATGTTGTATTTATCATCATTAGTGTGTTTTATAGTTCTATATTATACTTTGTGAAGTTAATACTGTTCTTTTTCTGTTATCTACATATATGTTTGTAGGTTATTGCCCTGACAGACAGCTATGCAGACAGACAGACAGACAGGGGGCCTGTAGCTGCTATCTCCGCCCCCTGCACACGTGACAGCTGGAGCACTAAGTAGTTTGACTGGTTACAGACTTCAACAGCTCCTGCAGCTGTAACTCTAATCTGATGGTAAAGCAAAACTTTTCTGGAAGTCATACAGATGCAGGTGATCGTCAATATTATTATAATTATCAACATTATTTAAGATATCTTTTCTGTTCTGCAGTATTTTACATTAGTCTTAAGTTCTCCACGTTAACGGCTGGCTCTGAAATGCTGCCTCACTAAACTAAGATTGGAATATTTTTACATTTAGTTTGTATATAGCCTCTTATTATCTTACTTATATCTCTACTGGCCCCCTTTTGTTCAATATGCAAGAGTAGTCTTACATGTCACTGTTAATGTTACAGAACTCAGTTTGATGAAGACTACAAACAGGTGTGCTTATCTGAGGAAACGGGAAATAGAAATGAAGCAGGCAGACTTGTGTCTCTTTCTTCAGCGTCTTCTCAAGTTATTTTAGTAAACATTTACCAACTGCAAACAGTCATTGTCTCTTGTACTTTGGTTCATTGTGTTCACAACATGTTTCTTTCACCCATGTTTAAAACATGTAAAGGTTATTAAGGCTATTCAATAGTCAAATATATCTAAACACCATGTATGCCTTTATCAGACATCAAATTTTCTAAAATGTATCTAAACTAACTTTACATCAGAAACAGCAGTATCCTCTGATTTCTGCTTCAACTCTGGAGAGTGCCACCTACAGAAGTTCTCAGATGACTCCTCCGTTGTCGGCTGTATCACAGATGATAGGGAGGAGGAGTACAGAGACCTGATCGAGAACTTCATGAGATGGTGCGACAGAAACCACCTACAGCTCAACACAGGGAAAACCAAGGAGCTGGCGGTGGACTCCCGGCACAGCAAGAGGTCCCCCCTCCCCAGTTGCGAGGAGAAGGTAGAGATGGTGGACACTTACAAGTTCCTGGAGGTGACACTCAGCAATAAAGTGGACTGGACGGACCACACTGAGACCCTCTGTACAGGAAAGGACAAAGCAGGCTATTTTTTCTGAGGAGGGTCAGGTCCTTCAACGTGTGCACTCGGCTACTACGGATGTTCCAGTCTGTAGTGGCTAGTGTCATCTTCTTTGCTGTGGTGTGTTGGGGAGGAGGCATCGGGACTCGTGGTGCCAACAAGCTGAGCAAGCTGGTGATGAAGACCAGCTCAGTGGTGGGGATGGAACTGGACAGTGTGGAGGCTGTGACTGAGAAGAGGATGAAAGAGAAGCTGAAAGCCATCATGGACAACCCCTCTCATCCTCTCTACACTGAGCTCAGGAGCACTTTCAGCCACAGACTGATCCAGCCCCGAGTCTCAAACCTTGTTTGTACAATCTGCCATCAGACTCCATAATGCCACAGCACGCAGTACCTCCAACCCCCGCTGACTAAGACTGGTTTAAACTCCAACTATTTATATTTAAGTTGCACATATTTAGTTTTTTCGCCAAAGCTGCTCAAATATGTACACACCATATTATTGCATATTGCATATAGTGTATATACTGTTCATTTACTGTCTTATATTTTCTATTATATTTTGTAATATTCTTATATTGTGATATCTTATTGTACTTCCACTTCTGTACTCTTTGCACTACATTCCCCTGTACTGCTGTGTCTAATTTGAATTTCTCCTACAGGGGATCAATAAAGGTACATCTTATCTTATTATGTTTAACAATCATACATACTTTATGGGATCCTTTTTCACATTTTTGTTATGTCAGTGTTTTCGTGTCCTTGACACTTGGCCATTGTTCTATTAGACAATTTACGTTACTTTACATTAACCTCTCTTCACAGAAGTGAACCAAATGCTAGGATAAAGTCCTACTGTGTATATGTGTTATACACTGTAGGACTGTATCTTCCCCATGAGCGTTGAGGACCCCTAGTGGAGGCCCGACCCCCAGGTTGAGAACCACCAATGTAGTGCAGGATATACTCAGGTATACCCACTTATTTTTCAGTCAGTATCAACTTCAAAAAGTATAATATAGAACTATAAAACACACTAATGATGATACATACAACATTTTTGGGATGCTGTATAATAAATGTATTTCACATTCACTTTACATGCTTTTAAAATTCAGGGAACTGCATGTTTTTGTCTTTGGAAGACCAGTTTTCTCCAGAAATCTTGGCTCATTAAACTGTCTGTTGCTTATGAGAGGAGCTGAGTGGTGTTAATGAAGCTTCCCTGAACTCCACCTGCTGCTGTCAACACTATTTGATCAATATTGTTGTTGTTATTATTATTATAATTATTGTTATATTGTTAATATTGACTGTAAGTTGATGGATGAAGTCACCTCTCAGCCTCCAAACTCCGCCCACTAGTACCCTGTGTCACCAGTGATGTCATTATGCTGTCATAAAGTAGTATAGATAGGACTTGTCTCAGGCTTTAGCTCCAGCTCTGGGGGGTTTCGGGGACACGACGGTGACCTCGAAGCCCGGTAGAGCCACTGAGCTTCAGGCTCGTGGCGACGCCTTCCCATGCCTGACCGGCGCGCAACGGTCACTGGCAGGATGACCCCCAGAGCTCTTGTGAAAAGACAAACCCCAAATACCTCTCTCTCTCTCTTTTTCTGTCCTTCCCCACTTTTTCTGTCCTTTCTCACTATCTCTATCCTCTCTTTCCTTCTTTCTTTCTTTCTCTTTTCACAAAAACAAAAAATAATTGTGTCTATGACACAAAGGAAAATGTTCAGTTTTCCTTTAAATCAATCAAATTGAATCTATATTTTAGATTCATTTTGTTTTGTTTTGCAGGTCTGGCCTGGGTTACAATAAATCCATGACCCACTTTGTTTTAAAGTAGACAGTTATCAGTTTATTACTCAATACTTTACCTTTATTTTACCAATAATACATTATGATTAATGGTTTGATCAGTTCAAATGTCCATTAGAGTTCATTAAAGTGATTTATCAGGGTGGAAAAACAGCTCAAATAATGGTTACTGGACCATTTTTATTAAATATGTGATAAATATTTTAAATTGAGTTTAAAGTTAAACAATAAAATAAAAGTTTGAATCCTGATTTCAATTCCAGAATTTTAAATTCAAAATCAAACAGAGTTTAAATGTTTTATTTATTATTATTATTTTAATTCTCTTTATTATTATTTGGTTTTATTCTGTTTTATTCCACTGTAGTTTATGTTTTCTCTATATTTGTATTTGCATCTTATTATTTATGTTGTTAAATCCAACTTAAATGTGTTTTCTTTTATATCTTAATGGCATTTTAAGTCGTACAGTGCATCTGGAAAATAATCACATTAAATTCATGTTTTTCCTCAAAACTCTACACACAATAATCCATAATGACAACATGAAAAAAGTTGTTTTTGCTTATTTATTCAAAATAAAGAAAACAAATACAACATGTACGTAAGTATTCACAGTCTTTGCTCAGTACTTTGTTGAAGCACCTTTGGCAGCAATTACAGCCTCAAGTCTTTTTTGAGTATGAAGCTACAAGCTTGGCAGACAGATTATTGGACAGTTTCTCCCATTCTTCTGTAGGACCTGGTTTTCTCCAGACATGATGTTTGGCATTCAGGCAAAAGAGTTCAATCTTTGTTTCATCAGAGCAGAGAATTTTGATTCTCATGGTCTGAGAGTCCTTCAGGTGCCTTTTGGCACTTGGGGCAGTTGTTCTTTATCGTGTACCTGGCTTCATGGATTCCCACAAATATCAGGGCCATTTTAAAGAGGAACGTGATGCCTTCTGTTGACAAATTAAACCTTGGTGATCATTGGACAGCAAGACAATGATCCGAAGCACACCTCCAAGTCAACCAAAGTTTGGTTTAGAAAAAGATCCTGGACGGTCCTGTAGTGGCCTTCTCAGTCACCAGATTTAAATCTGTTGCAGCACGGAAACTGAACATTTTCATTTGTGTCATAGACACAATTATTTTTTGTTTTTGTGAAAAGAGAAAGAAAGAAAGAAGGAAAGAGAGGATAGAGATAGTGAGAAAGGACAGAAAAAGTGGGAAAGGACAGAGAAAGAGAGAGAGGTATTTGGGGTTTGTCTTTTCACAAGGAGCTCTGGGGGTCATCCTGCCAGTGACCGTTGCGCACCGGTCAGGCATGGGAAGGCGTCGCCACGAGCCTGAAGCTCAGTGGCTCTACCGGGCTTCGAGGTCACCGTCGTGTCCCCGAAACCCCCCCAGAGCTGAAGCTAAAGCCTGAGAAAAGTCCTATCTATACTACTGTATGACAGCATAATGACATCACTGGTGACACGGAGTAGTAGTGGGCGGAGTTTGGAGGCTGAGAGGTGACTTCATCCCTCAACTTACAGTCATTATTAACAATATAATAATAATTACATTAAATGTTAAAAGCATGTAAAGTGAATGTAAAGCACCTACATTTGTTATACAGCATCCCCAATATGTTGTATGTATCATTATTAGTGTGTTTTATAGTTCTATATTATACTTTGTGAAGTTAATACTTTTCATTTATGTATGTAGGTTATTGCCCTGAATTTATCCCTCCATGATGACAGACGGACGGACGGACGGACGGACGGACATCTCTGCCCCCCCCCCTTTTCTGGAAGTCATACAGAGGCAGTTGATCAGAATTTTCCAGTTGCAACACACTAAAAGACATGCATAGCACAATTATTTAAACTGACACACAGAGAGCAAAACCTCCTTTCAAGTCTCCAAAATCTAAACACATTTTCGCTTTACACACATTTTGCAATTCAAAATGGCACTTTTTAAATGCACGAACACGGATCTCTGCATAGGACAAACAATCGACAAAAGTCACATGTTTGCCATTTCAAAACACTGCCATTAAAAGACATTACATGAGCTAATTGGCCAATATATGAGCCACCGGCCAAACACCTCAATGGTTCATTGTTACCACTCAATCAGGAAATAAGCACTATAAAAAGACCACAAGTGAGCACCTATATTAATATATTTTTTTTTCTTGCACATTTTTTCTGCAATTTTCAGTTTACTGTTTTTTGTGAGCATATTTTTGTTCACTCCAATGTAGATATATCTGCTGTGCATATGTTGCACTGACTTGTTTGTTGAAAAATAAAAATATAAATGTTTCAACAGCAAATGTGTGTGTGTGTGTGTGTGTGTGTGTGTGTGTGTGTGTGTGTGTGTGTGTGTGTGTGTGTGTCTGCAAATATTTCAGTGCACGTGAACAATCTGAAGAATTTCTTCTACAATTTGAACTACTTAAGTATTATGGCAAAGCATACTAAAGATGAGAGTGCTTTTCATTATGCCCAACAGTGTGTAGTTGGTTAGACAAAAATCTGGTAATATGAATGAAGTGTGTTTCATTTGGTGCAAAAGTTTGATTTTGATAATGCTGTATGTAGTTTTGGTTGCAGTGCTTCATTTTGCAGGATATATGAGGTATTTTGCAGTTTGGGTGTGTGGTTTTGTAAATTGTGTTAAGTATTTTGATAAAACCAGCCTAGTTTGCAAAATTGTGTTTTAGCAATTGGAAAAAACTGTACTATGATGAACTGAGAACCACAGGGCTGCACTGCCACCTAGTGTCTATAGGTGAACACACACTTCCCAGGAAGTTCTGTAGATCCTTCTGCTTTCCTACTGTTTTAAATAAGACAGTACATTTTAAAGTTCAGAAATTAATAATCAAAAACACCAATAAAAAAATGTGACCATACATTTTGTGTGCGTCACACAATGATTTTTATGCCACCATTAGATATTTCTACGCTTTATTAATGTGCCACAATAATGTGTGGGATTAAATACATTTAAATATCAGGTATTTCAGGTATACACACATATTTTACAGTCAGTATTAACTTCAAAAAGTATAATATAGAACTATAAAACACACTAATGATGATACATACAACATATTGGGGATGCTGTATAATAAATGTGCTTTACATTCACTTTACATGCTTTTAACATTCAGGGAACTGCATGTTTTTGTCTTTGGAAGACCAGTTTTCTCCTGAAGTCTTGGCTCATTAAACTGTCTGATATCTGTCAGAGCAATATGACATACAGTCCTAGTAATTATTTTTATTAAGATTATTATTTGGGGTTTAAACTCTTTATTTTTCTTTTTTTTTAGATTTATATTCTATTCAGCATTACATGTTTTTATTCAGTTTTATTCCACTCTAGCTTATATTTCCTCTATATTTATATTTGCATCTTGTTTTTATGATAAATCCAACTTAAATGCTCTTTCTTTCACATCTCAATAGCATTTTTAAACTCGTACAACCACTCTGAATTGCCTCATTATCGTTCAGTCATTCTTCATTTACAACAGTATAATTACAAAGAGCCATCAGGATGGACGTGACCTCGACGGTAGCAGCACTTCCTGCACAGACAGCCCTGCATGCGGGTTAATACGGCTCCTCTCTCTCTCTCCCTCTCCCTCCCTCCCTCCCTCCCTCCCTCCATCCATCCGTCCATCCATCAGTTGTATGTCTCGTTAGCCCAGCAGCTAACAGCTCACCAGGCCTCAGTGGCCGGCCGGCGCATCCTCAGCTTCCAGCCATGGCGTTGGTTACTCTGCAGCGGTCCCCGACCCCGAGCGCCGCGTCCACCGCCAGCACAGCAACCACGACCGCGGGGGAGGTCAGTGTGTGTCCCCGGGGGGGGGGGGGGTTTGGATTGTGAAACAGAACCGGGTGGGAGCGGGGTTTGGATTGAAAAGGGCTGAGGATGTGGGAGATGTTGCCGGAGAAAGGCCCGCTGATTGCAGCTAAATTAGCACCGTTAGCTTAGCTTCTGTTAAACGACTGATAACCAGATATATCCCACACACACACACACACACACACACACACACACACACACCAATACGACTTTTTTAAATGTAATAATAAATAATCTGTTAAATGTGATGTTCGTATTTTTAAAGAGTTAGCGTTGTGACAAGTGCCTTATATGAATGATATAAGCTGCAGCTAACGTTAGCAGTTTATAATGAGACTGGCTGACATTGAAAGTAACGTATTTATTTTAACATTGGAAACATGTTAAAGGGCAGAAACCATCAGCACAACGATACCAGCACACAGACGAAGCTGCAGCAGCCGACAAAGCACTGATATCTCATTGATTTAGTGTTATTAAATAT